>NC_134503.1:12442635-12808514 GCF_040206685.1 Ascaphus truei
ATGTAACTCATTGCATTAAAAAGGGTTACAGAAATATTAATGAACCACCCATAAACTGAAATATGTAAATACCGCAAGGGTGCCAACGCCAGTCCTCAAGGGCCACCGACAGGTCGGGTTTTCAGGATATCCCGGCTTCAGCACAGGTGGCTCAATCAGTGGCTCAGTCTTCGACTGAGCCACTGATTGAGCCACCTGTGCTGAAGCCGGGATATCCTGAAAACCCGACCTGTCGGTGGCCCTTGAGAACTGAAAATGGCCACCCCTGAAATAGAGGGTCCTTGTAAAGCAAAAAGGCGGATAACCCCTGCAATAGTGGCAATGTATAGTCAGTTTGACTTTTATACTGCAACATGTACAGGGGCTAGGGAGGGGCAGCCCTGATCCAGCCATGTAAACAGAACGCTCCTCTGTGGAATCCATGTACCACATTTACTGCGGGGAGTTATTCCGTTAGCTAAGACACAAATGCAATTATACACCACCAGCAACCCTGAAACTCTCTGTTAATCACATATCGAATGTATATTGGATTTACACCCCCCCCCCCCCTCCCCTCCCCCCCTCTAGGGCTGGGGAGGCACGCAGCCCATGGCTCTGGGGTGAGGCATTGCTTCTACAAAAGCGTTTGCGAGCCCCCTACGGACACGCCAGGGTTCATTAAGGGCTTTCCTCTCAGCGAGGGCGCGTTTGTTTTTCATATGAGAGATGTCACAACCTGCAATGGCTGCTGGAGGTTGTGCATGTTTCAAGGAGTCTCCCCTGCAGTGACGAGACGGTGCAGTGCAATCCTCGTTCAGTATGAATGCATCTTATCAATGGTAGCTGATACTCTGTAGAAGGTTTCTGGACTGTTAGCTATGTATACTGATGAAGCGTTTTTGTTCCAGCTCTGTCTCAGAAGACCTGGGCTGCAGACGGGGAGAATTCAGCAGGAAACACTATGGCTCTGTGGAGCTGGTAAGTTTACAAAGCCTTTTTTTCAATGATACGTATTGATTTAAATTTAAACAGCTATCAGCAAGGAGCTCCTTTTAGAGAAATCCATACGCTGCATACCTCTGTAATCATAACACTGATGTCATTTGAACGACTCCCAATATATGCAGCAGTTAAAGCTAAAGCTTTCTACTGTTGTGGTGTAGCAGAATAAAAATTTGGGATGTTCATTTTAGACCTTTGATTTCATTGTCCTCTATTCCTCTTTGCTGTGCTATGCTGTGTACAATATTCATCTACAAAAAAAACAAAACCCCTAACAAACTTTCGTTTTAGGTAATAGTTGTCATAACTTGATGCAGGTATTTGTGAATCGTCTGCAGCTTGCATGACATCCATCACAGTATGGAGGATACTGGAAGATGGAAACTGGAGTTGGAAACCTTTTTTAATGCTTTAATTAGCCCTGGTTTGGCAGTGCCTTTTAAAAATGAGGAATGCAGGCACATACTGTAGCTTACAGTAAAGAAGTTGCAAGCCTGCAGTAGCAAAAGAATAAATATTTCCGTCGACTCCAGCCATCTGGAATAAAGAGGTTTAATGTGACCATTTAGATACAGTGACATAGAATGCATTTGTGTTGTCCCTGTCGGGGTGAGAAAACAGTGGCCTCGAGCATTGATGGATAGAATTTTGAGGATGTGTTATTGAAGATGCTCTGGCAGAAGACGTATGCATACATTTTGTACTGGCTTTAATTTAAGGGTCATAGTCTAAAAGCAGAGCTGCGAGACCGAAAGAGCACGGAATAATTATTTTCCTGTTTGAGCTGGTGCATTTAGACGTTAATGTAGCAATACCCAGAGCAAATATAATTTGGGATTCTAATCCCTAAATTCTGCGTACATTATACTTCCACTTGAAATGTAGATCGCATTGGAAAGGGGTGTCTGGATTTCTGTAAGTCTGTTTTGGATCTTTCACCTATAAGTTTAAGGCTATGAGCAGTTCTGTTAATCTACAAATCAAGCATATGGTTTCCAAATACCAGCAGAGGACAGAATTGTGACGCTTGTGTGCAACGTTTACAGGAACCTATTATGTTGGCCCAATATAAAAAAATGTCTCTCTACCTACAGTAGATTGTATGTACAATTATCTACAATATCACTGATCAGCGATTGGAGCTACACAATTATCTTTAAAGCTCAAGAATTAAAAATAAAAATGAATCCAATATTTTACTTCAGATATTTCTTTTGATGAAAGGCAACTACAAGTTGTAGAATTAAAATGCTATAATTTTGGGAAAAGGTGAATGAAAATACATATTTGGAAGTGATACTTTTTATCCCCGGGTTTCCCCGACATTAATATCAATCATCTGCAATGAGGGATCGCAATTGTGAGTGTGATGGACAATGTAATATCCATAAGGGAAATGACGGTGAGATTACTCTGTGATAGGTCAGATTCATTGTCATAATTTTTAGTGGACTAACCTTAGATGGTTTCTTTAATAGATGACATTATAGTGTACAGGTCTTTTGAAACTTCATAGGTTTTTTTTCTTCAAATGTACAGTAACAGCACAGTTGGAAGGAAACATATATATCCTAAAGCAGTGGAAGCCCACTCCAGAACTCAAGAACCCAGAACAGGTCAGGTTTTATGGATATCCCTGCTTCAGCACAGGTGGTTCAGTCAAAAGGACTCAGCCACTGATTACGCTACCTGTAATCATGCAGGGATATCCTTAAAACCTGACCTGTTGGGGGGTTTTGAGAACTGGAGTTGGGAAGCCCTATCCCAGGGGTGCGCAAACTGGGGGGCACGTCCATTTTCCAGTGGGGGGTATGGTGGTTGCAGAGGTCCCGTGCTCTTCCCCAAGGCATGTAAATTAAATTCTGGGGGACCGCACGAGGCCTCTGTAAATTCCCTTACCTTTGCTTCCAGTGACGCGTTGTCATGACAAAGTGGCGTCAAATTACGCCGCGGGGTCACGTTATGTCACGTTATCATGGTAATATGATATCACGTGACCCCACTATGTCATTTGATGCTGGAGACAAGGTAAAGGGGGGGAGGGCGAAAAGGGAGGGGGGTAGCATGCGGGTGGGCGCAAGGGGAAAAGTTTGCGCACCCCTGCCCTATCCTAAAGTGTTGAATAGGAGTGGGGATTAACTCTATAGGAAGTCTTCACGTGGCGTGGGGTCAAGCTTTGCATAAATTAGCTGGAGCAAAGTATGCTAGGTGTCAGAGAATTGTTTCTGAATTTCAGAAATTGGCTATATTTTAACTCCCATGTTCTCTCCTGTGCATTTGTAAAACATCAGCTGAGAAGTAATACTGTTTAGTGAATGTTCTGTTTGGGAAAAGGGTCGTCCCACGGGAGTTCTTGTTTTGATATCTGATATGGTGAATATATGGTGATTCAACCCTGTCTGAAGGACCTGTTTGTTTTTTGAACATACAGTAGGTCATATTAGGGCATTTGATACCTTCATAAGATTCACCACATTGCTGGATTTGCAGGTAAATTATTAATGTATATTGATCTTATTGTTTGGTCTCTGTACATATGTTTATATGTTCAGCATTTCTTGTGGTTGTGGGACTGTATTCCCTTCATTTCCCTTCAAAGAAATATGAGGTGTTTTTATCCTTTGTGCTGGTGGTAGAGCAGATTCTGTAATATTTGACAGTCTGGCTGACAATTACAGATTTTTGTGGTATGGTTGGGAAAAATACTGGTTTTATGTAAATATGTGGGTTTTTAGACGATGTTGTTTCCATCTTCTATTATGGCAAAGGTATCCAAGAAATTCACTGTAGTAGTGTAATATTCCAAAGTCCGTTTCATCAAGGGGTGAACGCTGGTGAAGTCCATGTGAAATTGCCTGAGTGATTGTTCACCTTTTGTCCACATTCTAAATATGTCATCTATGTATCTGAGGCACATCAGTGTTTTATTTTGTTGTTCTTTCAGAAAGTCCTCATCGAGGCTGGTCATAAAAGGTTGGCATATTTGGGTGCCATATGGCAGTGCTCATTATTTATAGAAAGTGTTTGTCACCCAAAGAGGAGGAATTGTGAGTTATAAGAAATTCAATGAGTTTAGTCACTGTGTTGTTAGGGATGTTCGTTGTGTGAGAGCAGAGTTGTAAGAATCTCTAGCAGGCAGCAATACCATCTTTGTGAGGCATCTCGGTATATAGCAGGCTTACTTCCATGGTGGCTAGGGTACAATTGGTGCGGGTGGAGGGGTGGTGTAGTTGGTTGATGGTCTGTTGTTTCCTCAGTAAGTATATGGTATCTTGGATAAAGCTTTTGGTTGTTGTTACCAGAGGTTCTAGAATGTTTTGAATGAGTCATAAAATATTAACTGGGAGAGTGTTGATGACAGAGGCGATGGGTTTGCCGGGGTTGCCATGTTTGTGTATTTGGAAATGTTAAAAATTCACATAAGAGAAGAACATGGAAGATTAGAATATATCCATCTTGTAGACTCCAGATAAAGCACAAATGCTGCGTCAAATCTGGAAATATTGCGTCAGCATTGCATGACCAGGAGCAGTAACTTTGGCCATAGGTATAATGACCAGAAGTGTAGAGGAGTGCCAAGGACTAATTGACTCAAGAGAATCAGAACTGAGAACTACAAAGATCCATGTCCGTCATCTCATCTGGGGAGGGAGCACTATGTGTGGGTTCTTTAATACTTACAAATATTATCTTTGTGACTCTATCCCAGTGATTTTCAATTTTTTTTTAAAGAACCCTATAATTAAATGTAAAAATTCTGAGGGATCCCAACCCTCTCTGATAGCGTGTCTGAGATCAGATGCATTGTAAGGAACCCCAACCCTCTCTGATAGCGTGTCTGAGATCAGATTACATTGTAAGGAACCCCAGCCCTCTCTAATAGCGTGTCTGAGATCAGATGCATTGTAAGGAACCCCGACCCTCTCTACTAGCGTGTCTGAGATCAGATGCATTGTAAGGAACCCCGACCCTCTCTAATAGCGTGTCTGAGATCAGATGCATTGTAAGGAACCCCAACCCTCTCTAATAGCGCGTCTTAAATTAGATGCATTTAAATTCTTCTGTATTTGGTATCATTTTCAAATGACCTGCAAACTGCACGGAACCCTTTAGGGATGCCTGGGCAACCCCTGTTGAAAAGCACTGCTCTATTCAGAAGCCCATTGTATTTATGCTGCAGATGAACAGTTTGTTTGTAAGGCCCTATAACATCAATACCATTCCTGCATGAGTCATCTACACACTAAACCTTCCTTTAGAACTTTTGATTTCCGATGTGATGCTTTTCCAATGATCTTTGCAGCTGCAGTATAGAAAAATAAAGATAATAAAACATTGGATCGCTGCAAGAGCTGCTCAGAGAGACACAGAGGGTGACCTCTTCTCTCTCTGGGACTCCTCTGCGCAGCTACTGCACCGACACACTTTATTCGAGCAAATACCCAGTATGTAATGAAAAGTTCAGTCCGCGCTCTGGCTCTTTAAACTTGGAGTGTTGGTCCCTCTCAGTTCTCTTGCTGCTTCTGTGTTTATGAGGTGTCTCCCCCACCTCCAAATGTGGTCTCCACCGGAACCCCGATGGTGATACCAATATCAGCAAAACAAGAAAAAACACAAAAGCGCACCAAGATGAGAGATAGATATTGTATTAGCAACAAATAATAAAATTAGTAACTTACATATAAAATTTCTTTAATAATCCCCGATTCTGGTGTCTATCACAGGAGTAGGGCATCACATAGGAAGTATGAAGGGTAATCTCAGTTCTGAGAGATCAGACCCGCGCGCTGGGGCTGTCTCTGTTCACTCTCCTGTCCTCCACGTATATGTAAGTTACTAATTTTATTATTTGTTGCTAATACAATATCTATCTCTCATCTTGGTGCGCTTTTGTGTTTTTTCTTGTTTTGCAAATACCCAGTATGTACCTGGCAGATACCTGGAATGCGCCGCTCCTCACCTCTGACAAGCCCCGTTGTGTTTGCCTTCCCAGCCTGGGTTCATGCCTGGCTGATGGGCGGCTGATCTGTTAAATGATAATGATTAGGATTTAATAGGCTGCAATGCTTCGCGTGTCTACCAGATGGCATAAATTCATGAATTTTAATGCAGTATATATATATATACTGTGCAGTATTGCAGCCAGCGGGAATAAAATGCTTCAATCCCTGCTTGGAAAATAACTCAATGCACTCGGGCAGAAAACAGTCACAAACCTCAATACACCCGGGTATACCCAAATTCGTGGGACTAGCCGAGCTCGAATAAAGTGTGTCGCCAGTGTATTACAGACTGTCTGGCCCGGGATGATTAACATTGCTTTAATTATCACTGCATAAATTTACTGCTTTCGGGTGCTGCCGATATCCGCCTGTTGGTTTGCTGCCCCGGAGGCAGTAAATCTTACTTCATCTGTATAGACAAACAATAAATCACCATGATATTCAGTAGTGATAATTCTTAGTTTATTGTAATATGCTACTGGTACCAGGTATGCTGTGATTATGAAGCAGACTGTATCCAGAGAACATTCAATCAGTATTGGGGTTTTCCGGCTTTCTAATATGTCAGAAGAAAAACACAAACATTACTTAATTGCAGTTTCATTGTATACCCATCTATTTTGGATTTAAATGGGAAGTGGTTAAAAACAGTAGATCTAAGAGAAAACTGTATCAAAAGGGCATCTAGCAGGATAGGTTGTCCAGCATATTACAGAAAAATAACTACTTTTTTATTTACAAAGTGGGATTATCTCCCTTTAAAAAAAATTAAAATAACATGAAAACACTATCTCTTAATTAAAGAGACCACATTAAAAGCTTTCCCCTTGTTTAGAAGGCATACATGTAGCACTCTTTTTCTTATGTGGCGCTGACAGTGGTGTGCATTGAATTTTGCAGGCACACCGGGTCCCACTCCCCATCCCGTACAGCTTACAATCTAAGTTTGGAACCTGAGGCACAGGAAGTAACCTGCCCAAGGTCACATGGAGAGCTGATATTAAGATGCAAACTGGGCTTACCTGTTTCAAAGGCAGCCACTCAGATATTCCTTCAGTCCACTCTAATGCCATTGCTAAATATACCGCTTCTTTCTCGGTAGCATTTTACGCTAGTGCAATATTTTCCCTGTTTCTCTACGACTAAAATGTTAGTGCATGCCCTCACTCTTTCCCATCTGGACTACTGCAAACTTGTGCTAATGAGTCTTCTTGCACCACAGCTTTTTATTCGTCTATCTATTGAAAATGCTGCTCCAAAGATACCTCACTCTCATCTCAATCAGTCTCTGCGTCTCTCCTCCTGAAATGTTATCTGTTGATTCCCTATTAAACTCCACATTCACTACAAAATTATTTTTTCTTTCAAGGCCCGTCTCTGCCCGTCCCTATATTGTAGCTTTAATTTCTCACTATACCCCTATTCGCTGTCTACGTTTTGCTCGGGCCTGTCTTCTCGCCACCACCGGTGTCACGACAGCTCTCTCACGGCTATAACCCCTCTCACACGCTGCACTCTACCTCTGGAACTCCCTCTCAATGTCCACCAGGCAGCTTCTCTCTAACTTCAAACCCAACCTCTTTAACAAAGCGTTTAAACAGTCCTGGGTGACCATTATTTACTAAACTATAGTATCCGCTTATACACCCTCTAACCAATGCACTAATATTAACTTCTACCGTTTCTGTTAGTCTCCCCACCACGTGCCAATTAGATTGTAAGCTCTTCGGGGCAGGGACTCTTTCCTCTCGATATTACATTTAAGCCTGGATACACTTAATCCATCTATACTATTATATTTCCTGTATTGTTCTAAAAAAAACATTGTAGAATGCCTATAAAAATAAAAATATCTACATACTGTATGAACATTCAGTATTTTCATACATATATTGTACAGGTATGAACATTTAGAAAGATATAGGAAAAGAGCATCACCTCAATAATGCTTCCCAGGTTTAAAATCCTATGAAATAATGTACACTGATACAGCATTCTGTGGTCTACTGTTGGATATGTAACTTAAACTTTTTGCTGCTCTTTGACTAGTTTTTCAAAGGGTCCTCATCAGGAAAAAAAAAGTCCAACTAGAAGGGGCACAAGATACAATTAAAAAATATTGTAAAATTATTATACTTGCATATTGTAGGCATTTATGGCATATGTACAGTATCATATATGTGCACATTACATTAGCTAGTGAAAATCACACATAGCTGCCTGAGTAACTGCAGTGAAATTACATCTCATATGCATTTGCCATGGCCCCTTGCAGACACTCTCACCAGAACACCCTCCTACTGTAAGTTCTCCCTACTTACCACTTAGATTGCAAGCTCTTTGGGGCAGGGGCTCATTTTCCTAATGTCTACCTTGAGGTTGAAGCTCTTATTCCTACGTTTATTACTGCTGTAAAGCGCTATGTACATGGATGGCGCTGTATAAATAAAGACATACATACATACATACATAATCAGGGGCAGACAGCCCAAGTCCCTCTGCGATTTCGATTGGGTTAGCTTTGTGATTCAGGACAACAGGTCTTTGTATAGTTGTGTGAATTTGGAGAATGATGCCACCAACACATATGGAATTGGATAAGTAGGGGGCACTTCTGTTTTAAACCATCTATGACCTTGATTCCCAACCACAGGGTCATTGTCAGTCACCTGTTGTTGGACTGTTCTGAGCCTGGTCCCTGGAAGGATCCCTGATCCAATTACCCAACAGCATGGGATGCTGGGACTTGTAGTTCTGCTAATAGTCTGTAGGAGGTTGGGAATTACCAATCTTTTATAGCTTGTCCTAACACGATCACAGAGATATTCCTCCATAAAAATAAGTGGCAAGATACTGCGGCATAGAAACAAAATCTCTACGCAAATGCATTCCCGTGAAAGATGTTGACACAAAAATGACTTCTTGGAGCTGTTTAAGTTGCTTGTTTTTTTTTTTTAATAAAGAGGAAATATGCATTTGAAAAGTACAGTACTAAAAGGTTTCAGCATATGTGATTCTGCAATATGAATGGTTTTTGTGGTTATAGATCTCAATGGTCTGTTCTGAAAGAATGCTGAATTAATATTTGTATTCCTGCCTCGTGGAATGACATATGTAACCCAGTTTCCGCACTACTTTTAAGTGCAGGCATTAGCATTATAAAAAATGTTGCTTGGCTTAGCTCTTCTCCTTCAACAGGGCTTGGGGGAGACATTATTTAATTGGTTTTCAAAGGACTTTTCAAAGATAACAGTTTATCAAACTGAGTGCATCATAACTCAATTAAATCAGAGATGTGTTTGTGCTATTTATGCATCACATTAATTCTTGGGAAGTGGCTGGCTCAGCGCTTCTATCAAATCTTTACATTTTTATTTTATTACATGAGGTGTAAGCTTTAATACCACAGAACATACATTCACTGTCCACATGAATACTCCACGCTGTGTTTTTGTGTTTTAAGCAACAATTCACCCCCCCCCCCTTTTTTTTTAGACTTACTGGTAAAGATACAACAGACACAAAATCCCAATGCTACAGTACATCCAGTACGGCAAAAATATTTAGACAGTAGTTAAATACTTAACAAAGTGAAACTGTCTTGCGCTTCGGTAGTTGGTCTCTACACCCGTGGGTGTCAATAAAGTCACTAAGGGATATGGAGTGAGGGTGCAATAAGTGACCTCTGCTGTGACCAGAGTTGGAGGGGAACACCCTTACCTATGTAGAAGCTCCGGTCTGGGTTAAATACTTAACTGTTTGTCTTCTCATGTAAGCTCCTCAGAGCAGGGACTCCTCTTCCGAAATGTTACTGTTATGTTTGAAGCACTTATTTCCATGATCTCTTATTTGTATTATTTGTTATTTATATGATTGTCACATGTATTACTGCTGTGAAGCGCTATGTACACTAATGGCGCTATATAAAGGCATGCATACATAAGTAAGGGTCATTTATTTACAGTCTTTGGCCAAAGCGTTACAAGCCTGCAGCCCCGCTGAGGCATGGCCACTTTGCAGGTCCTATACAGTGACATTTCTCATTTACCTCTGTAATGGAGGGAGAAGGGTCTCAACAGACCTGTCTTCTACAGGTGCATGAAAAAACCTGCTACTTTAAAAGTGGGGAGGAGTGAGCTGAAACCCAGGTAGCACTCCTTTTGACACAAATATATGTGATATGGTGTGGTGGGTGTTGGGGTTAGAGCTTGCAGGGATGGTGTGTGTTTGTTAAATGTCAACTAATAACAGTTGTTTAGAGATTAGTGACCCCTCACCCTGGTGCCACCTCTGTGTCTATGGACCCACTGATATTTCCGGATCACATAACCGCTCTTCCGAGGGATCACGTGACCAGTTCTGTGTTCCAGCCTTCGAGCCAGATTTGATGGGGAAGGGGCTCGCTGATTGTGTACAGCCCCTAAAAACTTAGCAGACGGTAATGAGATACAATCCTTTGGAACTTTAGTTGCTTATGCTTAAATGTTATTGTTTATAATTTGGTAACACTTTCAGGTATTTGATTGAGATCAATCTAGGTTTAGGTATACAAAATTCTATGCCAATGTTAGTATTAATTTAATTGTATTGTTTTTTTTTATATTACATTTTAATGACTGAAACTACATACATTTTTCATTAGAAATCTCGGGCCTACCAGAATTGCTTCTTTTATCTAATCAGACCCCCAAAGTATGCGCCAGGGTGTTTCCCCTGGGCTTCAGCCGGCTTCCTGACGCGTCGCCATGACAACGCGGCGTTAAATGACGCCACGGGGTCATGTGACGAGACACGTCGCAATGACAATGCCGTGTCAAATGACGCCGCGGGGTCATGTGACGTGACACGTCGCCATGATAATGCTCGTCAAATGACGCTGCAGGGTCACATGACGACACATGACCCACGTCGTTATTTGATGCCGGAAAGGGAGGGGGCGAGCGCTGGGGCTGGCAGGGGGTGCAGCGCAGAAACTTTGCGCACCCCTGAATTAGCTTATGGTTGCATTGTCAAAATGTCTCTCTCCTGTGCTCAATTAACAATGCTGGCTACAATGTATATTAATAGATCCCCAAAGGAAGATATATTTGTTTCTATATATCCTTTATGCTGTACAGGCAGTCCTCGGTTATCCGACACAAAGCGTTACTCAAAATGGCGTTGGATAGCGAAACGTATTAAAGCGAAACACGTTTTCCCCTAGGAACACTGTTTAAATGAAAGGTTCCATTCCTGAAGGCATTTTTAATGCTAAAATACACAAAATATTTTATGCAGACAATAAGATATGCAGCACACACATAAATTATATAGTGTATATACTGTATTATATATAAAATATAATAATATAATCTTATACTATATTAGTGAAAGCACTGTATGTTTGGCTGCCTGCCTGCCTGCATGCATGCATGCATGCCTGCTGGATGTCCGGTGTCCCTAGCGGCAATCTCATTGGTCCCTTGGCCCGCCCGCCCCCGCACACCTCTCATTGGCCTCACACACTCACACCACCCCCTTGGCCCGCCCCCCACACCTCTCATTGGCCTGAGGCGGAGTGACGGGCCAAAGGTCCAAAAAAATAAATAAAACACACACACACACACACACACACACTCACACACACACACACACACACACACACACACACACACCTCTCTCCCCTCTCCAAATCACCTTTTCCCCCTCCCCAGCGGCATCACCTCTTCCCCCTCCCCAGCGGCATCACCTCTTCCCCCTCCCCAGCGGCATCACCTCTTCCCCCTCCCCAGCGGCATCACCTCTTCCCCCTCCCCAGCGGCATCACCTCTTCCCCCTCCCCAGCGGCATCACCTCTTCCCCCTCCCCAGCGGCATCACCTCTTCCCCCTCCCCAGCGGCATCACATCTTCCCCTCCCCAGCGGCATCACCTCTCCCCGCTCCAAATCACCTCTCCCCGCTCCAAATCACCTCTCCCCGCTCCAAATCACCCCTCCCCGCTCCAAATCACCTCGCTTCCCGCCTCCCCGCTCCAAATCACCTCGCTTCCCGCAGCTGCCACGCGGCGCGTAAGATGGCGGACCCCCTTCCTCCCTCGCGGCGCCGAGTCAGACGGTGGCGGCGCCCGGAAGTACAGGTAGGTGTCGCTCCCCACCTCCGGTGCCAAACGGAACTGAGAAAGGGCGCATCAACTGGGGGGGTGTGTGTGTGTGTGTGTGTGTGTGTGTGTGTGTGTGTGTGTGTGTGTGTGTGTGTGTGTCACTGTCCACTGCCCCCCCCTCCTATCCACTGCCCCCCCCTCCTGTCCACTGCCCCCCCCTCCTGTCCACTGCCCCCCCCTCCTGTCCACTGCGTCCCCCCTCCTGTCCACTGCGTCCCCCCTCCTGTCCCCCCTCCTGTCCACTGCCCCCCCCTCCTGTCCACTGCCCCCCCCCCTCCTGTCCACTGCCCCCCCCTCCTGTCCACTGCCCCCCCCCTCCTGTCCACTGCCCCCCCCTCCTGTCCACTGCCCCCCCCTCCTGTACACTGCCCCCCCTCCTGTCCACTGCCCCCCCTCCTGTCCACTGCCCCCCCCTCCTGTCCACTGCCCCCCCCCTCCTGTCCACTGCCCCCCCCCTCCTGTCCACTGCCCCCCCCCTCCTGTCCACTGCCCCCCCCCCTCCTGTCCACTGCCCCCCCCCTCCTGTCCACTGCCCCCCCCCCTCCTGTCCACTGCCCCCCCCTTCTGTCCACTGCCCCCCCCTCCTGTCCACTGCCCCCCCCTCCTGTCCACTGCCCCCCCCTCCTGTCCACTGCCCCCCCTCCTGTCCACTGCCCCCCCCTCCTGTCCACTGCCCCCCCCTCCTGTCCACTGCCCCCCCTCCTGTCCACTGCCCCCCCCTCCTGTCCACTGCCCCCCCTCCTGTCCACTGCCCCCCCCTCCTGTCCACTGCCCCCCCCCCTCCTGTCCACTGCCCCCCCCTCCTGTCCACTGCCCCCCCCCCCTCCTGTCCACTGCCCCCCCCCTCCTGTCCACTGCCCCCCCCTCCTGTCCACTGCCCCCCCCCCTCCTGTCCACTGCCCCCCCCCCCTCCTGTCCACTGCCCCCCCCCCTCCTGTCCACTGCCCCCCCCCTCCTGTCCACTGCCCCCCCCCTCCTGTCCACTGCCCCCCCCCTCCTGTCCACTGCCCCCTCCCTCCTGTCCACTGCCCCCCCCCTCCTGTCCACTGCCCCCCCCCTCCTGTCCACTGCCCCCCCCCCTCCTGTCCACTGCCCCCCCCTCCTGTCCACTGCAGGAAATGCAGGGGGAGGAATCCATGCCTTTGAGGCGCCCCCCCCTCCCTTTGACGCCCCCCCCCCCTCCCTTTGACGCCCCCCCCCCTCCCTTTGACGCCCCCCCCCCTCCCTTTGACGCCCCCCCCCCCTCCCTTTGACGCCCCCCCCCCCTCCCTTTGACGCCCCCCCCTCCCTTTGACGCCCCCCCCCTCCCTTTGACGCCCCCCCCTCCCTTTGACGCCCCCCCCTCCCTTTGACGCCCCCCCCTCCCTTTGACGCCCCCCCCTCCCTTTGATGCCCCCCCCCTCCCTTTGACGCCCCCCCCCTCCCTTTGACGCCCCCCCCCCTCCCTTTGACGCCCCCCCCCCTCCCTTTGACGCCCCCCCCCTCCCTTTGACGCCCCCCCCTCTCCCTTTGACGCCCCCCCCCTCCCTTTGACGCCCCCCCCCTGCCTTTGACGCCCCCCCCTGCCTTTGACGCCCCGCGCGCACACACTGACTGACTGCCGCACGCACGCACACACTGACTGACGCGCACACAAAGCCTGACTGACGCACGCACACACTGACTGAGGCACACACTGACTGTGTGTGCATCAGTCAGTCTGTGTGTGTTTGTGTTTCTGCCTCAGACTCACTGACGCGCGAGCAAACACACAGTGACTGACGCACACACGCTACATGAAGCTGTAAAGGAGGGAGGTGGATTGATGTGAATGGGGGACAAACAGAGAGAGGGGGGAGGAGAGAGAGGAACGGGAACATTACATCCCGGGCAATGCCGGGTCTCTCAGCTAGTATAATATATAGTATAATATAATATTATATAATATATATATTATATACACATAAACAACTTTGCATAGCATTGCATAGCGTTGGATAAGCCATTCGTTGTAAATCGAAGCGTTGTAAAACGAGGACTGCCTGTATAACAAGTTATGTTGCACTGCCTGATAGTGGGTGAGTTGGACATAAGACAGTTGTATGTATGGTTTTATACCTTATGGGAGGGTTGCCCCCAGGGGTTGGGTTACCGGAAGTGACGTCATATTGGGTGCCAGAGAGGTATATTTTTGTGTTAATATAAAATTCTGTTTGTTCTTATTGTTTTTAAGTCCTGATGAAGGTTTTTGATTACACCAAAATATTGATATGATGAAATAAAGTTAGTATTTTAAAGCTGCAGACCAAGCAATATCCTACATGTGTGTTTTTTTTAAATAAATCGTTACTATGAGAAAATAATTGTAGCATTTAAATAAAAAATTCTGAATGACATTTTTAATGTATTATAATGTAACAAGCATGTTTTGTTTCTCTAGCAACCATTTACAAAGTCACATCCACTTGCTCTTCTGAAACAGGCTCTGGCACACCCCTTTCTGAGCCCTGCCCTCTCTCTAGCAGTGCACCACTTGTATCTAGTGACTGCCTGGTCACATGATCTTCCCCACAGAACTTTGCATCTTTGGTCCTCTTCTGTTGCACTGACAGCCATTTAGTGAACCCTCGAGTCGAATCTTCACTGGTGAACAGATCGATTGTCAACTAAGCTAATTACTTATCATTGTGAGGATTATATTGATGCACATATTAAAGGGAAAAAAATGTAATTAAAAAAAACGGCAGCTTGGACTGCTGCTTTAAGACTAAAGTGGCATCCACTTTCAAGTGAGTGACAGATGTGTGCAGATACAGTTTCTCCAAAGACCGGGCAACTATCAAATATATACTGTGCCAGGTGTGCTTCTCCAGTTCTACTTTTTGCTGCCTGCCATTGGTTTGCGGGACCCACAAGATTCAACCAGTAAGTATTTCCAAAACCCGGGGGTAGGGGATCACATAACTGAAAATATACTGTAAAAAATAAAGGGATGGGGGATAAAAAAAAAACAAAGTAAAAATGCGCAGCCTGAATTGCTGCTTTAAAGTAGAGCTTTTCTAAAGCTGGATACCAAGGCAGATCAGGGATATTCTCATTTGCTGACACCCCTATTACCCTGTAATCCAAATCACGTCAATTGGTGAAATTGCTGTTGAACAGGACTCTCCTGCTATTTATTGCTCAGTGGTTCGGCATTCACATTATGGAAAACATTACCTCCTGTGAATTGACTTGGTTGTCACATTGTCACCCTAGGACAAACACACGGAGTGCGGGTAGCACACAGAAGAATGGAAAGAACTAATGGAGATCACATACAGAGACTGGTAAAAAGGCATAATCAATAAAACATGGGTGCATGAGAACTGGGACCTTTACCTCTGATTTGGAAAGAACAGATTTGTTTCCCAGAAGACTGGTTCCCCCGGATATATAATATTTTGAAAAAAGGGTAGCGTTGTTTTTCTCAGTCTGAAATGTTAATTTCTGGACAGGCTGAGCCCCCTGATATAACCTGGCAGCGTGTGGGCAAGAGAGCAGCGAAGAGTGACCAATATTCCAAACATCCACATTTGCCGAGCGTTGTCCATTCAGTTGGAACAGCAATTTCTGTGTTCTGCTTTTCGTTTCCCACGAGGCGATATCTCAGGGAATCTTTCCTTCTTCTTAGTGCATGTCAAGGCCCAGACGCTGAGCGGCCACAGTTGCTGGCGGTGTCGGCTGCTGTCATTTGAGTACAGCACCCTTCTGCACAGCTGCAGAGTATCCAGGCTTCTGAGAAATTGTTGTCCATGCTTTTGCAGCCTTAGTTGTGGGTAACTTTCACCTGCCTCGGTTATAACTCATCTAGTTAATTAAAATCCCATTTTAATATGAGCTTCAAGAAATAGCATTTTAATGCGTGAATACAGTAGCAAAAAAACAGAAATAATTTGTTTGCACCTGCAACGAAACCCCCTCATGCAACATTTTGAAATCACTTTACGACGGGGAGATGAATTCAGCATTGTGAGTTTTTAGCATTGGGTGTACTGCAGGTGTTTGATTGCCCTAAGACACTTGCTGCCGTTGTTGGTAAACAAAGCGTGCCCTGTTGCCTCCCAGTCAAGTATGACAACTCCAATTCTTCTCATCAAGGAAAATGCGCAAGTCGTGAACAAAAGTGTCATCCCAGGCGCAGTGGGCTGAACTAATTGCCAATTAAGTATAACCTTAAATTCATTGTTATGAAATGTCAGTATAATTTCTCCCTAACACAGCTGTCAAATTAGAATGGTCCCGTAAGAGATGTCGCCCTGATTCGTTTGGTGACATGGAACAAAAAAGAACCCAATGTTAATCACCATGTGTGGTACAGACGGAAATCTATTTACTCTTGATGTAACTTTCTGATGCATGTTCATACATTGTGGCCCATATTTCCTAAGTGGTGCTATTCCATACAACAGGGGTGTACAATCTTTTCCCCCTGTCTGCTCTCCCACCCTGCTCGTCCCCCCTCCCCCCGCCTCTTATCTTGTATCTGGCCATATGATGCCGAAGCCACGGTAAGAGAACTTATAGAGGCCTTGTGCGCCCCCCCCCGGCATTTAATTTAAATGCTTTGGGGAAGAGCGCGCGGGGCCTCTGTAAGCGCAACACCCCTCCAGAAAATCTCCCGCCACCACCTGGGGGACATGCCCTCTGGCATACCACTTCGTCCGGTGGCAGGTGTCTTCTGGTGCCCCAAGGTATCTCGTGGAATACATTGTAAACATGGGCCTAAGTCTTTCTGAGCAAGCAAGTAAATACCAGTTGCTCTTTTGATGTGGCCGTAGTCTCAATCAGTGATTCTTAGCTCTACCTTGTGGAATCGCAGCCAGCGTTTAGGAATGAGAGGTGAGATTGCACTTGGTTCGCAACGGAATATTGTTTGGTTATCTCCAATACATGATGTATGTATGTTTGTCTTTATTTGTATAGCGCCATAAAATGTACATAGCGCTTCACAGTAGTAATACATGTCATATAAATAACAAATATAAATAACAGATCATGGGAATAAGTGCTTCAGACATACTGTAAAAGTAGGGATGAATCTCCGGGAAGCGCAGGGATATGTGAAAACAAAAATGTATATAGATAGTGCAATATTGCTGTGACAAATTAAATAAATTGGCTGATCTAATGCAGATGTACTCACAAGTGTGAGAAGGTTAAAGGCACGTAAAGGTATCTTTCCCAGAGTATGGATGTCACACTGTATTCAGGAAATCAATCTCAGCCCCATATAGAATCCAAGAGACCTTAGAAAAGAAGACTGGACATAGCGCAGACTGTATACCAAGAATTTATAAAAGGTAAGTGAAAGGTATTACACTCACATGATTTCAAAAGTTTAAAAGCATTTCGATCACACGCAGTGGATCTCAGCAGCCGGATAGATGGTGTATCTGGTTCCCCTCCTTCCGTGGCGTGCGTGTCACTGGTTTGCGTTCCAACTGCACAGGAAGTGATGTCATCGGTTTCCAGGGATTCCGGCCAGTAGTACAGACGTCACTCTACGCGTTTCATCTCATCGATTTCATCAGGAGTGACTTTGTGATGGGTGTGGGATGCATATATACCCCTAACTTAGTTCCCATTGGTGAATGGCTAACTAGATTTTAATTGGTTTAACGATTATACTGAGTGGATACACATCAGATAGAAAGAGACATGTAATTAATCCCTCTACATCTTACATATGCAGAGGTCCAAAAAATAATACAATCAATCAATGTTGAAAATTTAATGCAGAAATGTATCTTTAAAAATGCTAATGCATAGATATAAAAAATGTTTAAATAAACATTATAAAAATATAAACATAAAAACAGGTAAATATCAAATAAATAGGCAGTAAGTAAAACAATATAATTCAGAACAGGGAAACTAGCTAATTATAAAGCATAGTTGATTCATAGGAATAGATGAAATCTAATGTGGAAACAAGAAACAGGGCATAAGTAACATTATAGAAAAGGTTTCAAATCAAATTCCAAATTCAGACCAGCAGGAGACATGGTTTTAAGTTCGAACATCCAATATAATTCTCTTTTTATCAGTGCTTTATCTCTATTACCCCCTCTCCAGTGAGGCATAACCTGTTCGATGGTAAAAGTAACATTAAGGAAGGAGTCCCTGCTCCGAGGAGCTTACAATCTAATTGGTAGGGAGGGAGAACGTACAGAGACAGTAGGAGGGAATACTAGTAAGTGCGTCTGCAGGGGGCCAAGCTTTGTGTCATGTGTCCATGATTATCCAGTGCTACTCATATGCTTCTTTAAGCAGATGTGTCTTAAGGTGGGTCTTAAAGGTGGATAGCGAGGGGGCTAGTCGGGTATTGAGGGGAAGGGCATTCCAGAGGTGTGGGGCAGAAAGTGAGAAAGGTTTAAGGCGGGAGAGAGCTTTAGATACAAAGGGGGTAGAAAGAAGACATCCTTGAGAAGAACGCAAGAGTCGTGATGGTGCATAGCGAGAAATTAGGGCTGAGATGTAATGAGGGGCAGAAGAATGTAAAGCTTTAAAAGTGAGCAGTAGAATTGAGTGTGAGATACGCGATTTAATCGGAAGCCAGGAGAGGGATTTCAGCAGGGGAGACGCTGAGACAGATTTAGGAAAGAGTAGAGTGATTCTTGCAGCAGTGTTTAGGATAGATTGTAGGGGAGACAGGTGAGAGGTAGGAAGGCCGGACAGCAGGAGGTTGCAGTAATCGAGACGTGAGAGAATTTGGGCCTGAGTCAGAGTTTTAGCAGTTGAGTAACAGAGGAAAGGGCGTATCTTTGTGATATTGCGGAGGAAAAAGCGACAAGTTTTAGAAACGTTTTGAATATGAGAGGAGAATGAGAGAGAGGAATCAAGTGTGACCCCTAGGCAGCGTGCTTGGGCTACTGGGTGAATGATCGTATTTCCAATAGCAATGTGGAAGGATGTAGTAGGGCCAGGTTTGGGAGGTAGTATAAGGAGCTCTGTTTTTGCCATGTTAAGTTTCAGTCGGCGGATGGCCATCCAGGATGATATTCCAGAGAGGCATTCAGAAACTTTGGTCTGTATAGCAGGTGTAAGGTCAGGGGTTGAAAGGTAAATTTGTGTGTCGTCAGCATAGAGGTGATATTTAAACCCAAAAGATGTGATTAGGTCACCTAGAGAGAGTGTGTAGAGAGAAAAGAGAAGGGGTCCCAGGACAGAGCCCTGGGGTACCCCCACAGAGAGATCAATAGAGGAGGAGGAGGTGTTAGCAAAAGAGACACTGAAGGTACGATGGGAGAGGTAAGAGGAGATCCAGGATAAAGCTTTGTTCCGAATACCAAGAGTATGGAGAATGTGAAGGAGAAGAGGGTGGTCCACGGTGTCGAATGCTGCAGAGAGGTCGAGTAATATGAGCAGAGTGTAATGACCTCTGTCTTTGGCAGCATGGAGGTCATCAGTTATTTTAGTGAGGGCTGTTTCAGTAGAGTGAGCAGTGCGGAAGCCAGATTGTAGAGGGTCTAGTACAGAATAGGTGTTGAGAAAGTGTAGCAATCGAGAGAATACAAGACGTTCAAGGAGTTTGGAGGCAAAAGGCAGGAGGGAGACAGGTCGATAGTTAGAAGGACAGGTAGGGTCAAGCTTGCTGTTTTTGAGTAATGGTATAACGGTTGCATGCTTGAAGGATGAAGGAAAGGTACCAGAGTAGAGGGAAGAGTTAAAGATCTGTGTGAGCATAGGGATTATAGAAGGAGCAAGAGGTTTTAGGAGATGGGAGGGAATGGGATCAAGAGGGCAAGTGGTAGAGGGAGAAGAGGAGATCAGCAGTGATACATCCTCCTCCGAGATAGCAGAAAAAGAGTCAAGAAAGACAGGAGGAGAGTTGGGAAGCATTGTGGGATGGGAGGAGGCAACAGATGGGATGTTCTGCCGTATGGACTCCACCTTTTTCTTAAAAAAGTCAGCAAAGTCCTGAGGTGAGATGGAGGAAGAAGAGGAGGCAGCTGAGGGTGGTCTGAGTAGAGAGTCAAAGACAGAAAAGAGACGGCGTGGGTTAGACTTGTGTGTGTTGATTAGTGATGAAAAGTAGGTTTGTTTAGCCTGAAAGAGGGCAGAGTTGAAACAGGATAGCATAAATTTGTAGTGAATGAAGTCTGCGAGCGTATGAGATTTCCTCCAGAGTCGTTCAGAGGAACGAGTGGAGGAACGCAGCATGCGTGTGTGGGAGTTTAGCCAGGGTCTGGGGTTAGAAGGGTGAGGATGGCAGAGAGAAAGTGGGGCATGAAGATCAAGAGAGGAAGATAAGGCAGAGTTGTAGTTCCTGACCAGGTTGTCAGGGTCTGAAGCAGAACTGAGAGAGGAGAGGGAGGAGCGTAAAGTGGAATCAAGAGCTGGTAGGTTAATAGAGCGCAGGTTTCTGCAAAAACGAGGGCGAGATGGAGATGGAGATGGAGAGAAGCGAGAGAGAGAAAATGAGATGAGGTGATGGTCAGAGAGAGGAAAAGGGGAAATGGAGAAATCAGAGAGAGAGAAGTTTTTAGTGAAAACCAGGTCTAAGTAGTGGCCATCCTTGTGGGTGCTGGCTGCAGTCCACTGTTGAAGGCCAAAAGAAGAGGTTAGAGAAAGAAAGCGGGAAGCCCAAGGGAGAGAGGGGTCATCAATGTGGCAGTTGAAGTCCCCAAGGAGAAGAACAGGGGAGTCTGAGGAGAGGAAGAAAGAGAGCCAGGATTCAAAGTGAGAGAGAAAGGCAGAAGGGGGATGAGTAGAGGTAGGTGGGCGATAGATGACCGCCACATGAACCGGGAGAGGAGAGAAGATCTGGACTGTGTGAGCCTCGAAGGAGGGAAAAGCAAGAGAGGGGGGAATAGAAACTATTCTGTAACGGCAGAGAGAGGAGAGCAGGAGCCCCACGCCTCCACCCCTGCCACCATGCATG
This sequence comes from Ascaphus truei, assembly GCF_040206685.1. NCBI lineage: Eukaryota > Metazoa > Chordata > Amphibia > Anura > Ascaphidae > Ascaphus > Ascaphus truei. The sequence goes on from NC_134503.1 coordinate 12,463,667, forward strand.
ATGTGCATGGGGTTCCTCAAGTCTTGGGTTGAAAACCACTGACCAAGAGACTGCTGCGTGAAACGTGCACCTTGCATTGGGGTGAGGAAAAGCTCCCTTCGCCTTAGGAAAAGAACTGGAACTAAAGGGGAAAAGAATTGATGTTTTAGTAATGCATTTGACTCCAAAGTGTGAGACTCTGGTTTAAGAGCACGTGCATCATGCAGAAAAATGTAGATGCAATCAAAGCAGATTTTACCTGGATTATCTTACTATGCCCCAAAAAATCACTAACAACACTTTATTAGAAAATTTAATTTTAGTATTGTTTTTATTAGTGTGTTTTTATTAGTGTGTTTTTCTGATAAAATACAAGGAAATAGAAGATCAATAGGAGGTTAAATGCTACAGATACAAATGGAAACAATGTGAGTAGTCCCTACCCTGAAGAATTTACAGTTTTATTATTAAAGTAACCAGACAAACACTTGGCAGGGTGAGTCTTTGTCACTGCAAAATCCCACTTGTTCTCTAGACGGGGCAAAAAAAAAAAATACAATATATATATATATGCAAATGTAAATACAGCTGTATACTCATCTGCATGTCTTAGGCAGATCTGCAACCCCGCCTTTCACCATTATCACCCAGCATACAGCACTTCCACTGCAGCAAGGGATTCTGGAAATGACATGCAAATGAGCACACAGTGCCACTTTTTGCTTCAAAAACCATTTTTAACATGGTTCCCTATAGGCTTAAGCTTTCTGCATGGTCACAGCTTTGAGCACAGCCAAGGTTAAGGTGCATAGCCAGAAAACCCACCCACAGATAGCTTTTTTTTTTTTTTTTTTTACCCTCCCGAGAGGGTTGGGGGGTACCCTCCCCTCTCGTTCATCAGATCCCAATCCACTTCAGTGGTTCGGGTGCATGCCCTTGGAGTGTCCAACCGAAGTCAGAGCCGCCTCGGAACGGGTTCTCTGAAGATTTCAGCCCGAAAGCCTAGATCTCCAGGGACATTGATGCCTTCCTCCGTTAGGATTCAGGACATCCGTCTCTTCCTCCCTTTGGCCCGAGGCCCGCAAGGGAGTTCGCGTCATCTCCCCTCTTTCGAGGGTTGTGCGGGTGCACCCCAGCCCCGAAGGGCTGGTTGTTCGAATGCCATCCCCCCTTAGCCCGAAGGCTCAGGGGTTCTGGGGTCCGGGGCCTGGACACCATCTCTCAACGAGCTAGAGGGCCAAATGCTTGCCACAGACCTTTCCTACTGAAGCCCCAGATAGGATGGTACTGCATTTGGTTATAGCTGTGCAGGCCGAGAGGAGCATTACCCACACCGCTGTTTTGACCTTAATGGGTCTCATCAGTGTGGGGTTGATTAACTGGCTATGCAAAGAAGCTAAAGGATGGGGCTTATCATACTGAGTTAAGTTATGGTGAGTAAAAAAAGTGACAAAAACCCTCCACTGCTGGGTGATAATGGTGAAAGGCGGGGTTGCAGACCTGCCTAAGACATGCAGATGAGCCTACAGTTGTATTTACATTTGCATATTTGCTTTGCTGTGGATGGTTTGTGTCACTTTTTTTACTCACCATAACTTAACTCAGTAGATATATATATTATTTTTCATGGGGATTAGATGTATAAACAATATAACACTGTTGCATACTGCCCACAGTAGTATTCTGCAGAAAAATGATGATATTGTGGAACTTGGCTTAAAAACATGAATATAAATAGCAGTACATGTTAATGAATAGAAAGAAACATAGCGTTAAAACTAATTTTATTGTTGTTTACATCAATTAATCCCTATATACTTTATTTAAAACTCTATGCCGTCCTTATCCAGTTTATCCAAGCCACCCTTTCTTGGGTACAGTACCAGCAGCATGTTATCAAACAATTTATGACAGAGCACTTACCTTTACTGAACCTTATTCATGCAACTCAACCAAGTCTCTACGTCTCAACATTCAAACGTCTCTTTATAGCTCTCATTTATATTCTAAACATTTCCTGCCAGATGTACAGAAATTGTATTAATGACTTCCTTTCCTCTCTGTTGCATCCCCCGTGGGAGATCTTTCTTAGCATTGCAGTTATATTCAGTGCTGTGTAAAAAGCATGCATAGATTACATTTTTTCCCCCGCAATGCTGACTAGCACCGCAAAGGGTTGAACTTGTTCATAAATATTTAAATGTTTTTAATTCAACAACTATGAGTACAGGATCAACCTATGACTCTAGGCCACCAACATTCGAACCTTCAGACTATCTTGGAACCAGGGGAGTTATCGGAAAGCTGAAATTATTGCAGTTCCGCTTTGGAGATCCTTGCTTCATATATATAGATATATATATATAGGTGGGCCTGCGAGATGAAGTTATTGTAAGGATGTGGGCATATTCCTTTTTTTTATTGCACTAAAGCCCCTGCAGTACAGGACTCCCTCTGAATTGGTCTCCAGATGTACAGATCAATCATTTGTTTGAATGGCATGCAGCAAAATAAAAATGTTGACAGCTTTTCACATGTGCAAAGCAATTTCCCACAGACAAACACATTAATATTCATGGTGACATTTCTGGGCTGCTTTGCATTTTGTAAAGGGTTAAGCCACTCAACAAACCCTTGTTTGGTTTAATACTGTGTTATTCGCAATTAGAAAGGAAAGCAAGGCGAATGGAGAGACGTGATCATCTCCTCGGGTTTGATAGGATTATTAATTGTGAAGACTCAGTCACAGAAAATAGCTGTGTGTGTGTTTTACATCACTGTAGAAAAATCTGAATGATTTACAATTGGGATTTAAACTAAAGATAATGGTGACAATGGCAGTGATGGTCTGTTTCTTGTCATAAACTTATATATGAACTATTCCAGTGCCCTTAGTACATCATGGGCAAATGCTCATCTTGTAGGGGGGTGATCAGCTCCCCCCACGTACCCGAGGACGAGGCAGTGATGGTCTGTTTCTTGTCATAAACTTATATATGAACTATTCCAGTGCCCTTAGTACATCATGGGCAAATGCTCATCTTGTAGGGGGGTGATCAGCTCCCCCCACGTACCCGAGGACGAGGCGCATCACGCGATCGCTCCAGGAACGATCACATGATGGGGAGGTGGCGGCACTCTGGGGCCGCTGCACCCCACCACTGAAAAGGTTGTATATTGCAGTACTTCAATTTAGGAGGCCGTTGATGCATTGCATCTACTTCTACTGTAGCAATGAGAAGAAATTGCATATGGGCAGCTGTCATGGATCAGAGACTCAAGTGAGCGTGTTTTATAGTATGCGGGCTTATTTTTATGTACCCCCCCCCCCCCGCTTTGGTGACTACTAGGGGTTACATAAAGGTTACATGACTACTAAAGGGTTAACAGCCTTAATGGGTTAGCTGTATGGAATCACTTGAGTTACTCCCCTCTCCATCATGTGGTGTGTAGAAGGTATTGCCACTCTTTTGTATGTCTTGTGACCAGCGATGTCACTAGAGGGAGATAGACGGGTATATATAGCTCCACCCAATGTTCTAGAAACAGGTTCCTCGGAGTTCAGACTGAAGCCTCACCATGAGTCCTGTAAATAGGTTTGTGTGTATAGTTATGTATATTAAGGATATCCTGTCACCATCTATTGTTGTTAGTTAAGGAACGTGCTCTATATAGTAAGAGCCGATAGTAATGACCCAAGATTGTTCTCTGCCCAGAAGAGGTGTGAGTATGTGCTCTGCAGGGAGTTTTCAGAGTAGAATCTCCGGAGCATAATAGTATCGGCCCAACCGGAAGGTCCTAAATAAACTCCCGATTTGACAAGTATTGACTCAGTGAGTAAAGACCCTGACCGACACTGAGTTTGAAGCTGGGGAACCTGGTTCAATTCCCGGTGTCGGATCCTTGTGATCTTGGGCGAGTCACTTTATCCCAGTGCCTCAGGCAACAAAAACATAGATTGAAAGCTCCACGGGGCAGTGACCTTTGTCTGCAAAATGTCTCTGTAAAGCGTTACGTAAAACTAGCAGCGCTATACAAGAACAAGCTATTATTATTTATTATTTATTATTATTATGTGTCTTAATTTATATAGAGCCATCCATGTACACAGCGCTTTACAGCAGTGACACAATAATAGGAGACATAACGGGAATAAGCACTTCATACATAAAAATAACATTAGGAAAACGCGTCCCTGCCCCGAAGAGCTTGCAATCTAAGGGTGAAGTAGAGAGACTGTAGGAGAGTATTATGGTAAATGCATAGAGATGTATCAGTGGTTTCAGATTGGGTCTTGTGGGTGAAGAGAGAGGGTGTTTGTTGGGTATTGAGGGGAAGGGCATTCCAGGGGTGTGGGGCAGTGAGAGGTTTTAGGCAGGAGAGGGCTTTAGATACACAGGGGGTAGACCAAAGTCATCCTTGACCAGAATGTAAAATAGACAGGCAGGTGTGTAGCAAGAAATTAAGGCTGAGATGTAAGGAGGACAGAGGTGTGGGTGTATAGCCTTTAAAGGGGAAAGGAGAATTCTTTAAGCAATACAGGATTTATTAGGCTGATAACAGATTAGCATAACCGTGAGATAATGGCTGAGATCAGTGATTCACAAACCTCTCCACCGGGCCCCCGAGACCGACAAGATCTTTGGGGCAACCAACCAATAGTCCTTCACTTCTGTTCCCGTCCACACGGGCCTGCCTGCCGCAATTGAAAGGGTTAAACAAACATTAAGCATTAGCTAAGGCTTCCTGTCAATAATAGATTGTATATATTACCTAGAAGGCTTATATGTTGTGCGCCCAGATTGCCCATTTAATATATATCTATATATATATTTTTGAAAACGTTGTATGTTGGCTGTGCTTATGGGCAATCTGATTGGTCCGTAGGCCTGTCACTCAGCCTCTGGCCAATCAGATTGGTCCGTGGCCCGGCACCGCCCCCGCACGCCTCTCATTGGCTGCCTTGCGTAGCTGGGGGGGGGGGGACACGCACAACCACCCGGCCACTCTCCTCTTCCTCACCCCGCGGCCTGGGCCGCTGGATCCCCCCCGCCATCACCCAAAGATCACCTCCCTGCCGGCTCCTCCCCCCCCTCCATCACCCCCCCACTCCATCACCTCCCCTCACCCGCAGCTCACCTCTTCTCGCGGCGCCCTTAAGCCTGCTTGGCCGCACGGGGGGATGGGGGGTGAGCGGTGAGCGCCGCCCGCCGCTGCTCCCATCACCTTACAACCCTCAGGGGCGACGCAGAAGCCGCACCACCCTCTCCCGCCTCCTTCCCTCCCTCCTCACAGCCTGCAACCCTGCTTAGCCGTGCACTGCGGGACATACCGGCGGGGGGAGCAGGGCAGTGACGGGCGCGGTGGGGCTGACTGTCCCCTGGGGGCGGCCGATGGGGGACACCTCACCCCGTGCCTTCCACTCACCCTGCCGCCTCCCCAAAGCTTTCCTCTATGCGTGAGGTGGGGGGGATGGCTGCCCACTATCTTCATGCCGGGCTGCCCACTATCTTCATGCAGCCGCATGAGATATGGGAGGTAAGATGCAGGGGGGAAATGCAGGCCTGCCCAACCGCTATCTTCAGGCCTCCGCCGCCACCTGAGCTATAGGGGCTGTGGGAGGGGGGGGGGGAGGAGATGTCATCCACCCAGTCACTAACTCACCCACTCACTAACTCACCCACCCACCAAATAACTCACCCACCAACTCACTAACTCACCCACCCAGTCACTAACTCACCCAGTCACTTACTCACCCAGTCACTAACTCACCCACCCACCCAGTCACTTACCCACCCAGTCACTAACTTACCCACCCAGTCACTAACTCACCCAGTCACTAACTCACCCACCCAGTCACTAACTCACCCACCCAGTCACTAACTCACCCACCCAGTCACTAACTCACTCACCCACACACCCAGTCACTAACTCACTCACCCACCCACCCAGTCACTAACTCACCCACCCAGTCACTAACTAACTCACCCACCCAGTCACTAACTAACTCACCCACCCAGTCACTAACTCACCCAGTCACTAACTCACCAAGTCACTAACTCACCCAGTCACTAACTCACCCAGTTACTAACTCACCCACCCACCCAGTCACTAACTCACCCACCCACCTAGTCACTAACTCACCCACCCACCCAGTCACTAACTCACCCACCCAGTCACTAACTCAAGTCACTTACTCACTCACCTACCCAGTCACTAACTCACTCACCCACCCACCCAGTCACTAACTCACTCACCCACCCACCCAGTCACTAACTCACCCACCCACCCAGTCACTAGCTAACTCACCCACCCAGTCACTAACTAACTCACCCACCCAGTCACTAACTAACTCACCCACCCAGTCACTAACTAACTCACCCACCCAGTCACTAACTAACTCACCCACCCAGTCATTAACTCACCCACCCAGTCACTAACTCACCCACCCACCCAGTCACTAACTCAAGTGTCACAACTCACCCACCCAGTTACTAACTCACCCACCCCCACAGTGACGCACACACACACTGACACACAGTGACAGACACACTGACACCCTCTCATTCCCCCCCCCGCCCTTGCCTTCCCCCCCGCCCCTGCCTTCCCCTCCCGCCCCTGCCTTCCCCCCGCCCCTGCCTTCCCCCCCCTGCCGCCCTCCCGCCCCTGCCTTTCACCCACGCGCCGCCCTCCCGCCCCTGCCTTTCACTCACCCGCCGCCCTCCAGCCCCTGCCTTTCACCCACCCGCCACCCTCCCGCCCCTGCCTTTCACCCACTCGCCGCCCTCCCGCCCCTGCCTTTCACCCACCCGCCGCTCTCCCGCCCCTGCCTTTCACCTGCCCGCCGTCCTCCCGCCCCTGCCTTTCACCCATCCGCCGCCCTCCCGCCCCTGCCTTTCACCCATCCGCCCCCCTCCCGTCCCTGCCTTTCACCCACCCATCGCCCTCCCGTCCCTGCCTTTCACCCACCCGCCGCCCTCCCGCCCCTGCCTTTCACCCACCCGCCACCCGTACCGAACACCCGCCCGCCAACTCACCGCCGCTCACACCCTAGCGGGACACACACCTCACATTGTACTGTGTTTACTGTGGTGTGTTTACAATAAACCATTTTTAAACAACAACATCGGATTACATTTTCTTCCATGTTTCTTTTCAACATTATTATCCAACCTTTACACCAAATACTCAACCTATTCTTCCCCTATTTATAAATACTACCTATTACGGATTTACATCCCAGGCAACGCCAGGTATATCAGCTAGTATTAAATAAAGGAGAAGAGATCAAAACATTCATTGTAACGTCGCCTTCTTAATCTTAAAGCTCATTTCGACTAACCAAGTTAGTTCTGCCAACATAGTCAATTATAACTTTTTTTCCCCAAGTGTATTGGGCTGCTGTCAGTAAACTTGTATTGGGTTCTATCACTTCAAGTTCATTTTAATTATGTATGGATTTTATTTTCCCTAAGGCTCTCCTACCCTTTTGTGGCTGAAAAATCCAGTGCAAATAGAGCCCTTGTTAGCTTCCAGTGCTTCTTCCACATTACCTTTTAATAAATATACATTTTATTATATACAAGATTCCTGCTTCCATTATCTGCCCATCGCTGGCACAAGCTGTAACTTCTTTAATCAAAGTACAGCTGAAAATACCATGGTATCGACTGTATGCCATTTTAGAGCAAAATGTATCAAGGTCTTTAATCCAATTTTGGCTTCGGTTGATATTTGGGGAGGGTTAAAAGGAGGAGGTAGGGAGGAGTTACATGAGACGCACATTATGAGATGTATAAAAAAAAACAAAAAAAGTTAATCATTAAATAGAATCCCTTTTGCCATGTCAGTGCCATGGGTTAATTTTGGTTCTAGTGAATGCACCTTTCACTTCCAGGTAAACCAAAACAGACATGTGTTTCCTTTAATCATGATTATATTTGTTTAAGGATGTCAATTACATTGCTTCACTAATGATGTAAATAGAAGACAAAGGGTCTTCCACTCACGTTCAGATTACATCCACCGCGCCCAGAGATCACGCTCTCCCATAACAAACAAGCAAAAATACCACAATGTACTTTGAACATCATCATGGCCATGCGTTTGTTATCCCTTGTGATGTTAAAAGGACATTTAATTGTATAATACAGATCCATTTACTGTATCCTCTGTTTCTCTTTGTTTGAATAATGTTGGAATAAAAAAAAAGGTTTATTCTTAAGTTATATCTTGCATATTTATTATATTGATCAAATGTTTTTCCCAGGAAGTAATACATTGAGAGTTACCTCTCGTTTTCAAGTATGTCCTGGGCACAGAGTTATGATGACAGATATACATGGTTACATTAAATGAACAGGAGGGTACAACCAATCATACAGTAGTGTGTTGTTCTCAATTTTTCTTTTTCATATCATGACATTTCCTGCGAGACACGTCTGGTAGACTACAAGTTTCCATGATTTGACTTCCAATGCAGATTATTATTTGCACTGTATTTATTTGTATTTAGGTGCCGGGTTATTTGTGTGTAATTGTCTGATTTGATCTTTATGGTCGTTGTTTATTCTTGGCAGCCTTTCTTATATTTATAAGATGTTAGATTATACATCACGGGTGTAATAGGCACACCGTATATTTTATATCACTTTAGCGCTAGTATACACATGTTCCCATTTTTTTCACAGCTCACATTAAATGAACAGGGTTATACATTATATATAAAGACATTGCATGCACAGTTAAAGATAATATATGTTATAGGCGTATGGAACAGTTACGGACCAGATTAAAATGCGAGGCAGACTTCGTTTTGAAAGAATTTAGATTGGTGGCATCTTTGAGAGTCTCAGTCTACCCCCTGCTGTTGTATCCAATCCGGCATCCAGGCTTTTTGTTTTGTTTTTGAGGGGGTTTACTTTTCCAGCCCAACAATTGTTATTTAGTTGTATTGCCCGTGCAAGGACTGTTTATATGCTCGACATAGCTTACAGATGGCTTCATGAAAATCCACAGCTATATTCTTTGTAAAAGTAAATCAAAGAAAATGACTCTAGGAATAGAAATTCTCTTTTATTGCTCCTATACATCCACTATCTATAAGCATTAAAAAAAACTAAATAGCATCTAAGAGATCGTTGACAATTACATTCTTGTCATATGCGAATCACTGTTGTCTGTTCATTTTTACGCATGTGTCTGTCATTTGAAGTTCATTTTCATTATTTAGATTTTTGCTAGGTTTCTCCGGCCCTTTTGTCACTAGCAAATCCTTTAGTGGTCAGAGCCTGTATATAATTAATAAGTGTACTATTAATGCATGACCGTTCTGCAATATAATTGTTTGGAAACTTCAGTAGAAGGTCCTTTTATATCCCATCTTATGCTTTATTAAAGGTGAATTTGCGTTGACACATTTAAGATGGAGTCCACAACAGAAACCATACAAGACCCATCTTTAAAGTAGCAATTTGCGCTACTCCATTTAAAATTAGACTTTTTTTTTATTACCACAATTGTATCGCTGAATTTTTTTATTGCGTTTTCCATAACAAAACATATTACATTTCAACAAGACCACAAAATACCAGTTTACAGTGATTACAATATTCCTTTACATTTAACAGTGCACTAAACCAGTAAATAATATATTACAATTACATATACTTTAGAAAATGACAAACAAAAAATGAAATTAAATTTTAAATCGATGAGTCAGTTCTATCTGCATTGCATCATCTCCCTCTGTACCTTTCCCCCCCTTACCCACAGTTCCTTTTGTCCTAACCTTATCTAGGGATACCAGACATTAGATATTTTATTCTTTTCCCCCCTCATCACCTTCTGTGCCTCTCTCGTACCAGACTTCTTAGTAAATACCGCTACGTTTGGTCAGACGCCCGCATCACAACCTCTTTGTCCCCGTCTGGTAAAATTTAAATAAACGGATCCCATTTTTTTAAATAGTGTTTCCGTTTTTAGCTCTTTATTGGTTTCGGCTTCCCATTTTATCTAACATGAATAATTGTGTTAAATATTTGTTTAGCATCTCCATGTTAAGGGGTATATCCTTTACCCAATGTAACTTTATGGTTTTTTCTGGCTGCCAATAATCTGATTTCTACGAATTTAGGTATTCTCACCCGGTTATTCATGATCTTCCATGCCTCCAAGTTGCCAAATATCAAAGAAACCGGTTCTTTAACCGCAGTTATTTTAACATTCTGCTGTATATAATCCAGCACTTGGTCCCAAAATTTGGCAATCTTGGGGCAGTTCATAAGCAGTGTTTTAGGTCTGCTTTTGCTTGTTGGCCCTTTGGACATCTATTCCTGGATTTGTCTGTATTCTTGTAATTTATGTTAAAAGCACAATATGCCATGTGTGTCAGATTTAGTTACATCTCTCCCCACGTTTCTGATATAAGTTTTCTAGTTCTATCTAAACCAGTAAGTATTACATCTAGTTCCGTTATTTCCTTGAAATCTTTGTTCCAGGCCACAAAAACCTTTTGCAAAATCCTCTCACAATTTTTGTCTGTTACTAAATTATATATATCTGATATAGTGTATCTATTCTCTCTGGAAAGACTGAAAAATGATCAAATATATTATTTGACAATACTTCCTTTTTATTGTTCACCAGTGATTTACAATAATGTGTCACCCGTGCATACGAATATCCATGTGAACTAGGTATCTCCCACATTTCCTTTAATTCCTCAAAGGTAAGGAGCCTTTCCTGGTCTTCCTTTATCAAATGTCCTATACACCTTAAGCCCTTGCCTTCCCACAATTGAAAGGATGTCTGATTTTGGCCTGGGAGGAAGTTTGCATTTCCCTTAATAGGCAGAAATTTAGAGATTGTGGTATGCTAATCCCATATTCAACCTTATTGTCTTCCATGCGACAAAAAAACCTAGCTAAAATATCCTAAACGAAAAAGCGCTAGACCTACAAAGTGCAGGAGGGGGGGGGGGGTGAAGGATACTGAGAAACCCCAGGGATATTATAGGAAGGGATCCAGATGACAATGATTAGTCGGCTGCAACAGGACAACCAGCCAGGACTGTGGTCACCACTCCCCTACATAACAAATAGCCTACCTGTTAGTCATGCTCTATAAATCCAGTCCTAAATGTGCTTCATTTGTTTCTTTTTTAACTAAAAATACTCAAATGTAAAAAAAAAAAGCAGAATGGTATTTTTGCTCTGGTGCTTGACCTGGTATAGGAACACATTGTGTTTGGTATGAAGATGGTTGTAGGGCTTACAGTCAAAAAAACTAGACATAAATGTGAAGTTTGAGTTTTCAGATGATTTCATGTGGTCAGTCTTCTGTTGAGAAAGCATCTCTGCCCAGCCTTTGTCAGAAGGTATTGTGCTTGTCACATTTCAGAGTCATTTGTTTTCTTAGACACATTATTGACTTTGTCATCTCATAACCTAATGGAACGTTAGACATTACTCAGGGACTCTCGCTGTGTCTGCTCCAAGCCTAACCAAGCTTTTATATCCCCTGCCTTTTAATCTGTCCTGCAGACAAATGATTTGTTACAATCAAAATCCAGTTAGGAAGTAAGTTTAAGCACAGGTGTGTCCTCTCATAAGAAAGTTTATTGAATTATGCTTCTTCTCTGAATATATTAATCCCCTAAAAAAAAATCAATTAACATTCTTTATTTGATTTTCGAGTTTTTCAGTCCTGTGGAGAGGATCACGAATGCAGACAGCAGATGTTTGTCTGCAGTAAATTTCAGATGTATCTCTCCGTTAACCTGTTTAGTGCATGGGGGGGCTGGCAGTGCAGAGCACCATTGATAGGGTTTTAAATGAACATCTATATCCTCTTATCATTGGTACCAACTGGAAATGCAGGTGTGAGAAAAGCTGTATGGTATTAAAGAATCGTTTTTCTGCCGGAATAGGCGATCTTTGTGTTTTAGAATTAAAGGTTCAACACATAGGGAGTGAGTTTGTACTCTAAGTTAATAGTGTTTTTTGTTCTTGTTGTTCCCAAAGTAAATTCCATGGTGTATCACAAAATCATTAAGCAATAAATGTCTTGGCTTTCCTTACATAGGAGTCAATGTTTCTTATAGATAAATGTGTCTATTTAATAAGCATAGGAATGTTTTGTTGTTTGGAGTAGAGACTACATTGACAGCAATAGTATGTAGTGTAAATGGCGTGGTATATCAAGATCAGTCGATAAAAAGGTGCATTTTCTAATTAAAAAAATTAGAAAATAAATAAGTGTAAACCCCAGAGCATGGACAGGTGCAAACAGTCCAGGTCCATAAATGCACCAAAATAGGGTAAATACACTGACAATCTTATTGCAAACTCAAGGTGAGCATGTGCACGGGTTCGAAATTCCAACTTGGTGAATTCTGATTCGAATCCGAGTGAGATAAGAGCCAGAATCCGAGAGAGGCGCTCGTGCCCGGACGCGAATATTTGACATTTTACGAAAATTGTGGGTTTTGTTTCAAGTATAGAAACAAAATGAAAAACAATTGAGTTTTGGTAAAGGCAAAGTAAAAATAATAAAAAAATTGTTATAATCAAAATACCGGGGTCAGGGCCGGAGAGAGGCAGGATCAGTGAGGTCACAGTTCTGGGGTCAGGTTAGGAGAGAGGCCGAATGGTTTTGGTCACTGTTCTGGGGTCAGGCAGGAGAGAGGCAGAATGGGCAAGGTCACAGTTCTGGGGTCAGGTCAGGAGAGAGGCCGAATGGTTGTGGTCACAGTTCTGGTGTCAGGGCTGGAGAGCGGCAGAATGGGCGTGGTCAGGGCAGGAGAGAGAGACAGAGTAGTCTGGCACAAGCAGAGGCTGACTTCCTGCCTCAGCAGCAATGTTGGTGGAGGCAGGGAAGTCAGGGGGAATCCATGTTGGAGATCCTTATAAGCAGTCGATCAGTGGTGGGTTAAGGATGTAATGGATATTTCAGGCTTCAGATTAGCCAGAATAAACTAAAATTTCATTGATGAGAGGTGTTCGGAGGTAACTCTCGAATACAGTACCTTACCAAACATACCAAATACATGAAATTTAGCCCTATGAATTCTTTCCCTTCTCAGAGGTCTGGGTGTATTCTCAAGAATTTCGAGCGTCTGCGCCTCTGTCATGGAACAAGAATCACATTCCTGCCCGACCCCCCTTCTGCTTGTCAGCTCCTTAAGTTCAGCTGCAGGCATTGGTTCCACATACACACACTGTGCCTGTGTAACATGCAACAATGTTGCATTTCTTGCCTCTGAGCACGTAATCAGTGAACTGCTACTGCAGCTTCTCCAGTCCTCCCAGTTAATGGACTTTCCCATGTTCTCCCCTGTCTTTTGCTGACAGTTAGTGCAGTCCCACTCAACCTTTAGTGTGACCCCTGCCCCTCACTTCCTTTTCCACCCTAGATTACAGTGAGTACAGACCTGTCTGCATCCACCCCTGGTAAGGCCTTTCTCTCTTACCATAGTCTAACCCCATAGAAGCATCCCACATAGAGAAGCCCTCTCTACCTACATTACACCCACAAGTTCCTGTGTTTTCTAATCCTGCAATAAAATTAAGAAAGACATTAAGGACTTGTCATGCTTTGGAAGAGGGAGGACATGAGTTGAGCTTACTGGAATCATTCATACATCATTCGTGACCCTGGTTCCAGGAAAGCCTCAATAGAAAAGCAATTACAGCCATGGTGCTATTTATGTTGCCAGGGCTTGATCCTCATAGCGTAGTCTGATTAGCGTCTGATCCCTCTATCTGCATAATTAAGAAGGGGTCTTAAATTGAGAATAGCCATTAGTTCAATTCTAAGTTCGACAATTAAACAAGAAAGGGGGTTATTTAATGTGTGTAGGCCCATGTTGAGCCCATTTAAATAACATCGGAATAGACACGCCTCTGCTCCCATGTTGAGTCAAAATGTTAAAGCCCCCGCCACATCTATTATTGGTCTACTCGAAATTTACAAGTTGCAAACCGGCGTTTTCTTTACCACTCCACTGTCATTCGCCAAGAGATACAGTGGTACGTGTAGCGTGGTCATTTGGAGGGGTCATTATTCAGAATCCTTGTCTACTGTTGAGACACTGCATGACTTGTGATAACAGGGTGAAAGACCTGAGGAAGACACACAGATACACTCGATGTGTTCTGTGACTTTGTATGAGGTTTAATGAAAATCATCAACATAACCTATATGACAGCTCATCTTTCATCTGAATTGTAAGCTTCAGAAGCCACAGGAGGCCAGGAGAATTAGTGCAGACCTGGCAACATATAGCAGAGTTCCCTAAACGTCTGTTTAAAGTAGAGCAAGTTACTGTGCTGTGGCAACAGGAGCATAGGAAGATACAGGCATACCCCGGTTTAAGGCACTCACTTTAAGTACACTCGCGAGTAAGGACATATCGCTCAATAGGCAAACGGCAGCTCACGCATGCGCCTGTCAGCACGTCCTGAACAGCAATACCGGCTCCCTACCTGTACCGAAGCTGTGCGCAAGCGGGGAGACTATAGAGCCTGTTACACATGTTATTTACATCTGTTATGCACGTATACGACGATTGCCGTACAGTACATGCATCGATAAGAGGGGAAAAGGTAGTGCTTCACTTTAAGTACATTTTCGCTTTACATACATGCTCCGGTCCCATTGCGTACGTTAATGAGGGGTATGCCTGTACAGTACATTCACTTTTTTGTTTGTTGGCCACGCTCTGTGCAGACTTAACTTTGTAGTCTCACCATCTGCTTCCAGATCAAAAGGTGCTAAAAAAGTGTGAGAACTAATCCTCCCACCTACTGTAGTTATTGTCAATGCATTGCCAAACCCGATGGCAGAGAGGAGGTTAATTGTAAGGGTTGGCAGGGAAAGCTACGTAGAATAGCATAATAAAGCATGAAACATGCTTAACATAAGTATAAAATCATAAACACAATATAACCAGAGTTGCCACCACTCCAGATTTGACCCAGAGACTACGGGTTTTGGACATATCCTTAAAACCTGGCCTGTTAGTGGCCCTTGAGGACTGGAGTTGGCCACCCCTGGTCTATAAGATGGGCAATGCTAGAAATCAGTGGGACTGGCTTCAAAGCAGTAGGTCTTGCAGAAAATCAGTGGTAAAGCCATGGCATTCATCTAACGTCATAAGATAATTCCTCTGGTTAATTGTATGAACAATGTACCACCGTTTAATTTCCTACAGTGTGCAGTACTTAATGGTGTATTCTGGAAACGGTATTGTGTTAAAATATGTATGAACCCATTCACTGCCAGAAAGGGCACGTAATGCAATGCAAAGGAGGTTCCAACTCATCACTGCTCAATTTGTGCAGCATTGTCCTAAAGACGCAGTTATTCTCTGACTAAGCAAAGAAGGCTGGGTCGCCGTGTTGGTCCTTTCTTCCATATAGTAGCAAAGGAGGGAGAGGGAGTAGGTGGTATGAGCAGGGCCGCCGACGGCTGGGGAGAGCCGGGACAAGTGTTCCGGGCCCGGCAGCTATGGGGATCCCGGCTGGTCGGCACTGGAAGTTGGGCCCTGGCTCTCCCCAGCTCTTGCGGGCCTCTCTCCCTTGCGCGTGCCTCTCTCTTTTGCCGGTGTGCACCAGAAGCTGGACTCGACAATTGGGCGGGAGAGAGAGGCCTGCGTAGGGGAGAGAGGAGGCCCAGCGTGGAAGAGAGGCCTGCAGCAGCCGAGGCCTGAGACCATCAGCAAGGTAAGTGTGTGTTGTGTATGTGAAGGGGGGTATTGTATTTTGTGTGTGTGGGGAGAGGGTATTACATTTTATATGTGGGAGGAGGGGTGGGGGTATTGTGGGGGGAATTATTGTGGGGGGGATTGTGTGTGGCCAGGGAGGGAAGGGGGAATGACCGTGAGGAGGGTGGATTGAGGGAGTGGGATTGAAAGAGGGGCAGTAATTAAGTAATAGCATAGGGGGATTGAGGGAGCGGGATTGAGTGAGGAGGGGGTTATTAAGAGGTAGCAGAAGGGGAGAGAGTGTGAGGAGAGAGGGGGTAGAAGACAGAAGTAGGGGAGTGAGAGAGTGGAAGGGGGGCGTGGGGGGAGTGATTGAGAGATACATGTGTAGAATAGAGGAGGTGGCTCACGAAGAAGTGTGAAAGGGGGGGGGGCTCGCAGGGCAGTCGACACAGAGAGAGGGGGGGTGCGGTCAAGCCTCTAGTCCTGGGCCCCGGGAAATCTGTCAGCGACCCTGGGTATGATACCTTTTATTAGACCAACAAGCAACAAGTAGTTGATATGTTACAGGCTTTCCAACCTCTCCGGGTCCTTCATCGTTTATGGCAGCTGCCACACCCGATGAAGGATCCTGAGAGGTTTGAAAGTTTATAACATACTGTATCAACTATTTGTTGGTCCAATAAAAGGTATCATACCCCCTACTCCCTCTCCCTCCTGTGTTGCTACATTCTCTAACTAATTGTTTAATGAAAAAGTGTAAGTTCTCAGAAGAAACAGGTCGTTTTGGTCAGCGATATTAGAGGAAATGCATGATTTAAAAAAAAAATTTTTTTAGGTGGTTTGGGCAAATTCTGGAATTAACTAAACCCGATACCTGTTGTTTGTTTGTCCAAACACGTTAATAATCAGGATCGGTAACATGCTGACATTGAATTGGCTGGTTTTAGCCAAGAGAAGCAAATGTCATAAAAATATCAATTGTTTTTACAGGGCACTAAATAAGAGCTTGGCAGTGCAGTCATTTCCTTTTGTTTTGTTTTAGTAACCTAGAGACCCGCTTTGGGTGCTGACATTTCTTTACCAATGACTAGTTTTATCACTTATGTAGCACCACTTTACATAACGTAAAATACTTGAATGCAATCCACTGCATTTCTTAAATACGTCTATATTTATACATTGTTTGAACCATAGTCTCTCTCTCACGTCTGTATTGTCAATGGAACCCACAAATTCATGAGATGTCTATTTTATAAGGCCTGTGGGAGCTTTAAATAGCCTCTGAGTAACTGTTAGGGTTGCCAGGCGGCTTCTCCAAAAATGCTGGACACAATAGTGAAAGGTCGAGGTTGAGACACACACACTTGATGGAAGACACACACACACAGTTTCCTCATTTCTTTGGCCCTCCCGCAGGCTCCTGACACCTCCTCCTGATGGTCTGTATTACTCAGCAGCAGTCAATCAGGATGGAGGAAGCCACCCAGCCCCCTAGCAACAGCCCTGCTCTCTCCCTGCTCAGAGAAATCCCGCGGCCTCCCCAAGCCGGTCAGGTCACTATGTCCAGAGAGGTCATACCAGACACATATATGTCCAGTATTACCTCTCACTTTTCACTGGACAGAATTTCCAAATACAGGACAGTCTGGTTCAATACCGGACACCAGACAACCATACTGTGAGCCAATCAGTAAGTGCGACTTATGAAGTCACTGTTCCTTAATAGCTCACAGACAGGAAGCTATTCAGTTGCTATCTTGGAAGAGGGGGAAAATCCCTGTTCTTTAAAGGAGCATTACAATTGTACAGGAAACAGGGGGTCCCTCCCTCTGAGCTGAACCTCGGAAGGTTGTTCATGCAGGATTAATTTCTCTGCATCACGCGGGCCAATAGGATACCTTGATTAGCCCTGGTTTAGGAAAGATTTTTAAAAATCCTTTATAACTGGGATAACCTCTATCCCCCCCCCCCACACCCCCTTCTCTAATTCCTAGTCACAAAGATATTCACATTTTTGTCCATAATACTTTATATATTCAAAATAAAATTGCTGCCAGCATTATCAATGAAAGTCGCCACATCATCTGTCAGCGTTAATGCACCAAGCTATATAGCAAGACGTCAACTACAATAGAGAAAACTATAGGTATCTCTGACGGCAGAGTGACCATATTTGTCCCAGCAAAAACCAGGACAAATGTCACACATGCGCAGTCGGTGCTCGCCGACCTGCGCATGCGTGAATCGTGAGCACCAGCTGCGCATGTGTGAAGAGCGCTTGCCGGCCGCACGTGCGCACGAGCAGTCGGCAAGTGCCGATTACGCATGCGTGGCCAGCGGGATAGAAAACCGGGACTGCACCCCCAAAAATTCGGCGCAGAGGCCTAAAATCCGGGACATCTGGTGACCGTATCCGAAGGTCTTCGGAGATGCAAATACGCAGCTTAGCTCTGTATTAGAGCTCTGCTTTCATGTCTCTTTTGCTCTTCATAAGAAACATGCCTTAAAATGCCATGGGTTTTTTTTTTCATGGTGTTCCTGTGTAAACCAATCCCATTGACACAGGGGAAGTCATTAAAGGAGATGGATTTTCTCCGTCATTCTTAAAACCTTCGCGCTTTATGCATTTTCTTTTATGGCAAGAAAAAAAGAAATACCATTACCGTTTTGTATTTTCTGCAAAATATGTGAAGGTCATAAAAGGCTAATTGGATTCATTTCTCATGAGTTTATTTATTATTTTATTTTTTTAAGCAATTATTCCACTCAATTATACAATGTCGAAGTATTTATTTTTCCCAAACCACAGTAGACAATGCTCATTGCCTGTCATGGTCAATATTTCCATCGATCCAATCTGATCAGATGAAGTAAATGTACCATTTGTGCATTGTGATGTTCCTGTTAGGGACACTCATTATTTACTGCACTAGGAAAATTCCAATGTTGTTTGCCCCAATCCAAGAGGATTGTCGGAGAAAGTTCTGTTAAAAGAGTATTTCCGTGAGAAAATAAAATAAAATAATTTCTCCCATTTTTTTCAAAGCAGGGGGTCTCCAGGACTGAACCGCATTAACTTCAGCTTCGGCACCCCCTGCTTCCCGAGATACTTAACTCTGGAGGGGCTACAAAAAACAAAAATGCCCAAAGCTACTTCCAATGTGACAAAAATACACAGTGCAACACCTATATATCTCTTGTAAAAAGGGTCATTTAGTTTAACCCTTTGGCCAAAGCGTCTTAAGCTTGCTGCCACTTACAAGGCATGACCATAGCAGGGCCTGTAGGTGCTGCCGGTATCTCATGCATGGTTAAAGGTCCTGCTTGATGTGGGCCAATAGGAAGCCACATTGGATAACTTTGCGGGACCTTTAACTGACATGTTGCTCACTCCGCCAGGGCTGCTACTGGCATGACCTACAGATGTAAGTTTCTTGGGAAGCAGGGAGTCCTCAGCGCTCTTATTAATACAGTTCAGCTCAGGAGAGCCCCTACTTCCCACCTAGTACAACAATAAAAAAAAAAAACCCTAGGCAGAAACGCACCTTTAAGTAAGTGACCTGTGAATATTTGGTATTCAAATGTTCTTTAAATGTTGAAAGAAATTGGTGAGAAAGTGAAAATGTGTTTTAGTGATTCACAAGGCACAACGTGTACTTTCCCCCCCCCCCCCCCCCACAGACAACATGAAACTCGTCAATTGTCACGCAAAACAAATCTTATATTCAATTCGATTCTAATCTGTCCCAAGAAAATGAGCACGTACCCGTGCTAGGAACATCATTAGCACGCTGTAAGGCTGCACTTATAGTGCCGGTGACGGCGGCAGCGATGTTGCGTCAAAACAAATGCATTGCCACCGTTCCGTGCGCTTGTAGTAAGCGCGGAGGATTGGTCGCGATCGCTGGAAGTCATCTCAATTTGATTTTTCTAGCGACCGCAGCCCGACGTCGCCGTCACTATAAGGGTAGCCTAACGGTTATTATGGTTTGATGAGGCCGTCAATGGCAATGTTTGGTCAAACACCACTTTGGACGATATTGAATATTGAATAAGGCCCTTTGTGGAAAAAGTTGCCCACTTTGTTTTTATTTTGCATTGGTTTTTGTTTTTGTTTTTTTTGGTGTGGAAAACTTGTTACTTTCGCCACTTTTTGGGGCCAGCTACGATCGTGAACAACGATTACGAAATGTCTGCAAATGTTTCACCCATTTTTACCGCCAAGTGCAGTGTTTTCCGCGAATGAATTCCGCGGCCTGCCGGAACATCCTGCCCCTTTTTTTTTTGTTACAGCAACAAAATCGGGAGGGGCGATGTGCTCCAGGGTTGGACCACTCTATTGTGAGCTCCCGGCGCCCCTGGCTAACGGCTGAAGTTACCGGCATTACTTCCTGGTTTTTAAAGGGAACGCAAATGTTTGTCCAATAAGAAGCCACGACCGATGTTGTTGCGGCTTCTTACTAGCTCTGAAATTTGGCAGCCATTTTATGTCCCCTGGAGGGAAGCTTTAGACCCGGTAACTTAGCAGGTATCTCTGAAACAAGAGGGGGGGGGGGGGGGTCCATGACAATAGTGCGTTTCAGGTCTGGGAACCACTTCGTTCCAATGCAGTAAAAGAAAGAAATCCCTTCCAACTGTGTGGCTGTTTCAAATATAAGAAACTTGTTAATCAAGTGAATAACTTTTGCCACCGATCTGTTTGCGCCGCGGTTTACTCCAACCCAGACTGCTCAGACATTGTTTAGGCAAAAAGGGACCAGCTTCGAACTTCAGCCCAAACTCTATTTCTCACTGTAAACCCTTCTCTGAATTGCAGACCGGAGACAGAACAGTAAAAGGTGGGCAGAATCTCTTGATGTACCCACACACAGAGATGCAAGTTCAAAATGCATCTATCGGCATACATTTTAGGGCAAATATTCTGCCTGATGTATTAGCCCGGTGACAAATAAAGCAGGAGTAGTACAAGGTAATTTCACAAGAATCAGCCCTTTTAGCTCTCATCCTGTGCATTTAGTCGTGATCCTTTCATTTTAAATGTGCTCAGCCATCCTAATCTTTTTATGTCTCTTCCTTTTCCTCCCCGGACTTTTTTCTAGGTCACTGTGACCGCTTTCATATAGCGTATTTGAATGGCTGGAACACAAAGTGAAAAGCCAATTTCAGCAGATTTTCAAATGGTTTAGGAATAGTTCCAGCATGTGTTGACCATACCATGTTGGATTCGTCAACGACATTGCAATATTGCAACAAAGAAGATATATGCTGGGCAACAACGTCAGGATCAAAGCATTCAGATTAGCATGAGTTGGAGGTTTTGGAGCACACTGACCGATTGAAATCTCCAGGTTGCTTTGACCCTTTATACCACTTTCTGTTTGCTACACAAGATATTGATTGATTTACATTATTCATAGGAAACATACAAATTCACATTCCCTTTTTAACTCCCACAAGTGTAGGGTATTTAAAGTTTCATTCCAAAACACTTGACTTAGAAGCAAGAGTATACCTTCATCCCCACGCCTCGGGGACACTACCACACATTATAGTACTTGCCATGTTCATTGTGAGCCACTAGGACAGCGTTCGTAAAAATACTTTGCCAAATCAGTTTCCCTTTGTTTTCTTTGTACAGTCTAAGGAGAAACCTATGAGGTTTTGAAAAGCTCTGTACAATATCATTTCATTTATGAAGACCGTATATGTTGGTCCACTGACAGCGATTACAACCTACAGCGAATCTGCCTTTCTTTGCCTAATTTTACCGGATCTTTTTTCAATACTTCAGAATAACCTCTAATTTTACTCAATCGGCATTATCACAGTTTAGTGAATAACCCCCAATGTGTATGGCTTTAATATATTTAAATGAGCACTGAATGCAATTTTTTTTTTAAACATAGGATTGAAGCAGGGGCATCTCCGGAGCTGAACTCCATTCATTTCCGCTCCAGGGACCCCCTGTTTCCCGAGATACAGACTTCCAAAGGGGGTGCCAGCATCTCTGCAAAGTTTAAAGCTCCCACGTCATGCTGACCAATAGGAATCCGCACCGGATAATGGCTTCCTATTATCCCACAGGATGTGGGAGCTTTGAAATTTCACCATTATGTAATGCCTGCTAACCGAGTGGAGCAGCTACCGGCACCCCCTATGGAGGAGGTCTGTATCTCCAGAAGCAGGAGGTTCCCGGAGCTGAAATTAATTGGGTTCAGTTCTGCAGAGCCCCTGTTTAAATCCCATGTTAAAAAAAAAAACATTAAATTGCCAAGAAAATTATCTGCTTGAATTACCTCTTTAATATATCCATATAATATAAAGAATTCAGTATGGTTCTGATTGTTATAAAATAAATTGCTATCAGCGCTAAAATATATTTGTTCCCCAGTGTTCCATGCATAATACACGGCTTTTCCATGTTTGAGAATTGTTTAAACCCACAATACTTTGCAACAAACTGCTACTAACTGCTACTCTGTGTAATTGGCACATTCTGAATAGAGCATAAAGGACAGAACTGCATGAGTGTGCCATTTTCTACAAATACTGTATTACTTATCTACTGTTATCTTCAACTTATCCACTTTTCTTTTTAAACTGCCTTAAGTGTAGTCAAATGACTGCAATTTACTGTAGCTTATCATTCAAAACATCATGAAGTGAACAACATTTTTGCACCTTTCAATTCTGTTGCTTAAAGGAAAACCATTCTTCAGTCCATTTCTGACGCCCTTTAATGTAACAGTCTGTCTTTCATCTTCATGTCTAGAGGTCACCAAGCGTGGCAAATTAGCCCTTCTTTGAGTCGCAGAAGTCAGCGTTCGCGAGCCTTAAATCGGTGTGCATTACAATTTTGTATAGTATGCTAATTTGCTAAATTCTCTCAAGTGTGCTTAATGTAGAGACCTATAAAAAAAGGGGGCACACCATGTTTCGCTCACAGTCTGGCAATATTTTGCCCAAAGCTTGCGACGTTGAATTTCAATTTCGTGGCACTTACCCTTTCAGGTTTGGCAAGGAATAGAACTTTGGAAAACAACACGTAAAATGTTAGTGAATGGATTGTGGACATTTTCGCACATGTCAAAAGATTTGCTGTCCGGAAGTTATTTTTTTTCTCCAGTCCAAATCCTTCATATTATATTCGAACAGACAAAACACATATACCAGAGTGCTAAAAGTAAATGCAAATCAAATATATTTACATAATATTCATGTAGCGTTATGGGACTATATATAAGTGTGTGTGCATATATATACAGTACTGTATAATATATATATACTAGCTGAGAGACCCGGCGTTGCCCGGGATGTTTTAGTTTGCCTACGTGTAAGATACACATTTAGATGTACACAGCGCACTACACATGCACTATACACAGCGCTCTGCACATGCACTATACACAGCGCTCTGCACATGCACTATACACAGCGCTCTGCACATGCACTATACACAGCGCTCTGCACATGCACTATACACAGCGCTCTGCACATGTACTATACACAGCGCTCTGCACATGCACTATACACAGCGCTCTGCACATGCACTATACACAGCACTGTGCACATGCACTATACACAGAGCTCTGCACTATAAAAAGTCCTGTATATAACACATAAAAAATGCTACTTTGTATACAGGCACATCATACTGTATACACAGAGGCATACTCTATATACAGATCTATTTCTCTGCATACAGATGCAATTTGCTCTGTATATATAGAATGTGTCCTGCCGATGTATATAGATCGCACTGCGGAGCTCCCCGGCAGTGGAAGGGTTACAGGGCCCTGGTGTGAGCAGGGAGAGGGGTTAAGGGGGTGCACATGTGTAAACTCACTGAGGGGAAGTGAGTGAGGGGAGGTGAAGGGGGGTGAGGGGAGGTGAAGGCCGCTCACTCACCCGTCCGGCAGCTCCCTCACCCGTCCGGCAGCTCCCTCACCCGTCTGGCAGCTCCCTCACCCGTCCGGCAGCTCGCACGTGGATGGGGGGGGTGAATGCGCGGGAAACAGGGAGAGGCGGAGCCTCCGGGACTGGTGGGGAAGAGAGCGGGAGATGACATCTTGGGACAGGGGGGAGCCGGGACCGGAAGGGCATCCCCCCTCCCATCTCGCGCGGCCTGTCACGCGCGGCGCCGGGGTGTGAGCTTGGGGGGGGGTGAGCTTGGGGGAGGGGATGAGCTTGGGGGGGGGTGAGAGGTGTGTGTGTGTGTGTGTGTGTGTGTGTGTGTGTGTGTGTGTGTGTGTGTGTGTGTGTGTGTGTGTGTGTGTGTGTGTGTGTGTGTGTGAGAGAGAGACACTGTGTGTCCTTTGGGCCGTCACTCCGCCTCAGGCCAATGAGAGGTGTGCGGGGGCGGCCCAAGGGACCAATGAGATTTCCCCTAGGGACACTGAACATCCAGGCAACAGCCAGCCAGCATCCATGCAGGCATACAGTGCTTTCAATTATATAGTATAAGATATGTATATATATGTATATACAGTATATATATATATATACACACAGACACACACACGTAGCCCGTTTTGTTTTTAATCTCTGTTGCATTAGTGTGGAATACAGTATGTTGTGATATTTTCCATTGTCACTGCCATTGAATCCTACGGAAACGCTGTGATATTACTTAGTTAGATAGTAGTGAGGCTGAAAATAGACATATGTCTATCAAGTTCAACCTATGTTAAATTTAGATTTCAAATATTTATCCTACATTTGTATTTACAGTATATTGACCCAGAGGAAGACAAACAAAAAATCCCAGAGACACATCATCTAATAATATCTCATAAGATTACTCCCTGAATCAACATAATTCCCATGTTTACTTATTTGGTATATCCCTGTATACCTTTCCTTTCTAAAAGGATGACAAACCCTTTTTTTTTTTTAAAGATATCAATTGTATCTGCCATCACAGTCTCCATGGGTAATGAATCCCACATTGTAACTGCCCTTACTGTAAGAACCCTTTCCTTTGTTGCTGGTGAAATCTCCTTTCCTCCAACCTTAAGGGATGACCCGAGTTGTTTGTACTGCCCTTGGGATGAATAGTTCTTTTGAAAACTCGTGTGTGTATGTATGTATATATATATATATATATATATATATATATATATATATATATATTTACAGTGTTCGACAAATCACCCAAAAGTCTACTCACCCAACCAAAAAATCTACTCGCCCCCTAGCCCCACCCCCACTTTTAAAAAAGGGCGTAAATTGCTACTAAGAAGTGAGTGTGTGACTAGTCGGGTGGGTGAGTGTGTGAGTAGGGGGTGAGTGTGTGAGTAGGGGGTGGGAGGGTGACTAGGTGGGAGGATGACTAGGTGGGAGAGTGACTAGGTGGGAGGGTGACTAGGTGGGAGGGTGGGAGGGTGACTGGGTTGACTGGGTGGGAGGGTGATTAGGTGGGAGGGTGACTAGGTGGGAGGGTAGGAGGGTGACTAGGTGGGAGGGTGACTAGGTGGGAGGGTGACTGGGTGGGAGGGTGAGTAGGTGGGAGGGTGAGTAGGTGGGGGGGTGAGTAGGTGGGGGGGGGTGAGTAGGTGGGGGGGTGAGTAGGTGGGGGGGTGAGTAGGTGGGGGGGGTGAGTAGGTGGGAGGGTGGGGGGGGTGAGTAGGTGGGAGGGTGAGTAGGTGGAAGGGTGGGGGAGGGTGAGTAGGTGGGAGGGTGGGGAGGGGTGACTGGGTGAGTTGTGGGTGGGTAACTGCAGCGTTACATCAGCGCAGCCCCCCGGGAACCCCCAAGCAAGGCTTCCCAACCCCCACACAGAGACAAGGCCGCCCCAGGGACATCGTGAGGCCTCCCAGCCCCCACACATGAGACAGGGCTGCCCTGAGCCTCACTGCACCCGGAAAGAGCACGAGCTGCGGCGATGTCCCGCCTCCCCCCCAAGGCACACCCGTTACCTGGCCTGGGCCCTCCCCGTAGTGGTACCTGCGGACGCTCTGGCCCAACATGATGGGCCCAGCGGCGGATGGCCCAATTGAGGTGGGGGGGGGGGAGGCGGATGGCCCGATGGGAGGGGGGGTGGATGGCCCGATGGGAGGGGGGGCGACAGATGGCCCTGCCTGTGGCAGACAGAGGCGCGGAAGGGGCTGGCTGCCGGAAGGGGGAAGAGTGAAAGCGCTGATGAGGAGGGAAAGTATTGCTGAGAGGCGGGGGAGGAGCGAAGGCACTGCTCAGAGAGCCGGAGGTTGGGTAATCTCCCCCAACAACATGAACCCGCCTCCGGCTTTTTTTTTTTTTTTGTCCAGCGCGAGCGGGGGAAAAACAGCAGCGCGAGCAGGGAAAATTAAAAAAAACAAACACGTGTGCTGCTTGGGCCAATAGTTGAGGTTAAATCCACTCTCCCCGGGCGTGTAAAATTGTCGAACACTGTGTGTGTATATATATATATATATATATATATATATATATATATATATATATATATATATATATATATATATAACCATAATACTGAGTTAAGTTATGGTGAGTAAAAAAAGTGACAAAAACCCTCCACAGGAAAGCAAATATGCAAATATAACTGTATGCTCATCTGCATGTCTTAGGCAGGTCTGCAACCCCGCCTTTCCCCATTATCATCCAGCATACAGCACTTCCACTGCAGCAAGGGATTCTGGGAAATGACATGCAAATGAGCACACAGTGTCACTTTTTGCCTCAATAACCATTTTTAACATGGTTCCCTATAGGCTTAAGCTTGCTGCATGGTCACAGCTTTGAGCACAGCCAGGGTTAAGGTGCCTACCCAGAAAACCACCCACAGACAGCTGTTTCGACCTTGATGGGTCTCATCAGTGTGGGGTTGATTTTAAATCAACCCCACACCTCCCCTTCACCTCCCCTTCACCCCCCCCCTCAACACCCCTCTGGTAAATTGGGTGCCTCTCTCACTGTGCGGACAGGATTTGGAGACTCCTCACTCTCTCCGTGAACCGGACGTGATGACTGCGCGCCGTGCGCCCTTCTATTCTGGCTCCTCCGTCCACAAGCACTCCTCCTCCAATAGTCCCAGCTCACTCGCAACACCTCGCGGTGTGGATCTACTGCTAGGGCTGCCCTCCAATGAGAAGGCTATGAGTTCTAGTCTCTCCGTGTGTACTGTATGTGCAATAGAATTAAGAGTTGCTGCACTTGCCACTCCAAACACACCCTACAAAACAGGGTGGTTTGGAGTGGTAAGTGCAGCGACTCTTAATTTTATTGCACACAATTTGGGAGCAAAACTGGCGCAAGCCATTCAATTTGATCTTGCGTCTCGTGGCATCACTGTATCACGGTCTTTGCTCGAATTTGTGCACCGTGAGCATTAGCTTGAGGCTTGGGGAGTGTCGATAGGAGTTGTTGGGGGAGAAGTTACATGATGCACAGATTATAAAAAGATCAACTTGTGCATCTTTGTGCATCACTTTTTACTCCTTTAAACTGATTTTTAAAAATTCACCAAGTTTAAGGAAATAATACAATCTGCACCAGGTGTAAGAACCAAACTCGACCATACCATTGTATTAATGTTTTTTTGTATTTTTTTTTTTTTTTTACTTAATTGGAAGCTAGGGGGTCCTGTTGAGATGAACCCTTCTTTTTTTCAGCTTTGGGGATCCCCTCACTGCTGAGGTACATACCGGTGTACTAACAGGTGCCAGAACTCTTTCTGGGGAAACCATATTTCCAGCAAATCTTGCGGGATCCACTGGTCAACATGAAGCTGCAACGTCATTGGTTGCAGCTTCCTATTGGTTGACAGTGGCAGCCATGTTGCATTCTTCAGGATGTGTACCAGCACAGAAAATAGTGATTCTCAAGGGAACTTTGAGGGGGACGGGGGGGGGGGGGAGAGTTAAAAAATAACATGATTCGGTTCTGGAGGACCTCCTGGTTCCAATTTATGTCAAATGATTCTTTCAAATGTTGCCGTGCTTCAATACATACCGTACTTGCTCTGCTTCCAAATTGCTTCAGTATGTTGACCCCAAAAAGTACTAACAGGTATGGGGGTACAACTGCAGAAGGTTTTTACTCACTCTGTCATTTCTGCTTTCTCCTTGAACCGTTCTGGTGGTGGATGCGGGTGCCTATAGATCATTGCTTAGCAAAGTGTACCCAACTTCTCCACCACAAAAAGGATGAAATGAATGCGTATCAGTGTGAAAATAAGGGTGTGTGGGGAGGATGGCAGATTACAGCCTTTGCCTATTAAATACTTGTTCAAGTTCAACTGCAGATCAATACCGCTGTGAGAAATGTTAAGAAGCCCACTGGGACAAATATGCACACGAATAGCAGGATGTACTGCAACGTTGTGGGTTGCTCTTGGTGAGTCTGTCAGCTTAACAATTTACCTGTTGTTTGGCGGTGCTTGAAATAACAAAGCAATGCATAAGATAGCAAATAAATAAGGGCTCGTTGTTGTTTGAAGGGAGCAGTCCCGGCTGCTTGTTTATTTAAAATCTTACCTGAACTGGGGGTTCCTCTAGACCCAGGGGTGGTTAACTCCAGCACAGGTAACTCTATCAGTGGCTCAGTCATTTTGATTGAGCCACCTTTGCTGAATTAGGGATATCCTTCAAACCTGACCGATTGAGGACTGGAGTTGGCCTAAACAGTTCGGTTCCAAAGATATTTGTAGGTTTTTTTGTGTGCCGGTTTTGACACCCAAAAAAACTACAAATATGGTCACCATTAGAATGCCACGACATCACCTCCCAATGTCTTAGCGGCTTTTCTATTGATGGCCAGAGTGAGCACTGACCCTGGTGTACATATTGTTTCCCCAGTTTGTCTGGGAACCTCAGGTCCACCCCTAGCTTGGAAAGAAAAAGTTGCATGGTGCTCTAAACAAAAATCACAGCAAGCAATAATGGTAACTTTGAATGTACAGCGGATTACCCCTCCAAAGAAGGCAAATTATTAGGCTAGGATATTAGATTACACCCATGTACCTGTTGGATGTGTAACTGGAAAATAAAGTCCCACATGCAATGAGGTAAGGACAATATACACCTGCCAGTGTCCAGCGTTAGTACAGCATCATGGTAATAACATGGGGTAACAGACAAAATCCTTGCAGCCACTTGTGGAAAAGGAGAGTAAAATGGCTCATTTAAGAGTGTAACTCACGCAATTGTAGAGCCTGGTATATCACTTCTCCTGGGGTGTACCGTGCCTCCGTTGATGTGGATGAACAGGAACAGAGAGAGAGAAAAACGAATCACTGGTTCCACTGAAGTAAAAGTTAACACAGAGGTGCGTTCCCACAATAAAAGTTTAATGGATCAAAAGTACAAAAACAGAACACCCACACGTTTCGGGCTTGTGGCCCTTTATCAAGGTGAATACCTACGCGTTTCGGGCTTGTGGCCCTTTATTCACCTTGATAAAGGGCCACAAGCCCGAAACGTGTGGGTGTTCTGTTTTTGTACTTTTGATCCATTAAACTTTTATTGTGGGAACGCACCTCTGTGTTAACTTTTACTTCAGTGGAACCAGTGATTCGTTTTTCTCTCTCTCTGTTCCTGTCCACCCCTAGCTTGATCTGGCTAAACCACAGAAGTCGGGGTACTACCAATAGGGTTGCCATTTGGCTTCTCCAAAATGACTGAACACAATGGTGAAAGGTGTAACACGGTCGAGAGACACACTCGCACACACCCCTCTCACCTCTCTGCTCCATGCTGTTTCCTCCTTTCCTTTGCCCCACCCCCAGTCTCCTGACACCTCCTCCTGTTTGGCTGCTTTACCTAGCAGCAGCCAATCAGGATGGAGGAAGCTGCCCAGCCCCCTAGCAACAGCCCTGCTCTGGGAAATCACGCAACCCCCAAGCAGATCAGGTAACTATGTCCAGAGAGGTAATACCAGTATACACATACACACCCAGAGAGGTAATACCGGTATACACATATTACAGTGTTCGACAAACCTATACATTTGCTTGCCCCGGGCGAGTAAATATTGGCCCAAGCAGCACACGTTTGGTACTAGGTGGCGAGTAGATTTTTTTGTGTGGCGAGTAGATTTTTTGGTGATTTGTCAACCACTGCACATATACACCCAGAGAGGTAATACCGGTATACACATAAATGTCCAGTATTACCTCTAATGATTTACTGGACAGAGTATCCAAATACAGGACAGTCCGGTTTAATACTGGACACCTTCAAACCTAGTATTTGGACACACTGTCCAGTAAACAATTATAGGTAATACTGGACATGTATGTGTCCGATATTACCTCTATGGACATAGTGACCTGACCGGCTTGGGGGGCCACTGGATTTCCCCAGAGCAGTGAGAGATCAGGGCTGTTGCTAGGGGGCTGGGCAGCTTCCTCCATCCTGATTGGCTGCTGCTGGGTAATGCTGCCAATCAGGAGGAGGTGTCAGGGAAGGGGGGGTAGCAAGGAGAGGAGGAAACAGCATGGAGCGGAGAGAGATGAGAGGGGTGCGTGTGTATCTTGAGCCCATCACACCTTTCACCATTGTGTCCAGTATTTTTCAAGATGCCACCTGGCACTCGTAAACCCTCCCGCTTTCTGCCTTCTCACAGCCAGGTGTGTCAAACCCACAAGCACACCGGAGAGAAACAAGCTGCTGGAGGTAAGGGAGATTTTACTTACTTCTAACAAATATGCAATACAATGTTAGGTTTTGGTGTGGAAAACAGACAGCTGCTTCTGCTAAGCATGTATTTTTCCAAGCATGTATTTCTGCCATTCTGATACAGTCCCCAATAGGAGAGGACATACAAGGGGGGAAAGATGAAGTATTGGCTGACCAGCAAAGTATAAGAGAAAAGCAAAGGTCTCTCCAATAGTTATATACCAGATGGCTTTTAGTACTGTGTGCTTAGTTCATACAGGATTATATCAGCTTGCAGTCTGCCTCAATCACACCGGAAACTAAAAAAATAATTTGGGGCATGTATGTATGTATGTGTATGTATGAATGTATGTATACATAAACAAACACAGACATTGCACATACTTTGCATTTGTATTAAGAGGCGGCTCCACTTATGATACTTCTTAAGGGTCCAGAAAAATAATCCACAAGGATGGTCAGAAATAGGGTGCCATCAGCCGTATAGCAGGAAGGCAAAGGGTGCAGATGTGGTCTAATGGATAGAGCAGGAGGAGCAGAGGTTGTCTGAAGGGTAGGGCACAGGTGGTCTGAAGGTAGAGCAGAGGTGGTCTAAGGGGTAGAGTAGGGGGTACAGAGATGATCCGAGGGGTAGGTAAAATATTTTTGTCATTGACCATCAAACGTCTGTGTGATTTGCAGAGTGAAATGTCTTGAATGTATTCATCTGCTTCAGATCCAGGTTTATTGAATACATTTTGGAGATGCACGAATATTATCAATAATCAGGCGTTCTAGATAAGGCTCTAAATCCAGAAATGTCTCAGATTATGTTGACAAGACAAATGGGCAAGGTCGGAAACGTGGTTATCCAGCTGGCCAAGTATCTCCCACCTGATTCCATTGACCAACTCTTGGCAATGGTTTGGTAATCCATTCTTGGCACTCTGCCATGGTTGGAAAGTATGTTGATTTCGATTTCCCTATTTGATGAGGATAAAGCAGCAGTCTGTTTTCTTTCTTCCACATCAATAGATTTCTACACAGCTGACCTTTACCACTTTTAAAGAACGTAGCCATAAAGAGGAGTACAATTGAACCCTTTATGATTTTTTTCTTTCTTTTCCACATACTGTACAGTAGTTTCAATGGGGCTTGCTTTATGGCAACGTGACTTTTATATCATTCACTGCCCATTTGAACGAGTTGAACTACGTTACGTAGCCTCTGGCACGTTACAAAGAAGAGAGAGGAGGGATTTAGTATTCCAATATATTGTATACCTGGCAACACTGGTTAGAGGCTACATCTTATAGAGAAATTGGTCTTGTATGCAAACAATTCAGTGCTACGAACTGTAATGAAAATGGTGGGGAATATTAAGTATTTAGGTCAATCTGGTGCTTCAGGGGTTAATGTGGTTACCTTTTGTCTTAAAAATATGATATATTGGGTTTATGACAGGTCTAGACTCTTTCTGGGTCTGTGCAGATCTACAACGAAGGCTTAATTGGGGGGCTATCACTAAAAGTGACATATATATATATATATATATATATATATATATATATACACACACACATATATAGCAACTGTAAATATTCCTGTATATTCATTTGCATGTCTTAGACAGGTCTGCAACCCTGTCTTTTACCATTATCACCCAGCACACAGCACTTCCACTGCAGCAAGGGATTCTGGGAAATGACATGCAAATGAGCACACAGTGCCACCTTTTATCTCATGCTCACATTACACGAGCAACCCTTAGCCAATGTATGCTGCTTTAAACACAGCTTTTAAGCAAGGGCTTGGGAGATGCAAAGTCAGTAAACCCACTCACAGACATGTTTCAACCTTGATGGGTATCATCAGTGTGAGGTTGGCTGCTGACATTTGCTCAGTACTGTGGAGGGTTTTAGTCACTTTTTTTACCCACCATAACCTTAATATATATATATATATATATATATATACACACACCCACACACACACACGCGTGCGTGCGTGCGTGTGTGTGTGTTAGAAGGCTGGGGAGAATTACAGATCCAAGGCTGTTAGCCTCAAAGGAAACTAACACCCTGTGCATCCCAGAGAGGGGTGACAACAGGTCACCACTTACTGTAGTTAAGGACTTTATTTAAAATGAAGAAATTATGGGCCTGACAGTAATTCATAAGAGTAACAAGTGAATATCTGTCAATATGATTTGATACCAATCAAATCAAACCACAGCCTGCATGGGTAAGATGTGCCTAAAACAGATAACTTTATCCAGAGGAATGCAAGCAAAAATATCATTTCAAACAGTGAAATATCATCCAACGCTGTCTCATAAGGGGGAACATAAATCCCTTCCTTACTACAAGTTGCATTTTGTATTAATTCCTCGAGAGTTTGGTAGAGAAAATCAGACAGGAAACTTGGGATGTGGGTGGGGGGCGGGGGGAGGGAATATTAGGTGATTAGGGAAAAAAAGAGAAATAGTAGAGCGAGTCTATGAAGGATTCCAATTAATGCAACGAACATATCCTGCAGCAGAAGCTAGCAAATCAAACATTGCCATATGGACTTACTGCTAGTTAATATGCAAATGTCTTCTGCGCTTTGTTCTGTAGGTGATTAGAGCCACGTGGTTTGCTTAGGTCCCTTAAAAAATTATTTTCAGTCAGAAAATGAACTTTCCGAATCCAATTGTAAACAATGAGCGTTGTTGCTCCTTTCTATCAACCATTTTGCCATACTATCACACGCCAACTACTTCGAAAACATTCCATATAAACTGCGGCCATTTCAGAAATACTGGTGTTTTTTTTGGCATTTTTCTTATGTTTGAGGAAATATGTTCTGGAAACTGAAAATCTCCTCTTTAGTTAAAATGATTTGATTAAATTGTACTTCAAGCCATAGATCTAACCTTCGCTCACCCCCTGCCCCTGTAATACCTGTGTATTCAGATGTTACGTTGGTAAATGGCACGAGTAAGCATTGATATTAAATTGTATGCCTCTCAACCCCAACTTTGTTGTGCATTTAATATTATTATTCAAAATAGGATTTCCATCATGGTTAGACAATGAAGTACACAAGTATCATGGCTGCAGGTCTTTTAAACTGGGATCTTCTGTATCTTTCTGCCATGTCCTTGACTTCACTAGTTAAAGACCTGTAAATACATTGTTATTCCTGGTGCATTTTATACAGCGCTCAGACTGTCCCCAATATTCATGCTGTAGTGCAGGGGCACGCAAACTGGGGGGGCGCGAGATTTTCTGGTGGGGGCGCAGCGTTTACAGAGGCCCTGCACTCTTCCCCAAAGCATTTAAATGAAATGACAAGGATCGCACGCAAGCCCTCTGTAACTCCCTTACCTTGTCTCCGGCGGCTCCTGCCGACGCCGCGGGGTCACATGACATTACGTTGCCGTGACGTTGAAGACAAGGTATGGAGGTTGGGGGAGGAGGGGGGTGGGAGAGCAGGCAGGGGGCGCAAAGGAAAAACAAGTGAACGGTCAGTGTAACTAGGGTAGCCAGGTGTCCAGTATTGAACCAGACTGTCCTGTATTTGGACAGTGTCCAGTAAAAAATGAGAGGTAATACAGACATACCCCAGTTTAAGGACACTCACTTTAAGTACACTCGCGAGTAAGGACATATCGCCCAATAGGCAAACGGCAGCTCACGCATGCGCATGTCAGCACGTTCTGAACAGCAATACCGGCTCCATACCTGTACCAAAGCTGTACGCAAGCGGGGAGACTATAGAGCCTGTTACAAATGCATGATTTACATCAGTTATGCACGTATATGACAATTGCAGTACAGGACATGCATCAATAAGTGGGAAAAAGGTAGTGCTTCACTTTAAGTACATTTTCGCTTTACATACATGCTCCGGTCCCATTGCGTACGTTAATGCGGGGTATGCCTGTACTGGACATGTATGTGTCCAATGTTACTTCTCTGGACATCGTGACTGACCGGCTTGGGGGGCTCTGGGATTTCCCCGAGCAGGGAGAGAGCAGGGCTGCTGCTAGCGGGCTGGGCAGCTTCCTCCATCCTGATTGGCTGCTGCTGGTTAATGCAGCCAATCAGCAGGAGGTGTCAGGAGCCTGAGAGTGGTTAGAAGTGTGTGCGTCTCTTGAGTGCGTTGCACCTTTCACCATTGTGTCCAGTATTTTTGGAGAAGCCGCCTTGCAACCCTAAGTGTAACACATTTGAGAGCCAGCAATAAGTGTTCCATGCTAAATATAAAAACAAATAGGACTACTGGCATTTGTGCGATAGATGTTGTGACATGTTGTGATGTAGTCTGTATACTGTAATATTTTGTGATGTACTGAGAGATAACCAAGATATGTTTAATAAACATGCAAATGAGTCCTACTGAATGGTAAAATATGTTTGTGCTCGATTTCCAAAGCTAGATGAACAGCTGGATACAGGTACGCGTGACCCTAACTGATTGCATGATGGTAACGCAAAAAGGCCAATACCTGGTTGATAAGAGTGCGATGAACGTCTGGTTGGATTTCTTTATTTATATTATAGGTAGGGGACCACTTGACGATTGTTGAAGTTTTTGTAGGGAGAGAAGGCGTGAGTTTTGGTGACCTAAAATATATTTAGCCTGCTAAATTAGACGGTGGGACTATTGCTCATACTATTTCTCCCTCATTAAAAATGTAACTTTCAGGTCAACATTAATTACATGTAATAAACGGTAGACAAAGTGACATATGCTTTGAACATGAATTTCAAATAACTATAATGATCCTCTAGTTATGGGGAGTTGCCAATGTTTCCCGACAAGCTGGAAGCTAAATATTGACATTGATATATAAAATAATTGGCGGACCATATCTCCCAGATTGCTTTAGTTTGTACAATAATTGGTTTCAAGGAATGCTGTTTTTTGTACATTTAGTATCATTAGAGGCCATGAGGTTTGCATAAAGACTTGCAGAACTTATCAAACATGTCAAATGTCACTCGCCAGAAGGCAGTCTCGCTTCTACCCAATATAATTTGCCCCATACATATCAGTGGATCATAAATGATTCCATTACATTTCTTTGTTCACACCCTCCTAATTTCGTTGTTATAAATCCACAATTCATAGGGACCATATCAGCAACTGGAGCATAGGAGACAAATACAGAATGAGTATTATGTTGGTTTTTTTTTTATGTTAAATGCTGGTTTAATACTGTTGCACATGGAGGAACAGAAGCAAAACTGAAAAATAGAAAAACACATATAATATAAATAGTGAAGCATTTTTCCAAAGCCTTTTTTAGAAAATCACAAACTTGCCCATTTTTAATAGTCTCTGCAAAAGATATATATATATATATATATACATCAGTAATTCCCCCAAGTTGACACACGATCCAAATAAAAATGGGGGGAAAAAAGTTGTAAGTATAAGAATTTAGTGGGGATCCATATCTAAATAAACCATTAATAACCCATAATAAGGGTGGTATCTCGTGTATCTTATGGTATCCCACGTGTATTACTAATGTGAAGCGCTATGTACACTAATGGCGCTATATAAATAAAGACATACATACATACATACAGTAGTACATCCTATTGTTATCACTTTAACTGAATAACGGACTACAGATACAAATAGATGTGTGTGTGTGTGTGTGTGTGTGTGTGTTGGGATATGGCACAATACAGTCGTGTCACCCTGTGCAAAGCCTCACTGGGGACCCGCAGAGTGATTGAAAAGAACCCCCCTCCCAGTTGAAGAAAAGTAATTTCCTGTCTTCTGTAGACGTGACCTGTGCCACTCACAAACTCAGACTACTAATTTTTCTTGGGATATGCTTTGAAAGCTACTTTCTTTTGGTTAGACGGTGCCAGAAGTGGATGGAGCATTGATGCCTACAGCTTCTGTAATGCTCTAAGGTGAATGCACAGCATGTTTCAGCTGGCATGCAGTTAGCATCTTCATGCCCTGACTGCTGTCAAAGCCTTTTCCCCAGTCACTTTATTTTGCCAGTGCCTCTTCACACATTCCCATCTGCTCTGCCTACTGATGTTGTTTAATCTTGCTGTGTTGAGACAGCTTTCTTCCCCAGCTATCTGTAATTACGAATAGGATGCATTGGATTCAGGGCCGAATATGTTTGGATGCTTATTGATGGCTTATAAAATACCTTGGATGAGGGAAGAGGAACATGCAGCTGACATTCCAGTGTGTTGCTCAACCCTGATTCCAGTATTTAAGACTCCGGGGGCAACTGATATAGACATATACAAGATACTCCTTGCATCTATAAACCCGACAATACAGTACATGCAAAGGAGAAAATCAGACTCCTTGGAATCGAGAGGGATAAAGGAGCTATAACAGTGAATGTTGCTTATGGGATTTGTGAGCTGCTTATAGGAAGATGTTCCAGTTATTGAAAGCAGGTACAAAATGTCAACCCTTTCAACCAGTGATCTAAAATGATGGCGATCCTCCATCCAAATTATGATCTTTTTTCATGAGTTGAAGTATCATCACTACTTGGTTTCCCTCTTTTAATGCACCAAAATGAAACCCTTTTCATAGGTGTAGTGTGTACCTGGACATTCAAACAATTATAAGTATCTTTTTCAGATGTAACCAATTCTGAAAGACTATTCAGGTCATGGAACTCAGACCCAAAGTACAGTAATAGTGCAGATGCAGCTGTTATTTTAAATTTTTATGACTTTATTTTTGAACAAACACATTGGAATTAAGGAACCAATCTTTAGTATATTTAATAAGAGAAGCAAGGTTAAAATATATAATTTTAGGAAATCGAATACCTCTCAACTGGGAGTTGCAATCAGTTCAAAGCAACCCTAGATTTCTTTCCAACCCACAAACATTTAGAAAACTGTTTAATGTAGAAATATCTGAACTGTACATCAACTGTAACATTTGCATTGGGTAAATACGTTTGGGATATAAAATAATTTTTGTAAGGGCAACTCTTGCAAAAAAATACATAGTGTGTGTATATATATATATATATATATATATATATATATATATATATATGTATATATATATATATATATGTATATATATATATGTATATATGTATATATATATATATATATATATATATATATATATATATATATATATATATATATATATATATATATATATATATATATATATGAGATAATTACCAGAGGGATATCCGATAAAAGAAAGACAGCACACTGATGGTTCAAATCCAAGCAAAAAACTGTATTAATAACAGAGAGGGCACCGTAACCAACGTTTCGGTCACCGTAACGGGACCTTCCTTAGGGTCATGCATTGGTTGTCTACACTGTGGCACTGTAACTTATCTCTTTTTCTTTCGTATATCTATATATGAATTTCAAATAACTATAATGATCCTCTAGTGATGGGGAGTTGCCAATGTTTCCTGAAAAGCTGGAAGCTAAATATTGACATTGATTTCTAAAATAATTGGCGGACCATATCTCCCAGATTTGCTTCAGTTTGTATGATAATTTGTTTTGAGGAATGCTGTTATTTGTACATTTGGTATCATTAGAGGCCATGAGGTTTGTATAAAGACTTGCAGAACGTATTAAACATGTATAAGTCAGAGAGTCTTCCAATCCTGAAGTTCTCTCACAATTGCATTGATCACAGACCTAATGCTAAGATTAGGAGGATTTACACATTTAAGAGGATACCTCTGTGTTTAATAAATTTGGAAACCACCTGAAAACAGAGATTTACATTTTAAATAGAACATGTTTCCGAATCTTTAGGTAATCCAAGAATCTCAGATGTAGAAAAGTGAATCCTATAGCCTAGAAATGATTGCAAATATTGAATTACTTTCATAATCTTTGAATATACAGTAGATCTATGGTGTTCAGCAGCATATAAAGCCAATTTTAAAAAAAATCCAGGATCTAGTGAGCTGTTGACCCCTGGGAAATACATCATTTTACGTTCTGTGAGTGGCATCGGTGTAAGAACCGAGTGTGTGAAGGGAGGGATTAGCCAGTGCATCTATCCCGGAAGTCTGGATGCTGCTACTTAGATGAGTGGTGCGCATAGCTGATGAGCAGAGCGTGACAGAGACGCAACCCCCCCACCCACAGCCAGGTCAGGACTCTCCAGACACATCCAGAGACCAGGAGCATTTGAGCATTTACTCTACAACGTTGCACTTTCTCTGTTGGTTTTGTAGAATGTTCCCATTGGAGACTTATCTTGAAGAAGCAGCACCCATTTTTGGACTCTATTTTGTACTTAGTTTTTGGGGATCTTTTATACTAGTGGTTAGTTTTTTTTTATTGATTCAGTATAAGTCATTATTTATTTATTAGGTTGTCATTATTATATGATTTCTTAGATGTTTAGTTTCATTAATTAAGGATACATCACATTGCGGAATTAACTTACAGTACATTGTAAATTCACTTGTTAGACATTTTTTCGCATATATTTTATATTGTTATATTTCATATTTAATAGTCTAATATATTCATATCACCTATATTACTTCACTTGTATTAATTATCACTTTCACGTTAGTTTTGAGCGCACTTAGATTAGTGAGCTTCTTTAAAGAATAGTTGAGAGATCTTTGCAACGTACACACACCTGGTTTAAAATATTTGTTAAAGTTCAAGCTTTGACCAAGATAGGAAATTAACTTCAGCCTGATTCTTTCTAGATGTTCTTGAGACTATTTCACCATGCATTCCTGATTTCACTGCTCCCCAAGGACAAGAGACTCAATGTTGTAGGTTATTGCTCTCATATTTCAGCCAGCTATTCTGTAGATTAAGCTTCAAAGCAGCATCAGGTTGCAGGTTTTTTTTTTAGCTATAGAATTGAAGTAGGGGGTCTCCGGAGATGAACTGCGTTCATTTCAACTCTGGGGTCCATTTGCTTCCCGAGATACCTCCAAACGGGTTTCCGGTATCTCTGCAGGTAGCAGCTCCGACGGGGCTTGTTGGGGCTAACATAATGGCGGCTTTAACTATCCCGCATCTTGCGGGCCAATAGAAAGCCATGATATCATCCCTGTGGCTTCCTATTGGCTCACTTGACTAGGGAGATTTAGACATGTGGATACCGACACCCCCTACGGAGGTAAGTATCTCGAGAAGCAGGGGGGTACAGAATATGAATGGAATAAACATCTTTAGTTACAAGTAATAAGGCTCATATAGGGGTGAGGAGGGATCACGACATCCTCAAACCTTCATAATCAGTATATATTTATGGATGATATACTGTAGATCTTAAGCTTTCAACAAGTTCAAGTAGAAGAGAAAAACAAAATTAAGATACAGCCAGTCCATCAAACGAGAATTTAAGACATATAAATGAACATCATAGAGTGGGCGGTTATACCATATATTACAATCCACAGTCCTGAGATAGTAATAGCATATAGTACACTTCTCCAGGGCTAAGGAGAACTGCCCCAGATCAGAATTTAGAGTTCCTATAATGTTGTCCCAAGAGAACGCAAACAGCGATTTACAAGTCAATGGAGACCTCACCTCTTCGTATGCTATTGTAGTTCTCAGTGATTGAGCTCCTATATCCGCGCTCCTCCTCTCCCATTCAGTCCACGATCGTCTGAGCATGTATCTCCGAAGGGGGCCTCTTAACTTTAAACACAGGTTTATTAAAATGGGTGTCTACGGCGACTCCCGTTGGAACCATAAACAGTAGGCATTCAGTATGCCTTTGCGTTTTTTCCGATGAATGTACTGCACAACCCGGGTTCTGTTTCCCCCACTTAGCCTGCATTCACTTCTGTAAGTATCTTCCAATTGGACCCCTACCTCCAACCACCATGCAGGTATTACTAGAGTGAATGGGAACTCTCATGAACACTATATGCTGCAGCGGCAGGTCAAATCTGCTAATGACTAACAGACGAGGAGGTAAATTAGTCACGGAGCAACAAACTTACAAGAAACCATTTTCTTGGCCTTTTGTAAGGCCTGCACCCTTTCCATGCAATGCGGCCCAGTTGGGGGCCATACTGAACTTCCGGGGATGAAGCAACGAGCCAAATGAATCATTAAACAGGATGAGGATTGGTTGTGGTGAAGTGGGGAATATACTGCACATATTCTGGTCATGTCCCAAAATCCAACAAACATGGACGGAAGTGTTCGCCCTAATACGCAAGATTTTAGAGATCACTGTCCCACACAACCCAGTATATATATTGCTAGGAAAACCAATGCCCAATCACACCAAAAAAGAAGCTAAAGTAATATCCCAAATTTTAAACGCCACAAGGTGTGCAATTGCCAAAAATTGGAAACAACTTGCCCCCACCCATCCCTAAACCAAATAAATAACAACATTTGGCATATAGTTTATATGGAAAAACTCTCAGCCTATCTTCACGGTTCTACCTTGCAATTCTCTGAGATTTGGGCTCTTTGGTTTCGTCATGCTGGTATATCCCCATACATAGACTAGAATGCTTGGAGCAGAGTGATACAGGTGGTACTTAAATTGTTGCTTACTGTGTTATATTGTTACAAATGATGTCCCTTCCCCCCTTCCCTGATCTCCCTCCCCTTTATTGTTTCACAACCAGTCTATTTGTATTATTGTATTCCCCCGCCCTTTTTTGTTTTCTTTTTTGTATACCCTATTTCTTTATGTATATAAAATGATCAATAAAAAAATGTAAGTAATAATAATAAAAAAAAACAGGATGAAGATGCGGTAAAATAAAAAGGCCCTAGAATGCTACACAATATTTTCAGTGAGTGAGAAACTTCATTTTGTGTGTAGGTTCATGACGGTCAATGGATTTAGATTAGGCCTTAGATTTAGGCCTTAGATTGGGCCTAAATTAGATTTAGATAAGGTCTGCTCCTCTGCGGCCACCTTATGTGAGCACTTTGTGGAAGTCCCACACAGCTGTTGTGTTATTGCATTAGTACAGTAATGCTGATTAAACACAATCTGATTTTGCCTTCCAATACCTCTTTCCAGAAGAATGTCGAAGATGGATAAATTGAATAGAAAAAAATATGTCTGGAATCATGAGCCTTACCAGACATAACTGTGTAATTATGAAATTAATTGTTTAGCTGAGCTGTGATTCAGTTATGGCTTTCACCTGCCTGTAACATTAAACAGAAAGACCAACACAGCCATTGTAAATCTGGGAGAAGTCACATCCATCTGTAATATACACATAGGCACAAAATGGTACTAAAAAAGTTTATTTTTTCACCCTAAACATAACGTTGTTCTTTTTTTTTAAACTTGGGTTCTCAACCTCTTTTAAGTACAGGCTACCCTGGAAGATTTGTTTTATATCTCGAGGCACCCCATGTCATTAGACGCATGCAACCCCTCTCATTCACACGCACCACACTCGCCCCCCCCTCACACACAAACCAACAACACTCAGCCCTTTCCTGCACCCTCTCTCTAATTCTCAACGCACTCCGTATTCATGGCCGGGGAGGCTGAAATCCGTCTTTCCTCGCTCCTCTGTGCCAAGCTGAGGGAGGCATGAGAGTAGAGGCAAATCCCAGCCTCTGTCTCAGGCAGGACACGCCAGCTGAGCAGCCGGAAGGTTGCGCCCCCCCCCCCCCGGGGACTGTGGCACCCTTGGTCATAAAATGAAAAAACATCACATAGTACAGCAATGTTTAAATGCAGTGATTATATGTATAGAGCTCAAAAATGGCTACTCACATTGCAGCAGCAAAATAAAGCAGCCATCGAACTTGTAAGGGGTGGATGTTCCCTGTGAATATGCAGCAGTCACCAGCCACCAATCTCCAAGGAAGAAAAGAAAAAGACCATATAGTGTAGACGGTAATATATTCAGACAATAAATATACAAATGGAGGCTTACACTTTGAACGATCAAAATAGGCGAAAATGGAAAGCGGGTAACAGGTGCACAGTGAGTCGCGATCTCCTGGGTTCCTCGTTGTCCTCCGCTTCACTGGAACACTGTAACCACGCCGGGGCTCACGTCACTTCCGGTGCGTCTAAGACCGCCGAGCTCGATGGTAGAATTGGATTCTCGGTGTTCCTTCTCTTGGATACTGTTGGACTAAACACTCTACGCGTTTCGCCGTTGTGTGCTTACGGCTTCGTCAGGAGTGTTAATTGGCTGCTATATCCTACTTTAAATACCCTTGAGCCCTCTCTCATACTGACATGTTATTGGCTATTAGATAAAACATCATACATATGTAAATGAATATGCTTTTAATATGTTTTATTGGTATATGCCCAGTGTGGCAATTTGAATTGTATAATTTTTTGAGGCATTATATGTGATGTATCCGCTCACTTCATTTACATATGTATGATGTTTTATCTAATAGCCAATAACATGTCACTATGAGAGAGGGCTCAAGGGTATTTAAAGTAGGATATAGCAGCCAATTAACACTCCTGACGAAGCCGTAAGCACACAACGGCGAAACGCGTAGAGTGTTTAGTCCAACAGTATCCAAGAGAAGGAACACCGAGAATCCAATTCTACCATCGAGCTCGGCGGTCTTAGACGCACCGGAAGTGACGTGAGCCCCGGCGTGGATACAGTGTTCCGGTGAAGCGGAGGACAACGAGGAACCCAGGAGATCGCGACTCACTGTGCACCTGTTACCCGCTTTCCATTTTCGCCTATTTTGATCATTCAAAGTGTAATCCTCCATTTGTATATTTATTGTCTGAATATATTACCGTCTACACTATATGGTCTTTTTCTTTTCTTCCTTGGAGATTGGTGGCTGGTGACTGCTGCATATTCACAGGGAACATCCACCCCTTACAAGTTTGATAGCTGCTTTATTTTGCTGCTGCAATGTGAGTAGCCATTTTTGAGCTCTAAACATATAATCACTGCATTTAAACATTGCTGTACTATGTGATGTTTTTTCATTTTATGACTGCAAGATACGCTCCCCTGGCTCTTTTGGAATAATAGTGCGTTTCAGCCCCGGTGACACTTTATTTCCCATCCATAAAAAAGGGTGCGGGGTAAAAGAAATAGAGTAGGGGGAACTTCCGCTTTAAAGTAGCAACTTGTACTTGTCAATAAATAGATTACTGCAGTTTTAGTAAGTAAGTCCCTATCCCTTCCCCCATTCAATATGACGAGA
Organism: Ascaphus truei; assembly: GCF_040206685.1. Lineage (NCBI taxonomy): Eukaryota > Metazoa > Chordata > Amphibia > Anura > Ascaphidae > Ascaphus > Ascaphus truei. The sequence continues at coordinate 12,507,094 of NC_134503.1, forward strand.
GGTGGGGTACCACATAGTTAACAATACATTAACTTGAATTGAAATTCATATATCGTTCACTTTATGCTACCCTGCTTCTCACTATATACACAGATGTAGTCCGATTTTAGATTTGTTGAGGCCGGGGGATCCAAGCCACAGCATCCTTTCAGCAGCAGGGATTACCCGCCGCGGGGGTCCCATTTGGAAGTAATGGAGCATCTACAGCGATGCCATGGGGGGAGTTGTGGCTGTCACTTTCACTGAAGCTGCAGATTTTGCTTTTTAAGCAAAAGTAGGTCAGGCTACACCTGTGTGTGTGTGTGTGTGTGTGTGTGTGTGTGTGTGTGTGTGTGTGTGTGTGTGTGTGTGTGTGTGTGTGTGTGTGTGTGTGTGTGTGTATATATATATAAATATATATACTATTTAATTTTTTGAGATATATATATATATATATCCTCTTAAGCCCTTTTTAATCGATCACTGCTTTATGAAGGCCTTCCCAAGGATCTTCCAGGTACTGTGGTTGAATTACATCCTCCCATCCTACCTTTGGTCATCAACTTGGTCTATTCATTTCCATTGGAATCCAGTAATTTCTTCTTCTAATATATCCGGCCCTCTACCATTTTAATGTCTTCACCCTTTTGATGATAAGACAGACTTTTGTTTGGTTTCAAACTGATTCAATCTTTTTCCAGTCTCTTCGGATAATACCCAGCATACATCTCTCCATACTCATTTGCGTTGTCTGAAGCTTCTGAATTATCTTCACATTTTGGGTCCAGGTTTCACATCCATGCGTGAGGACAGGAAGAATACACTCTGGCATAGTGGGAGATTCCCTTGAGAAGATTGTCTTGTTTCTTCCAAATACGATCCATCCCATCTTCATTCTCCTGTTGATTTCATTCAGAAGGTTCCCATCCATTGTTGCTTGCCGGCCAAGGTAGACCTAGTCTTTGACTTCTAGTTCTACTCTACATATTTCGGTCTTTGCAGAGGTTACATATTTATTGAACATCACGTTGGTCTTGCTGAGATGCTTATGGCGCCCCACTTTCTTCCTCGCCTCGACAAGTTCTCTGATTTGTTGCTGGATGTTATCTGCAAATCGTAGGTAATTCAAGAACTCCACGTTGATTTGGGATCCTTTTTCATCCCAATGCAGTGCCTTGAACATATATATTAGCTCACAAGAGGGCCGAGCTGTTGAATCGTTTACTTATTTGTTCAAATCCATTTGACAAGTCTGACTCACTGTGAGAAAATTGAAGTCTCTACAACCCTACAAAACCAGGCCATTAAAAAAAAAAAAAAAAAAACAACAGCTTGATATATTATTTTTCCTGGCTGTGGCCTTTCTGATTTGTTATGCCGACCCCTTAATGAAAGAGCGTCCAGCAGAATTCATCTGAACCTTGAGATAATGTAAACCGTCGCATTCTGAGACTGTTCAGTTTATAACAATGAGCGCACTGTTTATTGTGACTCATCTTCATGATAGATTTAAAAAGAACATACGTAGGAATTCTACTCTTTCTTTTCATGGAGACAAGAAAAATGTCCATAGCAATTCCACAGAGAATAAGAGGGGTAATAAATATGAGATCTCGCCACTGCTGTACTGTAAGCGTGTGCCACTTTATGCTTGACACAAATTGTGTAGTGCATGGGTTCTCAAAGTCGAAGACTGTGCCACTGATTGAGCCACCTGTGCTGAAGCAGGGACTGATTGAGCCACATGTGCTGAAGCTGGGACAGATTGATCCACCTGTGCTGATGCAGGGACAGATTGAGCCATCTGTGCTGAACCAGGCATATCCTAAAAACCTGACCTGTTCTGGAGTCTTGAGGACTGGAGTTGAGAACCCCTGGGGTAGTGTATGGACTTGGTTGCCATTCATTTCTCCTCTAGGAGGCAAACCCCAACAGGGCCTACAACCACGGCGTCCTCATGATTAAAGCAGCAGCCCCCTCATTTTGGAATGTATCTTTTTATGTGACAGTGAAACGAAAATGAAATCAAAGATGGCCGCCAAGGTCATCCAATAGAAAGCTGTCATGTCATGCTCTGATGAGTTGGCGGCTTCCTATAGGACCCAGTGGAGTGAGGATTGAATGGTGGTCTTATTGATGTCCCAAGAGAGATTACTTGATACGTATTACAATGGTATTTGCCAATTTTACAAACACGTAGGAGGCTATTAATGCCGAAAATATCACTATCGCAGTTTAATAAATAACCTCATTACTGTAATTTTCTATTTTTCTTGCACATCGAAATAAAACATCAGCTCAGAGCTCACTAAACCTCATCTGTCTGCAGCAATTCACAGGATTAGTTACGAAAAAGTCTTGGCACCGTTTTTAAAACACATTTGTACACAGTATGTTATTAATGTGGCTCTTGAATCTAAGCCAGTTCTTTCCGCTATGGCTTTTTTTGGCAACAAAGTAAAAACTAGGTTAGAGTTGTCTAAAAAAAAATCAGCTTAGCTTCTTTTGCTATGAATCGTTAAATTAAATATGGCGCATAAAGAAAAAATTATTTTCCAAAGTTGTAATGCTAGGTTCATATTGGCTTGCGTCAGCACATGTAAACAGTTTATAAAAGCCACAAATTGCTTTTACACTGCATTTTTTTTAATTCTAAATTTTCTATTATAATTTTGCTAACTGATGAGCCAGTAAAATATTCCTCCTTTTAATCCATAACAACTATATCAATAGTTTAGTCCACCTACAAATTATACTATAATGCATTCATTAGTATATATTGGAATCTTAGTTTGTATTCAGAGTGTATGGAAATATTACAATGATGTGATATGTAGCACCCAGTGTGTTTTTTTTGTAAGAAAAAAAAAAAAAAAGGTCCTGGTACTTGGGTCCCCAGGACTAGTTTCCACTGGGCCATGACCTCCCCGTCCCCCTAGTGTTGGCAGCCTTGTGAGACCCCCATGATATTTCTCATACCCCCACACCCCTATCTCTCTCTCTTCCTCACCCCCACCTCTCTCTCCCCCCCAAACCCTCTCCTCTCTCTTCCCCACAACCCCACCTCTCTCTCTCCTCCACACCTCCACCTCTCTTTCTCCTCCACACCTCCACCTCTTTCTCCTCCACACCCCCACCTCTCTCCCCCCACACCCCCACCTCTCTCTCTCCCCCCACACCCACACCTCTCTCTCTGTCCCCCAATCCCCAACCTCTCTCCCCATATTCCCATCTCTCCTCACACCCCCACCTCTCTCCCCCACCCCTCCTCTCTCTCTCTCCCACATCCCCACCTCAAACCCCATACTCAACCCCCCTCCCCCAATACATATTAAACCCCCCAATACACATACTAACCACCCGATCTCCACAATACACATACTACCCCCCCCCCATGCACATACTAACCACCCCATTTCCCTAATACAAATACTAACCCACCAATACACAACACCCCCCAATACACATAATAATCACCCCCGCTCCCAATACACATACTAAACCCCAATACACATATTACTAACCCCCTCCCCAATACACATAACCCACCTCACCCAATAGCTAACACACACCAGTCACTTATTGTAGAAACCTGTCGCGTATTTAAATACAAATCTATCACCTTTTTCACAAGTCTGTTTCTACCTAGAGTTTGTTTTTATTTTTTTTAGATATACTTAGACATTATTGAAAGCGTTTTTGCAGAGGGGAAGCAGAAAAAGAGGGGGAGGTGGGTTAGGGGGAAGGGTGTGCAACCCAGAGAGAAAACACACAGACACACACACAGACACACACACAGACACACACACAGACACAGACACACACACAGACACACACACACAAACACACACAGACACACACACACACACACACACACACACACACACACACACACACACACACACACACACACACACACACACACACATACACGCTCAGTCTGGAGCTGCCCTGCTCTGATGTGGGGGGCAGGGAGGGATTGGCTGTGTGTAGTGACTGCTCCACCCACTTAGCAAGAAAGGACAAAACCTGCAGCAGGGGAAACAGAGGTGCTGGTACGGAGTACAGGAGCGTACCATCACAAAAAAAGCTCTATAATCTTAAAATAATTCTAACTCACAGAACCGTCACCCAGACTGTTTGCTATTTCTCCTATAATTGTATGTGGGACCTTTTTCTTCTCTTTAGCCTAAAGTAATAAACATAGATGAATTTGCCACAGTAGAGGCTTCTATAATGGTGTTTTATAGGGTGTGGGACTATTGGGTTTTACAGTTACACTTCTGTCTGATGAATGGGTTAACAATATTGTGAAAAGTTAATATTGCAAAACTATATTCGTTGAGCTTGCAGAGATTAAACTGGTAACTGAAGCTGTAATATATAGGTGTTAATTGGAAGGGACTATTCCTCCCACTGCAGAGCAGAACCTTTTTAATCTCTTGCCAGCCAGCACAACACTGACATTCTATTCTATTACAATGTAAAAAGTAGTCCTGAATAGGTTTTTTTTGTTCTTCTTTTTAAATGTTGCCGCTTCGTGAGATATTTAGCCAAGTTTTATAGGGTTAGTCTTATAGTAGATGATGCAGGAATCTGTGAAATTTTCAGAACACACAGAGAGCCAGACCCTGAAATAGGACTTTTGCTAGACACAGGAGAGAGAGATAGTCCTTTGCCTACCTGTAAAAAGTAAGCTGATTTTACATATTTTCCAAAACAAGAAAAAACACAAAAGCGCACCAAGATGAGAGATAGATATTGTATTAGCAACAAATAATAAAATTAGTAACTTACATATAAAATTTCTTTAATAATCCCCGATTCTGGTGTCTATCACAGGAGTAGGGCATCACATAGGAAGTATGAAGGGTAATCTCAGTTCTGAGAGATCAGACCCGCGCGCTGGGGCTGTCTCTGTTCACTCTCCTGTCCTCCACGTGTGGTAGCGTGGTGCAGAGTGTAGCGCGCATGTGCAGGAACCGGGGCCTTCAATAGGTGTCCTTAGGATGCCTGTCCGTTTTTGATAGCATAGAAACGATCGGAAATAAGCAGGAACGGTACACTTGAGTGTGTACTGGTGGTGGGTAGTAAAACCGCCAGCCACAACAGTCGCGACTCGTTTCGTTTAACAAAGTAAACTTCTTCAGGCGATATTTCCTCTCTCCCTCCCCTCTCTCTACCTCCATCACCTCTGTCTACATCCCCCCTCTTTCTCCCCCCCCATCTCTTTCTCCCCCCCTCACTTTGCGCAAACCCAAGAGTCAATTTTGCATTGCTCAAAGTGCTGCAAAAATATTGTACATCTCTTGTCCCGAATCGCCCAAATCACCATGCCCCCCAAAACAGGGGTGATAAGCTGCACAGGTTAGGGGACTTCCACAGAAATGGCTTAGAAGAACCTCCATCCAGCACAGTTAGAGGAACCGCCATGGTACCTATTTTTATGGGCAAAATGTTGTGTCATGAGTCATATGAAAGTTGTACTGTACTGACCCTGAAGCGAGACAGCTGAGCATTACGTCCTGTGTTAACCTTTGGTGCAGTAAAGGTAATTCATTAAGAAAGATAAAAACATTTGACCTTTCCCCCACCTGTTATTTTTCTTTACAGCTTATTTCAAGTGATGCAGATGGAGCTATACAAAGAGCTGGGAGATTTCGAGTGGAGAATGGATCTTCAGATGAGGTACATTATGAAAAACACATGTTTTAATAGATTTTCTTCCAAAATAAGCACTCTCTGTTCACTCTTTCTGGGAAGTTTTTTGTTAATAATCACCTGTTTCGTGGCTACTGTGGGTATTATCTTAAGGGGCATTGTTGTGTTGTAAGAAAACAGACACGGCTAACAGTTCAACATCTTTATTTCTCTGAACAACACACACACTTCCTGGATTCTCACAGTGAATCCCCCGTTTATCCCCCAAAGGGCAATGAGTCACCCTTAAGAGAGCCATGTGCAACGTAATACCATATCAATGCAGATCATCACATTCCACAGCATGTGCAGTCTGGGTTTTCACTCTCTCCCTTCTTCTCATAGGGACGGTCATTTTTGGCGTATACTAAGCGGGTAATTCTATATCGGCCGAAGCGCCGATTCGGGCTATTGACTTTATTGAGGATTTTCTGCCTAAAATGCCTTGGATGGCCACTTCGGACAATAATCTGAAGAATAAGGCCTTAAAGCCCCTTCCTTATGCATGATACAGTGAAGCTGCTTCCCTGGGGTGGAGAAGAGCTGTATTCAGATGAATGGGACTTAAAAAACCTTCGTCAGCGCCGGAAGCGGCTTCACAACATATTAAGCAAGGTCCTAAGCCAGGGGTGGCCAACTCGTCCTCAAGGGCCACCAACAGGTCAGGTTTTCAAGATATGCCTCCAGCACAGGTGGCTCAATCATTCTGATTTAGCCACCTGTGCTGAAGCAGGGGTATCCTGAAAACCTGACCTCTTGGTGATCCTTGAGGACTGGAGATGGCCTCCCCTGACCTAAGGCCTTGTCTGTGTCCTCTCTGACTATAAAGATGACATTATTGTTTAGGCTTTGTTGCCTTGCTGTCTTCTCTGCTTCTGACTAAGTGCAATGCTTCTGTCTCCATCTAGTCTGTCTTTGCTTTGTTCGCTCTTCTAATAATATTACAGATATGTATTTGTATATAGCGCTGCAGTGCTGTATTCGACTTCCTGAAAAATTCCAACTACTGAGGAGTAACGCCGTGCTGAATGCACAGAGATTCATTAAACGTTGAGAAGTCTAGCACAGGCCACTGTCAGGTTACTCCGTGTTTGTGCATTTATAAGACCCTCTCTGCACACCAACCATTGCATTCCCGCATCTCCTGCAATTTTGCACAAGGTACAAACAATTTGCCATATCATGAGAAATACGGTCTAGTTGACACATACACAAGGAGGAGCGGCTCAGTGAGTAAAGACACCAACTCTGTAAACAATGACACTGAGTTTGAAACAGGGGAACCGTGTTCAATTCCCGCTGTCAGCTCCTTGTGACCTTGGGTAAGTCACTTTACCTCACTGTGGCTCAAGCACCAAAGCATAGATTGTAAGCTCATCTGGGCAGGGACTGTCTGTAACAATTCTATACTGTAATTGTAGAAACTTGATTGAATATCAGAGCACAGCCAGATGACAACCAATACTTGGAAGACAAAATTCGGGAAAAAAAGCTCCAGGTCAACGCAAAATAAAAGCATCAATTTATTGCAAGCTCAAAAAGGAGGACAGAGTAAACGCACCTACGCGTTTCATGCCGGAGCACTTTATCAAACCTTGATAAAGTGCTCCGGCAGGAAACGCGGATAACCTCAAATAAGCGATCAAACCTTGATAAAGTGCATGAAACGCGTAGGTGCGTTTACTCTGTCCTTTTTGAGCTTGCAATAAATTGATGCTTTTATTTTGAGTTGCCCTGGAGTTTTCTAATTTTTTCTTTCAAGTATTGGTTGACGTCTGGCTGTGCTCTGATATTCAATCAAGTTTTCTGGATCTTCTACACTTGGGATTGCACGCCGTGGATGCTGCGGGTCTGTCATGGAAACTGACAGGTAATGGGCCAGAGTGTCCTGTTATGTCCTGTTCTAATTGAAGTGTTTCTGACTGGGTTATCATTGCTGTGTTTTACTCTGTGGTTGTCAGGTGGACACCACTGGACACAATCCCTCTCAGTTGGACTTTATGTATTCTATATCAGACACCCTGGTTGCATCCAGACATTTATCATTAACAAGCTTTGTTTATTGTGTGATTTTTTTGAGCACCACTCTTCATATGATAAAATCTGTATACTGTAATTGTGACGCGCTTTTGAGTCCCATTAGGAGAAAATCACGATATGAAATAGTTATTATTATTAAACAAATCGAGAGCAGTTGAATCCACATAACCTAAATCATCGTTTCCAATCATTTGACCAATAAATACATATACTGTAATGCAAACACTTTTCATGAGTTAACATATTCATTGGTATTTTAAAAAGGTAAACCCTCTGCTTTTACCAATTCCTCAACGAATAAGCAAATTCACTTATCTTTTTAAGCCTTTTGTAATCTTTGTTAGATTTTACATCTCTTTGATACATTTGCCGCCTTCATTCCCCCATAGTATGTTATTCGTCTAATGTAGGTTTAACAACAATAGACATGTAGGATTAAAATATATTATACCAGTTGTCTGCACAGCATGGAAAATCCTGCACTCAATATCATATACTTAATTAGATATCTTGGCTAAAACGAAACATTGGCTTGTAAGGAGGTAGCGTGACAGGTGTATATTGTGTTGAGCGAGTCCGAAAACATTATTTCCTGGTGGGATTTACCATCATTCCATTTTGTCACCTATAGAGGAAATATTGAATGAGTTCAGGGTGACTCTTGAGTTACCAGCTGGTATTCATATAGTAGGATCAGGGTTCCACCATACAGAACCCTAAGAGAGAATATGAGTTATTGAAACACCCCTCAAAGTGGTGTTAAACCAGGTAAAGCCTTGGCTTTTTATTAAGGCAGTGAGGGGTAGATTATCAATTTGATGGTAGCAACATGCAATAATTCCATATATATAGTCCCACTAGCTAATATACCCGGCGTTGCCCGGGATTGCAGGGGCAGAGGACGTGGAAGGGCGTGGGGAGGGCGTGGAAGGGCAGGGGAGGGCGAAGGGTGGGGGATTGCGGAGGGCGAAGGGCAGGAAGGGCGAAGGGCAGGGAGGGGGAAGGGAGGGCGAAGGGCAGGGAGGGTGAAGGGCAGGCAGGGTGAAGGGCAGGGAGGGCGAAGGGCAGGGAGGGCGAAGGGCAGGGAGGGCAGGGAGGGCGAAGGGCAGGGAGGGCGAAGGGCAGGGAGGGCCAGGAGGGCGAAGGGCAGGGAGGGCAGGGAGGGTGAAGGGCAGGGAGGGGACGAAGGGCAGGGAGGGTGAAGGGCAGGGAGGAAAAAGGGCAGGGAGGGCGAGGGGTTGGGAGGGCAGGGAGGGCGAGGGATTGGGAGGGCAGGGAGGGCGAAGGGCAGGGAGGGTGGGGGGGTTTGAAAGGCAGGGAGGGGGGTTGAAAGGCAGGGAGGGAGGGTTGAAAGGCAGGGAGGGTGGGGGGGGTTGAAAGGCAGGGAGGGTGGGGGGGGTTGAAAGGCAGGGAGGGTGGGGGGGTTGAACGGCAGGGAGGGTGGGGGGGTTGAAAGGCAGGGAGGGTGGGGGGTGAAAGGCAGGGAGGGGGGGTGAAAGGCAGGGAGGAGGGGGTGAAGGGCAGGGAGGGGGGGTGAAGGTCAGGGAGGGGGGGTGAAGGGCAGGGAGGGGGGGTGAAGGGCAGAGAGGGGGTGAAGGGTAGGGAGGGTGGAGGGGGTGAAGGGCAGGGAGGGTGGGGAGGGTGAAGGGCAGGGCCGAGGGGGGTGAAGGGCAGGGCCGAAGGGGGAGTGAAGGGCAGGGCTGAAGGGGAGGGTGAAAGGCAGGGCCGAAGGGGGGGGGGGTGAAAGGGAGGGCCGGGGGGTGAAAGGCAGTGCCGGGGGGGTAAAAAGCAGGGCCGGGGAGGTGAAAAGCAGGGCCGTGGGGGGGGTGAAATGCAGGGCTGGGGGGGTGAAAGGCAAGGCCGGGGGGGGTGAAAGGCAGGGCCGGATGGGGGGGGTGATAGGCAGGGCCAGAGTGGGGTGTTGCGTGAAAGGCAGGGACGCGTGAAAGATCCCTTCCCCTGCGTTTCCTCACCTCGCACCCGGCCGTGCGCCTCCTCTTCCTCCAGGTACCGGCCGCCCTCCTCCTCCTCCACCTCGGGTTCCTCAGCGGTGTCCGTTACCCCCGGCAAGGCGGAGCTGAGACAATCAGGTGAGCAGGTGGTGTGGGCCACCGGCCCGTACAGCTCCCGACTGAGAGAGCCGGAGGAGCGCTCTTGGGGATGGTGAGCTGGGGGAGCGGCCTCTGGGCCTGTGTGAGGTGAGAGCTGGAGAGAGCATGCTCTGGAGGGGGGGGGGGGGGGGTAGTGGGAGCAGTCTGTGGGAGGGAGCGCCGGGGAAGGAGAGCGCCGGGGGAGGGTGATCGCTGAGGGTGAGCGCCGGGAAAGGATGAGAGCGCCAGGGGAGAGTTAGAGCAGTGGGGGGGCAGGACACAGGGGGGGGGGCAGACACACCGGCCAATGAGAGCCGTGGGAGGGCGGGCAGATCGACGGACCAATCAAATGGTCTACAGAGACTCACAACCACAACCAAGATTTTCAAATTTATATATATAGATTCATAGTCTTTAAGACCTGGTATAGGCCATTTATATGAACATGTATAAGTTGCTCACTGTTTACAAAGTAGTTTGCAAAGTTCACAGCCTCCTTACTGTTGTGGATGAGGAACCTGACGAAGCATTAATTTGCGAAACGCGTAGTTCCCTGCCGGTGCACGTTGTTGTTTTTGGACCCAGACGGCTGCCGTACTCCTGGCAAGATTCCCTGATACCGGTCCCGCAGTCGGACACGCCCGCGGGAGTTCACCGGGAAGTAGTGGATCTGTCGGATCGATCCGTGGCTGTACTGGGCTTTTATGCCGTGTGAGTGCTTTATGTTTACATGCTTTTATGACATATTAAACCTTTGGCTTACGCTAATCCTGGCTCTGCCCGTTCTCTTCATTTGGGCATTTGGGAGAGGAGCCATCCGCTCACCACACCTATTTGGTGAACACTGAGAAGACGTGTCTGATCCCATATACCATCTGACATCAGACTGACATCTTAAAGACCATCACTCTGAGGGAAGGGGCTCACACAAGGCCGTGTGAGTTGTTTCGCATTGATTTATACCCATCCCTCCCCTCCTGCAACCCCTTTCCCCCTTCCCCCTCCCCCCAAGTATACTGTGGGAATATTTTATGTCTAAGGTGTTAACCATTTGCCTATATTATTGTCTTTTTAATCTCTGAGATCGACAGCTTGCGCTGACCACTATCCTGTTTCATTTGGTTGTGGATGAAAACACAAAGCAGGACGCCATTGCACCGTACATGTTAGTAAAGAGAGAATGAAACCAGTGATTGTGTAGGCCAGTGGCGGAACTAGAGAATGGGTGACATGAGTGGAGGCAGATTGGGTGACGTGGCAGGGGAGGAGGCTATACTTCTCTCTACCAGCACGGTCCTCTGCGGAGTGGCCAGTAGCCGAGTAATCTCTGGTAAAGCCGGCACCGGGAGGGTAACCAGAGCCGCGGAGTGTCCTAACCCTGCTCCTCCGTGCAGAGTGCCGCGAAGCTCAACCAGAGAACGGGAAACCAGGAATGCCTCACGCCAGCCTGCCACTCCTTCCTCCTAAAGCATTGTGGGTGCTGAAATTACAGACTGCAGTGCTGATTGACAGATCACCGCCGCACTCCATGATTTGATATAGGGAGACAAGGAGGGATCAGTTAGGAAACAAGAAGGGGGTTAACATTGCTTCCCCCCTGCCAGACTTTTAAAGTGACCCTGCCCGCTAAGGCCATATGCAGATGTGCGTGCCAGTGTGGGCGACCCCAGGTACCTTGCACCGACTGCACCCCCAGTAGTCCCGCACGTGCCGTGGACCCCGTAGCATTCAGGGAAGTGGGGAGAGCCGGGAGAATGTGGTTCCCAAGTGGCCCTTGTCAGCTCTCAGTAGTAATGTATCTGTGGCTCCTTGTATTTTATGTATGAGGTTAGCATGCACGATTAAAAGAAATCTCCTCATTATGCACATCCATAGGATAACATATTTCCTTATTTATTTTCTTCACCCCCCCCCCCTTCTCTGTTTTCCTGATACCAAGCTGATCTTCTTGAGATTAATTTGTGCTCCATTATAGAACCTTCCACGGGCTACTAGGTAATATCAGAGTGAGTACGTTTCTGATTATAATGCAGAGTAGAACTACCAATAGCATTAAAACATTGGCTAGTTGATGATTTCCCTAATACCACAATATAAAAGAAAGTGCCCTGAATATTAAACCAGCTTTATTTTACTGCTGAAATAGAGGTCACTTGTGCCAGTCGCATAAATCACTTATACGGCTTCCATCCACTACAAGCAATACATGTTTCATGATTGAATCATTGTATTTTGCTTTTAAACATTACATAATGTTGTAGCAATAAATGGACTGCTCATTCCGTTACTGCTTCTGTCGTTTTTATTTCGGTGTGCCGGGGAAATGCTAAGCAGTTTTAGCCTTCTCCGGTGAAACGCTTTCTATGTGATTTAAGCCGGGGCTCTCAACTCCATCCCTCAAGACCAGTGGTCTCCAAACTTGTCAGTACGAGGGACACATCGTAGATTCTACACATTTTCGCGGGCCAAAGGGAAAAAAATCTTTTTATATATTTTATAAATGAATTATTAAGTTTTATTTGGATCATGTTGGGGTAATCAGCATGATATGATTCAGAACAAAAGAGAAAGGTGACAATTACAAAGAAAGGATGCCGTGCTTACACTGGGAAATTATATATAATGAGCAAAAATATATATATTTCGAGTTGCCAGTAGCAGAGTATTAAAGAAGGAGGAGGAGGAGGCGAAGGTCAAAGTTTCTAATCAGTCCATGGAAACATAAAATAATGTTTGGTCACAGCAATAGAAAAGGGAAAAGATACAATTATTTAAACACGGTAACAACAAACGAATGTTTCCGTTCATCCATCGCTTCACCAGGGCGATAGGATAATATAGCGAGATGAAGGGCCATACTTGCGAAGTGCTACTCCAGTTAACTTGAATGAGCAATAAAGGGTCTTATTTCTAAGATGGGTTTAAGAGTAGGCTCATGGAGTAGCACTGCTTAGTAAATATGGCCCTAAAGGGTATACATACTGTACACAAACCCCGTACCCAAAAACACAATATATTGATGTAGATTTGCAACGCCACCTGGCCTTATCTGGAGGTAGCCTACTTACTTGGATTCATTACGACGTCATTGCTTCTTCATGATGTAAGCGCATCACCTTTTATTAGATATACAATTCTGCGCAGTCTGGACTCGAGTAATTATAGGCCGCAGGATGAATTAACCTTGCTCAAGCACGGGAGTTAGGCTATGTCTCCAGTTGATACTCAAGCACACAATGGTCTTTAGCCTTTCCAAAGGGTATCTACACCCAAAAAAATCTGTATAACTGGATCATGCCCCGATGTTGCATCTGCCTTTCCCAGTTAGTGAAGAGATACAGTGATTGATTGTTTAGCGACTATGGTTCCTTTGTGATTAAGGTGTGAAGTAGCCAGATCTGAGGACAACACAACGGTGCCATACATAGAAAATCTGGGCCACGGTTGTTAATTAAAATACCTCTCTGACTAAGAGAACATGTTCAAACTAAGAAATGTGCTCTTTGTATTGGTGACTTGTTTTCCCGCTGAGGTGTCTTTTAGAAAGACAGTGGGGTGGTTTTTAAGTTGATGCCCTTTGAATTAAAGGAAACACGAATAATGATGTCCGCAGCCCAGTGGCATTATAAAGGTTTGTTTTTTAACTGGCTATAATAGGCTCTTCTTTTCATGCAGATCTTTTCATCTTTTCCATTGATGCCAGAGAACCATTTCGGTTTGCTCACACACCACGTCGGCTCTCCCAGTCAGTAAAGCATTGCAATGCTATTTTTAAGGCAACGATGGTGTGCTGTGTAGTGGATTAAAGAAAGATCTGTTTTACCAACCATATTGCCTGCTCATAGAACAAGAGGGGTGTGACTCTACGGTGCGGGCTGTATCTGTCATGTGCACGGGAGGGGATGAATACTGTACTGCAATATAGGAAATGAAATTGTGTACGGAGCAGCAAGTGTACAGTATATTGATAGATTTCAGAGTAATTCCGGGTTGAGTGCAATAAAGAATGCAGAGCAGGGCACTGCGGCCTTGCAAAACAATTTAATAAAACCAAAGACAACCAACGTTTCCGTTGCTACATGCAACCTTTGTCAAGGGGAAATAGCAGTGACCCGAGGCACATACCATCCAATACAAGAAACATGTTTTTTTTTAAAGTTACAATTATCCCCTGTAGGGTAGGGGTGCTAAACTCCAGTCCTCCTCACCCCCCCCCCCCCCATCACCCTCCTCCCAGCAGGTCAGGTTTTTGATCCACATGTGCTAAAGCAGGGACTGATTCAGCCACCTGTGCTGAAGCTGGGGTTGATTGAGCCATCTGTGCTGGAGCTGAGATATCCTGAAAACCTGACCTTGAGTTGAGCCCCCCCCTGCCTTTAGGGGGATGTACAGTACTTTAACACTGCAACCCGGTGAGATCCCAAGAAGATGACCTACGAGCAAAGGGTGCGGGCGTGTATGCTATTTAAACACTAGGAAAACTACAAGGAAAGATTGGGGAGATAGGGGCAAGATACCTTAATTCCTAATGGTAGCTTTTTAAAAACAAGTGTGAACCAGGGTAGTGCTGATCATGACCTCGGGAACCCACCAACTCCAGAGCAGATAACATGTATTTCCTGCTCCCCCTGCGATACAAGGAAGCCGCCTATTAATGGTAATATCAGCTGGACAGGTTAGTATTATGCACTAGGAACACATACATGTGCCTTAGAGTACCTAACCACTAATGATTGCTTCACAGTCGCCTTCGTGGGAAATGACAGTAGCTATTCTTCTAATATCAACAGGGGAAAATGAAAGAAGCTTGTGGGGAGCGCAGAGTTTCACCATATAAAAGGAATGAAATAAATAATAGTGTAATATGTCCAAACACCTGTAACAATGTATATGGGGATCGAGATTAAGAACTCACATTCTCCCAGTTAAAATACAGCATTGGAAGACAATCTGAAGACTCTAGTTTGCAGGGGGGTCTTGCTTAGGATACTCTCCCTAGTGTCAGTGGAACCAACCCTCGATGGAAACAGAAACAACTCTAGTGCAACATTGTATGTTCATTACTAATGTATTCAATAAAACCAGTGGTAATCCACACTTACATTAGCACCATGTGCATAGACACATAACAATCAAAGCGCAGCAGCAGTATACACCATCTACCCCACTCCCGGGATCGCGTCGCGTCACTTCCGGTCTGGCCCGTCGCGTCACTTCCGGTTTCGCGATCGATCTTGAAATGGGTCCACACGGGTTCTGCTTCCGTGTTGCTCACATGTACAGCGTGTATACCGCTTCCTAGTCTCACAGGAAATGACATAGCTAGAGTTGTCTCTGTTTCCATCGAGGGTTGGTTCCACTGACACCAGGGAGAGTATCCTAAGCAAGACCCCCCTGCAAACTACAGAGTCTTCAGATTGTCTTCCAATGCTGTATTTTAACTGGAAGAATGTGAGTTCTTAATCTCGATCCCCATATACATTGTTACAGGTGTTTGGACATATTACACTATTATTTATTTCATTCCTTTTAAATGGTGAAACTCTGCGCTCCCCACAAGCTTCTTCCAAACAGTCAAGAGAGGAGGAACTGGATCTTCTCCTAAGAGGGTTGAGCAGCGAACTTTACTAGTATTATCACTATTTTTGAACACTGTTTATATTTATATATTCATTTAATTTATCACTATATATTTATATATTTATCACACCTTTATTGGAAGCGCCTCACAATGTTTGTTTTATAGCGGAAAATGAAAAGCTGAATCCTGTAGCTGTAGGAATGGAAAGTTCCCTAAATAATGACTCTGGGAGAAGACCACCCCCATCAGATGTGATAAGATTGAATAAGAAATGAAAAACCCTCATGGGGGGATTACATAGTCTGACAGCTCCAAGATAAAAGCTTTTTATCCATTAACACCCAGGAGACATCTGACAGTGTGCACTGATCTTTAAATCACCCCACTCCACGTGCTCTCCATAAGAATATTTTATCACACACACTTTACTCCATGAGGAATGTCGACATTCCTTTGACTTCTAGTTTACACCCCCACCCTTCCAATCTCATTATGTGATTGTCCCACTAATTAGGTAGGGTTGGTGAGTAAAGGTTTATATGACTCTAATCACTGGTAGGGTGGAGATACCTAACGGACTATGACGTGGGCATCACAGGTGTAAGATAAGATTTTGCTTTTGTTGATGAATTAAATGAAATATAAGGCAGAGACAAATGCTCAGTGTAAATAAATAGATGTCATGATCCTTGTTAAATCTTAGGCTAACCCTTCTTCTTTTTCCATTCCTTTCTCTTCTTCATTCCAGTCGCCTGACCGGACGTCTTTATCTTCTTTTTCAGAATACGGACTACACACCAGGTACTTGGCGAAGAACAGATGTGCACTTGGAAAACCCCGAGTATCACACCAGATGGTACTTCAAGTATTTTCTAGGAAAAGGTGATGATTATATGTTTGCCCTTAATCTAAGATCACATTGACACCCTCTGAAAGACAGGTGTAATTCTGTTTGTTAAACGCATCCCATAGTAGAGTAGGCTGTTCCTTTTCCATCTATCTTTGTATTGGCAGATGATCCATTCCTGCTTACCCAGAGGTCGTACTCATGTTAGGGAAATGTATCTACCTTTTTAATGGTGGAGAAACATGGAAGGCATTGCTTGTAAATACAGTATGCTTTAGAACTGGAGAGGATAAATGATTACTTTATTTGAAAGCATTGGATTAGCCAGAGATGCCATGGGTGGTACGCAGGGAATCAGGACATACTACTGTATATGCTAGATGTATGATCACCACTTCTCTTGTGTAAGTATATGCATATAGTTTGTTGTTGTGTTTTTCGATGAAGAACTCTACATGGTCATGTAAATGCCATAACTTAAAGGCAAGCAATGCTGTATCGCCTGCAGTATTATCGTGGATCTGTTATTCCTGGCCACAAAGCATAGGTGAGGCAGTTAAAGTTAAAAATAAAAAGCCTTTGATGGCCTGATGGCAATATAGCGTATAGCTGTCATTACCTTGATCTTGTCCATTGAGAGATGCTTTTAATATTTACCAGTTTTACTAAAAAATCAGAAGAGATGGCAATGGCACATGATTCATACTTTGTCAAATCACGAACTTTCTTAATTACATCAAATGCACTTCTAGGGGTTATCTTAAAAAAACAAAGGTGACAATCTGCCTCGTACAGTTGGAGAGGCCCCTCTCTGGAAATCTATTAGAACAGGCTCAAGACCTACCTGTTTACCCAGGCATTTAATTAATGAACCACACCCTGTCTGGCATTTAATAACTACAGTACCATCCCATCTTGTATCGTATCTTTCCCTGTGTCTGGTTTCGTTTATAACCTTAAATGCTTTCTTATTTTTCCTTTTTTTAATTGTGACGCGCTTTGAGTCTCAGTGGGAGAAATGCGCTATATAAATAAAGTTATTATTATTATTATATGCTATAGCTCAGGGGTGCGCAAAGTTTTGGTGCTGCCCCCCCCCCCTGCCACCACTCCCACCATGCACGCGCCTCCCCTAGAGCGTCAAATGATGCTAGGGGTCATGTGACGGGATGTCACGTGACCCCGTGGCGTTATTTGAGGTCGGGTTGCTATGGCGCCACGGTTTTAAATGACGCCGCGGCTCATGTGACATCACGTCACGTGACCCCGTCTCCACAGCAACGCATCTTCTGAGCCAAGGTAGGATAAAGCACAGAGGCCTCACGCTGTCCCCGGCATTTCATTTAACTGCCATGGGGAAGAACGCGGGGCTTCTGTATGCGCAGCGCCACCCTCCCCCCCCCCCCAAAAAAATATTGCGCACCCGAGTTTTGCGCACCCCTGATATAGCTATTACTGGACACACGAATGAGACTGATAAAGGTTAAGATCTCCTTATTATGAACAGTATTACGTTTGATGGATTTAAAAAGACGTTGACCTTATTTCCGGAAAAAAAAAACACCAATTAAACGGGGAATGGCTTTTTCATCGGAAAACATGATCGAGTCATGTTGCAATAGCCTTACAAACTCTAGCTTCTAATACTGACAGTTGTGACAGTAAAGCAGAGATATTGCTGTACAGTATGTTGGACATGTCCCATGTAGGCTTGTCAGACGAAATAATGCGGAGCCCTCGCTGATCTGTTTTAGCTGACAGGTGCTTTCCGTCTGTCGTTGATATTGAGACAAAAGCAATAGAATTGTGACGGTTGCTTTTATATTGCACTATTTTTATATTCTCAGACTATTCATGTAAGAAATGTTGCATTCAGCTTTCTTGAGAAGACCTTCTTCAGTCTGTTCTAATTAAAGGTATTAACTGTGGAGCGTTTTTTTCTGCTATGAATATTTGGAGCTTCCAGCAGTGTGAGCAGTGTGGCGTGCCGGTGTCATGCCCTCTTGTGTCGGCCCGCGCCAGATACAGTGATGTGTGAAAAGGGATCTGTCTTTCTTCTTTTGCAGTCCATCAAAACTACATTGGAACAGATGCAGAGAAGAACCCGTTTTTTCTGTCTGTGGTACTTTCTGACCAAAACAACCAGCGGGTTCCCCAATACCGAGCAATTCTTTGGAGGAAAATAGTAAGTGAGACAATAAATGGGTCTAGTACCCATCACCTATGCCTATCGTATACAATGGTCAAAGGTCTAGATCCACAAAGCAGCAATACTACGTCTCCCCCCCCCCTTTTTTTCTTCTTTGTTTTTATTATTACATTCTTACCTAAAATGGCAATAGTTTGGTGTTCCTGTTATAAATCTGTAAAAAAAAAATCCTGATTGCGTGCCTAACGAAATGGCCGCTGTAATAAAAATGGCGGGGAATATAAAGTATTTTAATCAATCTGGTGCTTCAGGGGTTAATGTTATTATAGTTTAATTAATTAATGTAAAAAAAAATATTACAAAGAAATGTTGTATGACCTGTTAAACCCTGGGCAGGCCCAGTTTTAGGACTGATAGAATCTAGAGATAAGGGCATCTGTTTTGCCAGAGATGGGATTAAATGATGGCTCCTATGACACCCCAGTAAACAGGACACTGTGAAAGGTACTTTCAGATCATTCCTGGAAGGGTTCTACAGAGTGTCGCGGGGCGTGACCAACCCTACCATTCAAAATATATAATATAAAAAATGATGGGCCTGACAGCAATTCATAAGAGTAACAAATAGATATCTGTCACTGTTGCGATTAGACAAATCACATGATACCACACACACTACAGTACTGTTGTGCCGACGGTTATTCTAAAACAAACCAGCAGCAATTACCAAAAATACCCAGGTACATGCTGGGTACATGCTGGGTATATGCTGGGTATATGCTGGGTACATGCAACATTTCACACATTTCTGCAGACAGACTAATGGCCCATCAGATTAACAGCGGGGGTCCCTGGCTGTCCCATTCAAACTGAATGGGACTGCCAGGAACCCCTGCTGTGTTAATCCGATGGGCTATTAGCCTCTGCAGAAATGTCACTGAAATGTACCCAGCATGTACCTGGCTAATTTAAGGGAAGTTTTAGAATACTCGTTGGCTCTTCTGTACATGGGTAAGAGGTGCCAAAGGCTGATAACTGTTTCTCCTGTGAAAATAGAGGTTGGGCTGTCGAATTGTATATGCAGGCGTGCATGTGAAGTACACAGACATAGCGGTGAAGATGGCGCCTGTCTTAGTATTATAGAAATAAAGTTTGAGTCCGTTTATGTATTCAGTCAGATTTTATACATCATGAGGCAGGAGGTTTTTTTTTTTTTTACAAGTCAGAAAAATGTCAGCCAAGTAACTTTTTATGACGGGTGCAGGGCCGCTGACAGGGGGTGGGAGCCGGGACAGGCGTGCCGGGCCTGGTGGCTGCCGGTCCACTCGCCGCTGGGCCCCTGCTCTTCCCTAGCTGCGGACCTCGCTCACTCTGTCCCATGCCGAGCTTCCGACGCAAGCACGCGCCGGGGCTCTCTGACGTCGGAAGTAAGCTTGGCCCTGCTTCAGGCCTGCGGCGGCACGTGATAGAGAGAGCCCAGTGTGCGTCAGAAGCTCGGCGTGGGACAGAGTGAGGGAGGCCCGTAGCTGGGGGAGATCCGGGGCCCGGCGGCGAAAAAGGCAGCCTTTGATTACCTTTATTGAAAATGAATTACCTAAGTTGCCGATCGATTCGTTCTCCCGTGATCAGACAGCAAAGATCCTGCTTCCCAGGGTTCACTAAATGGCTGCCTTTCCGTTTCAATCAATCCTTCAGCCAGTGTAACTCAGCAGCTACAATGTATTCTTCCATTACTAAGGTAACATTATCTATTGTTACAGTAAGCAGCTCAAACTACTGGAACTATTGGCAACAAATTATAACTAACAGGAAAGTGTTGCAATTATCTTGCACTTCTGGGGATGTGGGCTAAAACCGGCTATAGAAATCAACGTATAATAAAACTAATTAAAAATGGCCCCCCAGTTTGTGCACCCCAGATCTAATAATACAGAACTCATTTAGTTTTGAGCCACTTGTGCTGAAGCAGGCCCTTTGACCGAGCCACTAATTGATCCATCTGTGTTGAAGCAGAGGGGGCTTAAAAAACCTGACCTGTTGGTGGGGTCTTGAGGGCCAGAGTTGAGAACCTTATTACATCCCGAGTGCATGTCGCTCAGTGGGACTGTACGTTTAATGGGGAGCTTTGCACGTGGCTTTTAGCTTAGACAAGATCATGCGACCAAGGACACTGGAAGCAATCCATGTTAACAGCAGCAGCACTGGCAGCAGCTGCACTGCAGTGTGATTTGCCTTCTGGCTACATTGTGAATGGGAACAAACAAGGATACACTTGCACAGATAAAAGGGCATGAAGAGGAGGACTGGAGAGCCTTGTGATTTATTTACATAGAGTGCAAGTAAAAAATATTATTATAGGGCGAGTTGTAGGTAAGGGAATAGCTTCATTTTGTGCCACTGCAGTGTGATGCTTCAAGGCTCAAAATAATTCATCAAAACACAGTCGTTTCCACTGCCAACTTGGCAACTATGCAGACACTATAAATGTGTGTGGGAATAATAACGCTGTAATGAGAGCCTTTGTACTCGGTGCCGTCGACAGCTTTCCTGGGGCCCAGGACTAGAGTTTTCACCTGGGCCCCCTGTTTCGGTGGCCCTGCGAGCCCCCTCATTTTCTTTGTCTTACTCACCTCCCCTCTTCCCTTCCTTCCTCCCCCCCTTTTCCCTTCCTTCCTCCCCCCCCTTTTCCCTTCCTTCTTCCCCCCTCTTCTTCCCCCGCCCTCTTCTTCCCCCCCTCTTCTCCCTCCCCCCCTCTTCTCCCTCCCCCCCTCTTCTTCCTCCCCCCCCTTTTCCCTTCCTTCTCCCCCCTCCTCCCCCCTCCCCCTTATCCCTTCCTCCCCCCCTCCCCCTTATCCCCCTCTTCCCCCCTCCCCCCTTATCCCCCCTCCCCGTCCTTCCCCCTCCCCGTCCTTCCCCCTCCCCCCTCCTCCCCCCTCCTCCCCCCTCCTCCCCCCTCCTCCCCCCCTTATCCCCCCTCCTTCCCCCTCCCCCCTTATCCCCTCTCCCTCCATTATCCCCCCTCCCTCTCCCTCTCCCCCTGTCCCCCTTCTCCCTCCCCCTCTCTCTTCTCCCTCCCGCTCTTCCACACTTCCCCTCCCCCTCTTCTCCCCCTCACTCTCCTTTCCGTCGCCCCCTCACCCCCTTCCCTCTCCCTCCTCACCCCCTTCCCTTCCCCCCTACCTATTCTCCCTCTCCTCCCCCCTCCCTATGCCCCTCCCTCTCCCCTGCCCCCTCCCCAACCATCTCCCTCTCCCCCGCCCCCTCCCCAACCCTCTCTCTTCCTTCTCCTCCCCCCTTCTCCACTTTCTCTCCCCCCCTCCTGTCACTGTCACTCTTCCCCCCCCTAGTCTCTGAATATCCCCTACTCTCTCAAAGTAGGGTCTTTTTGCTAAAGGTTTTCTATATTTTTGTCTTTCAGGGTACACAAAAAATATGCCTGTCATACAGCCCCACAAAAACGTTATCAGTGAAATCTATTTTAAGGCAAGTATTTTTTTTTATCACCTATTACTTTCTATACTCGTAAAATTCACAAGCCACATTTTAGGGGCCTTTGGGCATTTTGAACTCTGAGGACCTAGGTCCTGCTCCCTATAAACTTTTTGGGGGCTGAAGACCTGCAACACGTCACACCTCATTATGTGTAGGGATTCTGCTTTTAGGTTTAACCAGAAACACAACACTGATTCATAATCTTGCACTTCCGGTTAAAACCGATAAAAAAGCAGAAACTAAGCATCATGTCCTATGAATTCCACCTCCTGCCCAGCCACGTCCAGCCCAGCCACGTCCAGCCACAGGTAAGAGCCAAAGGCAACACATGGGTAGTACGAAAACTAAAACTAAGTGCACTGATAAACACCAAATTCAAATTTGGGCCCATTTTTTTGGTCATGGTTAAAACTAAAGAATTTTTTTTTTATTATTATTATTATTATTATTATTGAAAACACCAATAAAACTAAAAAATACAACCGCCGAAAACTGGAATCCCTAATGATATCATTACGTCATCAGCAAGTTGATCAGAGCCTAAATCTTACCTGGGCCTTGTATCTAAAGCCTTTGATAGTTACCGTCAACCAGTGGTGACCGACTCCAGTTCTCAAGGGCCACCAACAGGTCAGGTTTTAAGGATATCCCTGCTTCAGCACAGGTGGCTCAATCAGTGGCTCAGTCTTCGAAGACTGAGCCACTGATTGAGCCACCTGTTCTGAAGCTGGGACTGATTGAGCCATCTGTGCTGAAGCTGGGACTGACTGAGCCACCTGTGCTGAAGATGGGATAGCCTTAAAACCTGACCTGTTGCTGGTCCTTGAGGACTGGAGTTTGGCCGCCCCCCTGCCGCAAACCTATTTGTTAAACTCCAAAAAAAAAGCAGCACGTTCAGAAAACTCAATAAAACAGCTTCAATTGCTTTGCAGTGCCATGAACCTTGACAGATTTGAGAAAAGCCCCAGGGAAATTCTTAATCCAGAGATCCAAAAGGTAAGATTTTTATTTTTATTTTTTTTATAGCACCTACTCACAAAATCGAGCAGTAATATAATGCAGCATATTCTCGTCTGTCTGGTTTTCTGTGCTGCATTACAGAAGATTACAGAGACTGTGTCTTCGCTGTGGGGGGTTCCGCAGTTGGCCAAATATTTTGGAGGGGTTTACTGCCTAAACAGGATAAACTTTAGGATTGTTATAAGTGTGAATACACATACATTAAAAACACCCACACATATGGTATTATTTTACACATCCTGAGATGATCCCAGGCTGTGCGAATTACCATCCAACAGCAAATATGAAGGGGCCAGCATGGGCGTCAAAAAAGGGCTTTATACTAACTGGATAGTCCTTGGAAAAACAGACATGAACAAATTGCTTGTAACTCTTCTGCGGGAGTGTTTAAACACACTAATGTGCAGGGTGACGTTTTGGCAATTCTGGAGCAAAATTGAAGGCAGAGATACATTTTCATCTTACTGTATGTCTCTGAGTCAATATATCAAGTTACGTTGTTTCAATATAAAGCACAACTTATTATTGGACTCGCTCAATTCTGAGTTCTGTTTGGGGTATCAAAGTCTCAAGGCTGCAAAAGTGGGGCACAAAAAACTGCACCTGATTTGCCCCTTTAAAAAAAAATGGCAATGAATTCAAAGGGATTTAACTCTTTGCTAGGTTTGGGGCAGTACGGATTTTGACCAATTTATGCAGCTGTTAGACTTTAATAAATGACCCCCTCTGAGTCATTCTCCCCCCCCCCCCTTACTAATGTAGCACATGTACCCCCACCCTCTGGGAGATACTGTTGCGACTACAGGTGTCAGTGGTGCGCATATCTTTGAGGGTCCAGAAGAGCTGAGCTGTCTGCGATTGGATGGAGACCAGGACAGGCTTTTAGTGACCTCTGATGTTCAGTGCCTCCAGCTTCAGTGGACTCAAGGGTTTCTGAAGGCAGTCCCCACTGAAGCAACTCTCATACACCCATGTGCACAGACTGGAATCCAGGCAGGTGTCAAAAGGAACAAGGGCTTTATTGGCAGTCACTGCAGTTCTTACTCATACCTCGGATGCAGGGTTCTCAGAGAATCCCAGGTGTCTGGATGGTGCTGGCTCTTCTAATGTGAAGCCTTAGATATTTTTGAGCCAGCCAGCCATGAGGGCCTGGCTGGCATTTCTCTCCCACAGGGAGGAGACAGGCCACACACCTCCACTCTCTTGGAAGGGTGGGAGAGCACTCACTACCTCCCCTCTGAGGAACCAGAAGGAGAGGGCTCAAGGTCTGTACCCTGATAGGCTGTACACAGACCCTGAGTCACCACCACACATTAGTCAAAGAGTAGCATGAGGGGGGTCAATTGCCCACAGGACTGCCTGTCACAGCTTAGACTGCTAAGGATTTATGTGACGGGGGGGGAGAGAGGCAGGGTGGACTAACCATGTTACATTAATGTCAACAACATCTCCACCTGCAGTCACAAATAGAGACCGGTGAAACTGTTCAAATCCGTTTTGAGGAATTTCATGAGCTTTCCATTCAAAATCCGTTCCACGGTGTACAATGCATAGACGGGTTGTGCCCATTTCAATCCGTGTGGATTAATAAAAAAAACACCATTGGATACATTGCACTGGGGGATTTTATCACTCCAATCCATGGATTGGATTGTCAAACAAATCCAGAAAAAGACGAATCGCCCTTTTTTAAGATTGGTCCGCGGAAACCCATGGATCAAAGAAGCCGACCAAT
This sequence comes from Ascaphus truei, assembly GCF_040206685.1. Taxonomy (NCBI): domain Eukaryota; kingdom Metazoa; phylum Chordata; class Amphibia; order Anura; family Ascaphidae; genus Ascaphus; species Ascaphus truei. Next base: position 12,531,727 of record NC_134503.1, read on the forward strand.
CCGCATCAGATCCAAAACTGCCCCAAAAATGTGCCCATCTCTAGTAACAACCCTTCGTGGCTTATACTCTGCAGTTAATGTAGAGAGATGGGATTACCTCTCTTGCATTTGACACAAATTATAATGTGACATTAGCAGAATATTGTGCATTATGCCTTCGTGTTCAGACCTCTCCCTGTCTGAGGCTTCAGCACCTGGGGCAAATATCTTTGCCCTAGGCATCAGATACTAATAGCTCTCTGAAAAGATATAGCACCTATTGTATTCTAAACATTGTATTGTACACTTAAACTAAAGATACATGAATAATGGGAGAAGGAGCGGCTCACTGAGTAAAGACACTGACTGTGGCACTGAGTTTGGAGTAGGGGAACCTGGTTCAATTCCCAGTGTCAGCTCCTTGTGACCTTGGGCAAGTCACCTTATCTCCTCAGTGTGAACTTGGTGAGGTTCTGCTTTCTTGCGTTGGACATATGGCTCTGAAATATGTCAGCATAAATTAATTAACATTGTCTTGAAATACATCAGATGGAAATAACTCAATAAGCAGACTGAAGACAAGGGTTTGTGATGACCCAACAGTGCCCTATATTTTATTGACTTTATTCTAAGCATGCCATCATTTCTGATGCATTAATTCATGTTTTGTTGACAGGCATAGCATAGACCAGGGGTGTGCAAACTTTTTTGTCTGTCTAAACCCCCCGCCGCCCCCCCCCCCCCCTTACCTTTTCTCCGGCGTTTTCTGACATCACAACGCCATGTGCCCCCACGGCATCATTTGCCATGGCGACACATCACCAGAAGCCTTCGGAGACAAGGTAAGGGACCTACAGAGGCCTTGCATGCTCCCCATGCATTTAATTTAAATGTTGTGGGGAAGAGCGTAGGGTCTCTCTAAGCACCGCGGCCCCCCCCCCCTGTTTTCGCACCCCTGGCATAGGCATAGCAAAAGCTAATAAATGCCAGACTTCAGGCCACCTTTATATTTCTGTTTATCCACCTAAATATAAATGCACCCTACAACTTAATTCTTCACCTACAAATTTGGAGATATTATTGTAATGTAAAGGTATGTCATTTTAGATGTGAAAAAACTAGAGCGTGCGCAGACATACAAAATCCATAACGTATCCATTAATTTAATGTAAAAATGTATAAACCCAGGAATGGGGTTGCAGTACCCCCTTAATTCCAGGCCCCATAGCGGTGCGGGATATCTACCTCCGTTAATACATCTCTCCATAGACTTAGGCCACGTCCATAGTCCAAGCAACGGTGCACGCCACAAACAAAAGGCCGGCACCTCAATGAGGGCAGCCATAGAGTGCGCGTGCCGAGAGTGGCGGCGCTGGCGATTTTTTAGTACGACAAAGAATTTTATTTTATCGCGCCGCAGCCAGGTCACGTGGCCAGGTTCAGCCAATGAGGGTGAACCGTTCACGTGACGTCACGGGCAAGCCTCTCCATCGCGTCTCCTCCAGATCCCACAGGCCACATCACCTCAGCAGCACTATATCCGAGGCCTTTGCCACATGCACACTGTAAAAGCCACAATGTATCACTCAGGGGTGGAAGGTTGATAACCTGTTTAATGACCACAACGTGCTATTTATGTTGGATGACTTTGAGCGACACAAAAAATGAAGCATTTTTCAGGAAAGCATGAACCAGTAATGGCCGCACTGGCGCCTCCTTTCCCCTCGCTAATGCTTATGTTTTTGTGTTTCGACAATAGGACTTGCTGGTTTTTGAAGAACAAGAAGTAAGTGAAACGAATCATTTTCTCCTTACAAATCCATTAAGCAAATGCCGGGTTTGTGTGTGCTGTGAGAAGGTCGTACGTTGCTTACAAACCTCCGCTCCTGTACTCTTTCAAACAACCCGTTATCAATCAAATTATGATCATTCAATGGTGTGGAATTAAGGAATGCACTTTGTTGTGGGTTCAACTCCAGCATCCTAAAGCTGCAGACCAAGCAATATCCTACGTGTGTGTTTTTTTTTTAAATAAATACTATGAGAAAATACTTGCAGCGTTTAAATTTTTTTTTTTTTTTTAAACGCTGAATGACATTTTTTATGTATTATAATGTAACCAGCTTTTTTGTTTCTATAGCAACCATTTACAAAGTCACATGCCCTTGCTCTTCTAAAACAGGCTCTGGCACACCCCTTTTTGAGCCCCGCCCTCTCTCTACCAGTGCACCAATTGTAACTCGTTACTGCCTGGTCACATGATCTTCCCCACAGAATGTTGCCTCTTTGGTCCTCTTCTGCTGCACTGACGGCCATTTAGTGAACCCCCGAGCTGAATCTTTGCCGATCGATCGGCATCTTAGCTAATTACTTATCATTGTGTGGATTGTATTGATGCCCATATTAAAAAGTAAAAAGTTAAATTAAAAAAAAAAAATGGCAGCTTGGACTGCAGCTTTAAACTTAGCCTATAACTTGGTAACAAAATGATCCCAGTGGGTTTCTATCCCAGATGCTAAAACTTACATTGTAAGTGCTACATGGCAGGGATTTAAGAATATTTTATTCTGTAGTGAGAATTTCTTATCTTTCATCGCACTTTGTGAATTGTGTAGACCAGGGGTCTCCAAACTCAGTCCTTAAGAGCCACCAACAGACCGGCTTTTATGGCTATCCCTGTTTCAGCACAGGTGGCTCAATCAGGACTGAGTTTGGAGACCCCTGGCGTTGGCAGAATTTTACTGCTCATCTGAAATGTTAACACAAGGTTTCTGTTTTGTACATGTTTGCAGGGCTCTGTGAATTTTAAGTTTGGAGTTCTTTATGCCAAAGATGGTCAGCTAACCGACGATGAGATGTTCAGTAATGGTAAGTGCTAGCAAGGGTTAAATGTCTCTTTCCATTGATTGAAGCAGGAGATTAATCTCTGTACCGCTGTTTTTTTTTTCTTATTTCGTTGGGATGTACTTTAATCATACAAAGACCTGTTAGTGCAGGAGGTTGCCAACTCCCGTCCTCGGGGGGCCACCAACAGGTCAGGTTGTAAAGATATCCCTGCTTCAGCACAGGTGGCTCAATCTTCGACTGAGCCACTGATTCAGCCACTTGTGCTGAAGCAGGGATAACCTTTTAAACCTGTCCTGTTGGTGGCCCTTGGGTTATCATCTTTAAAGCATGCGCAATGGAGAGAGTCGCTGTATGTATGTAGAGCTGACACAGCAGTTCTTGTAGTCCATCAATAAATGCCTGCCACACTCTTGCGAGACGGTCTTCACTCTTTAGCAGCAAAGAGGATCTTTGCCCTTACTGTCTGCAAACAATGAGACGGCCACGATGACAGCTGCAGTCACAGCACCATGTCAAAGCAAGAACCGCAACCATCGTACTGCTAACAACCATTTATATATTGAATTGTGTTTCTAAGTGTCTTAAAATTAATAAACAGCTTTGTCTGCCAGCTAAAAATTGAACTTAGGGATGTGCAAGATTCTGTTTAACACCAGCAAATGTGTAATGTAACTGCAGTAGATGTGGGTTTGGAGTATACAAAAGCATACAGTGTGCTGTACAAAATCCCTCGTCGTCAACCTATTTCTTGCTGGAGCTAGAGAATAATAATATTTTTTTTAAAATAAGCAGATACCCTCAAGGAAACCAGTGCATATCGTGTACATTGTACTGTCTCTTATAAAGCCTTACATTCAGGTACCAACAATATTACTGTAATTTGCATCAACCAGGAGTGACACCATGTGACAGAACATCACTAATGAATCAAGACATTTTGGTATTTACATGTCTCGCAACTGGCTACAGAACACACTTCCATCTGACAGATGGTCACGCTGAATATGCTGTACATTTGATCACTGTTGGTTCAGCAATCTGTATATTTGCTTTTGTGATTAACCTGGCATTTATTCATTAATGTCTGTCTTTCAGGAACTTTGGCCCACCTTTCCTATGGCCGTACGGCTTCGTGCTGCTCACTCAATGTATGTCCCTTTGGGTTAGAGCAGCAGTTCTACTAATCAGCAGTTGTCAAGTATGTAGTGTGAGTGCGATAAAGTAAAAATGCTGCTAGCCTGAGCTTCCCCAAAACAGCAGCATTCAAGTTGCACTCAACCAGGAAGTAATACACTGAGAGTTACCTCTCGTTTTCAAGTATGTCCTGGGTACAGAGTTATGGTAACAATACATGGTTACATTAAGTGAACAGGGTTATACAGTATATTTAAAAATATTTAATGAACAATTAAAGGTCATGTATGTTATGGGCGTATGTAACAGTTACAGACCAGATTAAAACGTGAGACGGCTGAAGTCTTGAAAGTACTTATACTGGTGGCGGCTTTGAGAGTCTCCGGTAGACTGTTCTAGTTTTGGGGTGCACGGTAAGAGGAGGAGGAGCGGCCGGATTCCTTGTTGAACCTTGGGACTGTGAACAGTCTTTTAGAGTCAGATCTCAGATGATAAGTGCTGGTACGGGTGAGGAGCTTGTTCCGATAGGTGGATTGCTTGTGCAGAGGGTATTAAAGGCAAGACAGGAGAGATGATCTTTGCACCTAGACTCAAGGGGATCGCTAATGTAGTTCATTTGGCATTTTGCAGTGATGTGTGTTGTAGTTACATTGGAGGACAAAGCGGCAAATTGAGTTGTAGAATAGGTCTAGTTTGTGAAGGTGAGTTTGAGGTCCTCATGGTGTTGCTTGCTAATACACAAGCTTGTTTTGATCCGTGTCTGGACCACATCGATACTGCATAGATCACTTTATTCCAACGTGCCATCCCAGGGCAAACATGAAAATATACCCGAGTGAGTTCTTGCTTTTGAAATATTTGGCAGCTGGATTCTGATTTAGGACTGCTGCTCTCACCCCTTTCGTCTACCAAGCAAGACGTTTGGTGCTATTCTTTGCCAGGTCCCCCTTGGCCCAAAAGGTCATGGAGTTAGAACGTGTGTGTTATAAGGCGCCTTTCCGTTTCAATAGCGTTTTACCTTTTCTTGTCTTTCTTCCTTTCTGTTAAGAAGTCGGAAATGAAAGTTTTCAGAAATTACTGCACCTGCTTGGAGACACAATCACATTGAAGAGTTGGATAGGCTACAGAGGAGGACTAGACACCAAAAGTAAGGAGATGCTAATTACGGATGCAATGTACTGTATTCACGCTGACATTTCAGGTCAAACGAATGGAAAGGGATTTTTCATGCACTCGCGCTATGAACAATAATCCCAGTTGCCATCTCTGTGGGATTGTGGATTTACCTTTAAATGCACAAAGAAGACACTTTCTTCCATAAATACCATGATTGTCTTTATAAAATCTACTACTTAAAGGGAGCAGCTGATAAAGCTGATGATCTATTTGAAGTAGTGGCTTATACAAATAAAATACAAATGGCGGTTTGTCTTCCTGGAGCCACGGCCATTTTAATATGCTGTAAAGCCATCTTCCTGATCCTGAAGAAGGTTTTTGAGACCCATTTATTTGAATGGAGGGGAGATGAAGATGGCGTCATAGCATATTGTAGGGGTAGGTTTTAAGGATATCCCTGCTTCAACACAGGTGGCTCAGTGGCTGAGCCACTGAATGAGCCACCTGTGTTGAAGCAGGGATATCCTTAAAACCTGACCTGTACATAGCCATTGAGGACTGGAGTTGGCCGCCCCTGGCAGATTGAATAAGGACCGTATTCCCTCCTATCTCAAGGTTTCACATCTGCTAAACAAATATTAGTTAAGGGAGAGCCTTCTAAGTCAGTTGTTCTCAACTATTTTTGAGCATGGGTACCTTGGAGGATGTTTAATATCTCGAGGACACCCCTCAATCACCCCATTTTGCTCACATGTACCACACTCATCCTCCTTCTGTCACACACAAACCTAGCACACTCATCCTCCATTTCACACGCACAAACCCGCCACACTCTTACACATTCCATATTCACCCCCTTTCTCATACTTCCTCTTAATCTCAACACACTTTACATTCACTCCCCACCCTTCTCACAGAACACACAAACTTTTTCTCAATCACAAACTCCACTGTCACCCCTCTTCTCTTATACTTGATGGACTCACACCCCACTCACCTTTCCCCACACCTCACACATTGACTCCTCAATCACTGCTGCACACACACACACACACACACACACACACACACACACACACACACACACACACACACACACACACACACACTGCACTTAGCCCCTGCTCACACACCACACTCAGCCTCTCCCCTCATTACACACACACATACTGTACACACACACACACACACACACACACACACTACTCACGCCCCCTTCTCTTACTTAAACTACGCACCTTCCTCCTCCCCACACAAAACCGTCACAGCCATGCTCCCCAAACAAACCCCTCTTCCCTCCCACACACATCTAACATGTCAGCTGCTCAGTGCGCACCTGCCGGACTGTCTAAAGCAGGGGTGGCCAACTCCAGTCCTCAAGGGCCACCAACAGGTCAGCTTTTAAGGATATTCCTGCTTCAGCACAGGTGGCTCAATCACTGCCTCAGTCATTATGACTGAGCCACCTGTGCTGATATCCTGAAAACCTGACCTGTTGTTGGCCTTTGAGGACTAGAGTGGTCTAGAGACTGGGCAGCTGCAATCTGCCTCTGGTCTCTCTGCTATGTGCCAGACAGAGAGGAGAGAGAGTACAGGTGGACCGCACCCTCTCAGTCTCCAGCCAGTGCAGTATGCTCCGGCCGAGCAGCCAGCAGAGTTTCCCTCGGGGTCCCACAGCACCCTTGGCACAGGTCATGAGAAACACAATTTTAAACCAATTGTAATCGATATGGATCCCTCTTTAACATATTTTTTTTCCTTAGGAGGAATCAATTATGACAGTCCAAGCAATACAACTGTTATGTTTAAACACCTATTGTTTGGAATACGTGTTGGCAACATTGTGTAGGGAAAAACTAATTTCCATGAGTAACTATCTCCGATTGTGGAAGGAAATCCCATACCCATATTGTTTTCTTTTACTTGCATGTGGGTTTTGTGTCGTAAAAGATAGATTTGACATGAGATGGACAGCCTATGAGATACTGCATAATTACAGGAGAATATACAAAGCTAGTCAATGTGGCTCAAATAGAGTTTGCACCCATTTAAGCTTTGGCATACACCGATGACAAAAATATAACAGTATATGGGTATAACATAGTATTTTTCTGAGATCAGATGCATTGTAAGGAACCCCAACCCTCTCTAATAGTGCGTATGCGATCAGATGCATTGTAAGGAACCCCAACCCTCTCTAATAGTGCGTATGCGATCAGATGCTTTGTAAGAAACCCCAACCATCTCTAATAGCGCGTCTGAGATCAGATGCAGTGTAAGGAACCCCATCCTTCGCTAATAGCGCGTCTGAGATCAGATGCATTGTAGGGAACGCCAACCTTTCCTAATAGCGCATCTGAGATCAGGTGCATTGTAAGGAACCCCAACCCTCTCTAATAGCGCGTCTGAGATCAGATGCATTGTAAGGAACCCCAACCCTCTCTAATAGCGCGTCTGAGATCAGATGCATTGTAAGGAACCCTAACTCTCTCTAATAGCGCGTCTGGGATCAGATGCATTGTAAGGAACCCCAACCCTCTCTAATAGCCTGTCTGAGATCAGATGCATTGTAAGGGACCCCAACCCTCTCGAATAGCACGTCTGAGATCAGATGCATTGTAAGGAACCCCAACCCTCTCTAATAGCGCGTCTGAGATCAGATGCATTGTAAATTCTTCTACAGTATATTTGGTAATATTTTTCAAATTACCTGAAAATTGCAGGGAACCCTTTAGGGATGCCCAGTGGAACACAAGGGATCCTAGGAACCCCCCGTTGAAAAACACTAATCTAAAGTTTCCTCATTGTAGATAGGGATTCATTTTATTGGCGATGTTCTTTGCACGCTTCTGTGTTGTACATCAATTTAGAGATCCAAAAGGACATCATTGAAGCTTTGCTCCTCCTCTTTACAGATGCCTTGGAAGCTTTCTCCACTTGGACGGAGAACAGGGTGGATATATGATTCATGATGTTAGCATTACAGGCCTGGCAATGTGTGGTGTTCTGTGACCCATTAACAGGACACACTATAAGTCTCCATACATAGTCAGCAGCATTGTATGGACCAGTATGCTTAACATTAATAAGTTCATGGGAATTACTCCCCTTCCTCCCTCCAACTTTCCCAAATATGAACGGCTTCTGAGAAGATATGTTTACATTTTGTTTGTTGGGGTGTACCAGTTTGGTTATTATTATGTTACATGTTGAAGTGTATACTGATCCGTACACATAAATAAAGCATGCATTACTCCGGTTACAGGAAGAAGGATTATTTGTATTGCTTCTAGATCCCCTCTCGTTCCTTTGCAGATGACACAACGGGAATACACTCCGTCTACACAGTTTACCAAGGGCATGAGATCATGTTTCACGTCTCAACAATGCTACCATACTCTAAAGAAAATAAGCAACAGGTAAGTTATGTCCTGCACTGTACAAACGGGAGTTCTCCATCAAAATGCAGGTACCAAAAAAAAGCTGAACTCCAAGAATACACACGTGTACAGTAAATAAAAATACCACGTGTGGTGCATTCACATGTCCCAGACGGGCCTGCAGCCCCGCCTTTCCCCATTATCCCTTAGCATACAAGGCTTCCACTGCAGCCTGGGATTCTGGGTAATGACATGCAAGTGAGCACTCGAAGTCTTCGCGCCTGATCCCTTTTGCACATTACATGAAAGCACGTACAGCTCGCAACTATCATCATAAAGTAAATTAGCGTAAGAAGATTCCTGGTGTTTCAGACCCTGTCTATGCAGGGGAGAGGCACTGCTTTGGGACTCATGTTGTGTTCTCTTCAAAAATGACATTGTAAACTGTTTGGTGAAAGGACTTGGTTATCGTGCCCATGTGCTACTATTCATAGCTTAGTTGCAAATATGAAACACACTATATAATCTTCCCTTTATATTCGTCTTTTGACAACATCACATCACGTTATTCCTTCAGAACATAAGGCTTTACCTGCAGCAAGTAAAATATCAAGAGGCACAAAAAGTATGCTGCAGACAAACCCTTTCCCTCCCCCCCCCAATGTTTTGTATTGTAAAGGATGGGAGATCAAAGCCATGTGTCTTGAATTAAAATGAGCAGCTGCTTTGTAATATGCAGTGTAACTCATATACTCACTGAGGCATGTTAAACATGTACTGTGTAGATAGAAACATTTAGCAATGTGCTTGATATAAGACAAGCCCCAGATGGGTTGTTTTTGTTTTCAGAGATGAAAGATTGGCATCAGAGACATGACCTTGGCATCAGACGCACGACCTTCGCCATGAGTGGTCTGAGATGTGATGTAGGGCTTTTTCTATATCATAGTGGTAGAACCGCCAGACAAATACGTAGAGGAAAACTATTAAAATCCTCTAGAAATCAATCGGAAAGTGCAACAGCTGCAAAAATGTAGAGCTTATAATTTTTATAAGGGCAAACCTGTGCTTGTAATTAATTGTTTGGCGTTGGTAGGGGGGAGTAGGAAAAAGAGAGCGTTCAGATCTGAAGCCAGATGAGCGAATGTAGGTGCAGGAGACTGAAATGAAGACAGGGGAATTTACTCTCTTATCCTAGAAACATGAATAACTGATACGTTTTATATACCATGCCCTGAACGGCCTAATGCAAAATGTGGGGTTGTGGTGACTGAAAACTCATCAGAGGGGCGACATTGCGGCTTTCTATTGGACAACTATTTAGATTGTCCTGGAAGTAACACCGTCAACGAAATGGGGAAATCTCTCCGAAATGCTACTTGGCGCTAAAATGTACGCCTAATTCTTCAATCGTTGCCCTGGTTCAAATAAAGTTAAAAAAAAAGGTACATTTAAAAAAATAGCCATGTTAAAATATAAAATCAACTAAAGAGGTAACTCAACGCTCAACCTAATACCATGTGAATTATAGAGGTGCAAAGGGTTAAAGATATATATAACACAACACGTTACTCTAGGATAACGAAAAGAACCCAGTTGGTTGCACTCAAAGTAATTATAGTGGCTAAAATAGCCTGGGATACCAATTGTCCCACTAAGTGGAGTGAAGTCACTCCTACCTAACGACACACTAAAGTGAGTCAGAGCTCACAGAACCAATATATCAAGAAAATAAAAAATATTTATTATTACAACCACCACGACTTAAAATTTACAAAACAGACAAATTACTAAAATCCCCTATGGGGTGTTTAATAGTGAGACCGGACAAGTGTAAATCAACTATTGAGATAGAGCTCAAATAGTGAACATAGTATCACGGTATTCCTAAATGGATACCAATTGTAATTCAACATACACTTGTAATATAGATGCAGTAGGTGGTACGTAGTAAAGAATATCCAATATTGGTATAATTACCTAATTGGCACACAGTACAGTATATGAAGCATCAAGTGACATTCAAAACCCAATGTAAAATCAATCCAGCATTGGTGCTAAGTATATTCAAGTTCACATGTATACATTTCCATCTGGGTATGTGCAGTGTGGCCACACTCCTGTAATCACACCAATTGGTGACCAGAATAATCACTCTTACTTCAATAATAAACATGTGTGTTTGAGTCAACATAGATAGGATTACACTATCACACTTAGTAGCTGTACCGGAAATGTCCTAATAACCAAGGCCTTTAGTAAATTACCCTCTTGGGCATGAAAAACGCTAGGTCTGTAACAGAATAGGACAAATCTTACAACCAAGTGTGTCCCAATATGTGATACTACGTTACCAGCCACGAGTATACACTGCATGTGTCTCACGATCCAACACCCTCAGAGACGCCAGCGTCGTGACGTCATCAACCCTACGCACGTTTCGTATGTATCACATACTTCATCAGGGGGAGGAGTTAAGTTACGAGGCTGAAGGGATGTTTAAATACGCTCTCTCATGGGTGTGTCTTGGTAATTTCCTCCAATCCCGATGTCTTTTCGGGTCTGGCAATGAAACAAGTGTAGTATTCCTAATAGGGCTATTTTAAAGCACAGCTTGCTTGTTGGACGCTATTCAGTACATTTGGTAGCATAGAAACACTACAAATGAAATGGATAATTGTCTGCCCTGAAGTATTCCCATCCATTGCTGAAGATGGAACCTATAGTTGCAGAAATCCTCAGACTTAAGGTCATGAAGTGAACTGACATTAAATGAATTGAATTAGACCTTGCAATTTAATGTGAAATGACAGCAGGATCCAAAATCACAATCAGAAACAAAAACAAAAAAACAAAAAAAAAACAAAAGGGTTATGCTGCATAAATTCTTTGCAAGAAGGAATCGGTTGGCCAATCAAAACACTCCCTTAGAAGAATATGGGCAATAAGATCTGGAAAACATTGCTATATTAGAGTGTGTGGCTGAGGAGAGTGAAAGACCTCAGTGAGAAGGCCCATTTACATATTTGAAAAACAAATTCACATTTACACCTCCAGTGGAAACCTGCAGCAGTGTAGATGTCTTTACTCGTAGGGTGACGAAGGACATTATGCAACTCAAACCAGAAATTAATAATTTCAATCTTAGTTACAGAGAACATGCAGCTTTGAAAGATCTGGAAATGGATGCCTCTATCATTATTAAACCGTCAGATAAGGGCGGAAACACAGTGATATTGGATAAATGTGATTATGTCAAAGAATGTTTGCGCCTCTTGTCTGACAGACACTGTTATACGATACTGACAAAGGATCCAACACAGCAGTATCAGAAAGAACCGACAGTGATGTTAAATGAAGCGGAAAAATCTAAACTTATTTCTAAAAACAAACTCTGTTTCATATCAATAAAATCTCCACAGATCGCCAACTTCTTCCACCTTCCAAAAATTCACAAGGGGGTTACACCACCCCCAGGCAAGTCCATCGTATCGGGTATTGATAACCTAACATCAAAGGCTAGTGAATATTTGGATAAATTTTTTTACGGACATTTGTTTCATCCTTGCCATCGTATCTGATAGATACAAAGGATGCCTTACTTAAAATTGAAGATGTTTATATTGATGATCAAACCCTTCTCGTAGGTCTTGATGTGGAAAGCTTATATACAAGCATACCACACAAGACCGGTAGCCAGGCTGTCGGTCACTTTTTGAAAACTAGGAGTAATTGTATGAAAAATCATAATGACTTCATATTAAGGTTACTGGACTTTACCCTTACCAGAAACTATTTCTTATTCAATGGCACCATATACCCCCAAACACAGGGGACCCTGTGCACCATATACCCCCATGGGGACCACGGTCGCTCCCACCTATGCCAATCTATATCTGGGCTGGTGGGAAGCAACCGTGGTCTTCGTGGAAGCTATGGAGCAATATACTACGCACGTAGTGTTATGGATTCGTTTTATAGACGATATCCTGCTGTTGAGGGCGTGGTACTGAGAGTCACCCAAAGGAATTCCTCAAAATACTCAATAATAACAATAATAATCTGAAACTCACACATCAAATAAGTAGAGACAAAATTGACTTTCTTGACCTTAGCATTTCAAGTAACAAAGATGGGAGGCTGGTAACTACTATATTTCGGAAGACTACATCAACTAATAGTCTATTATTAGCCTCAAGTCACCACCCCAGACACACTGTAGATAATATAGCTACAGGTCAATTTCTCCGTTTGAGACGGAACTGCTGCAGTATCGAAGAATATCAAAAACTATCAAATGATATGAAAGATAGGTTTGTTGCAAGAGGTCACAGCAAGAAGGTTGTGAATAGAGCATATAAACGAGCACTGGTAACACCAAGACCTGCATTATTGAGCAACAAACCAAAAATCATTACGGATACAAACAAGGATACAGTGAGATTTATTGGGAGGTATAGTGAGCAATGGGGGAGTCTCAGAAATATTTAGTCTAAACATTGGCACATTTTGATGGAGGACATGGATTTACAAACAGTTCTGCAGAAAAATCCAAGTATGACTTGCAGGCGTGCACGTAACGTCAAAGACCGCCTGGTTCATAGCCACTTCCAAGATACCCAAATAAGAACGTGGCTAGGACCTAAACCGACAGGTACTTACCGGTGTGGTAGATGTAAAGCCTGCGAAACCATCAAATGTACTAAAACATTTACCGACTCCAAAAATACAAAAACCTTCACAATAAAGGAATTTATTAATTGTCAGACAACAGGGGTGATCTACCTGATAAATTGTGTGTGTGGAATGCAGTATGTGGGGAAGACCAACAGACCCTTTAAAACCAGGATTCTTGAACATCTGGGGTCTGTCCGCAATCGGGTAGACACCCCTGTATCTAGACATGTCTGGCGCGAGCATGGAGGTGACAGCAGGGTGCTACAATTCAATGGCATTGAACATATCCCTTGGGGTATTCGCAGGGGTGACTGGGACAAAAGACTCCTTCAAAAGGAGTGTCGATGGATACACAATTTACATACGATGACACCATATGGTTTCAAAGAAGGTTTCCTTTTTTCACCATTTTTATAATACATCATGGTATTACATCATATAAAATAGCTCCAGGAATGGTCTATAGTGATAAGGGTATGGGGGGAATGGTATACAGTATAATGACTTCTAAAGTCACACAAACCGTATTGACCTCTTTAAGGACGGTTTTATATCACGACCAATACATTCCTACATCACTGACTGTCTCTTCTTCTTTTTTGCAAGATAGTGAGTCTATTTAGAACTCAGCTATACAATAGTAGATCTATAGTATCCATCTCAGTCACATTCAGGTCACCCCTGAGGCACCCTTTTGTTTTTTTGTTTTTGTTTCTGATTGTGATTTTGGATCCTGCTGTCATTTCACATTAAATAGCAAGGTCTAATTCAATTCATTTAATGTCAGTTCACTTCATGAGGGAAAAAGGGGGAAAGTTTGCGCCAAAAAAAGAAAGAATTTTCCTACTGTTCAATTTGTGGTTCCAGTCCTTTCCACAGAGTGATTTCGCTGCCTGAGTCTTTCAGAGGTTATTCACCAACCTCTGTGTGGATTTGAATAGAAAAAAGGGGTGGAATGTCCTCGGGCGCGTCACTCTGCTTGCGGCTCCACGGCGTGTATTATATGCAAGGCAAAGGAGAGAGAGAAGGGCCACAGTGAAAAAAGACAGCTCAAAGTTTTGCACACTTTTTCATCAGGGTGGAGGGAAGGGGGGGGGGTGGTTGGGAGGGGTGAGAGATGAAGACAAGGGATGGCTGTTATTAATTCAAACCATGGTGCCAGAGACACACCATTGAGAGTGACACAGAGAGGATTTTAGAAGGCATTTCCTCTGCCTCAACCCATCTACCTGCACATAGAAGAGAAGACATCTGTTGAAGACACCTACTACCAAAAGAGGAGGAAATACCAATTCAAGTTTTGAGAGTTTTAATGTGAGTGTGTCCCCAGTTAACAAGTTTGAATTAATAACAGCCATCCCTTGTCTTCATCTCTCACCCCTCCCAACCACCCCCCCCCCTTCCCTCCACCCTGATGAAAAAGTGTGCAAAACTTTGAGCTGTCTTTTTTCACTGTGGCCCTTCTCTCTCTCCTTTGCCTTGCATATAATACACGCCGTGGAGCCGCAAGCAGAGTGACGCGCCCGAGGACATTCCACCCCTTTTTTCTATTCAGTTCACTTCATGACCTTAAGTCTGAGGATTTCTGCCACTATAGGTTCCATCTTCAGCAATGGATGGGAATACTTCAGGGCAGACAATTATCCATTTCATTTGTAGTGTTTGTATGCTACCAAATGTACTGAATAGCGTCCAACAAGCAAGCTGTGCTTTAAAATAGCCCTATTTAGGAATACTACGCTTGTTTCATTGCCAGACCCGAAAAGACATCGGGATTGGAGGAAATGACCAAGACACACCCATGAGAGAGCGTATTTAAACATCCCTTCAGCCTCGTAACTTAACTCCTCCCCCTGATGAAGTATGTGATACATACGAAACGTGCGTAGGGTTGATGACGTCACAACGCTGGCGTCTCTGAGGGTGTTGGATCGTGAGACACATGCAGTGTATACTCGTGGCTGGTAACGTAATATCACATATTGGGACACACTTGGTTGTAAGATTTGTCCTATTCTGTTACAGACCTAGTGTTTTTCATGCCCAAGAGGGTAATTTACTAAAGGCCTTGATTATTAGGACATTTCCGGTACAGCTACTAAGTACAGCTACTGATAGTGTAATCCTATCTATGTTGACTCAAACACACATGTTTGTTATTGAAGTAAGAGTGATTATTCTGGTCACCAATTGGTGTGATTACAGGAGTGTGGCCACACTGCACATACCCAGATGGATATGTATACATGTGAACTTGAATATACTTAGCACCAATGCTGGATTGACTTTACATTGGGTTTTGAATGTCACTTGATGCTTCATATACTGTACTGTGTGCCAATTAGGTAATTATACCAATATTGGATATTCTTTACTACGTACCACCCACTGCATCTATATTACAAGTGTATGCTGAATTACAAATGGTATCCATTTAGGAATACCGTGATACTATGTTCACTATTTGAGCTCTATCTCAATAGTTGATTTACACTTGTCCGGTCTCACTATTAAACACCCCATAGGGGATTTTAGTCATTTGTTTGTTTTGTAAATTTTAAGTCGTGGTGGTTGTAATAATAAATATTTTTTATTTTCTTGATATATTGGTTCTGTGAGCTCTGACTCACTTTAGTGTGTCGTTAGGTAGGAGCGACTCCACTCCACTTAGTGGGACAATTGGTATCCCAGGCTATTTTAGCTATTATAATTACTTTGAGTGCAGCCAACTGGGTTCTTTTCGTTATCCTAGAGTAACGTGTTGTGTTATATGTTAAAATATAATAATATAATAAAGCTCTATTCCTCAAGGGTAAAAGTCATAAGAGAGAAAATCAAGCGTATTAGAACAGACTGTCATTTTTCTCTTGGTATTAGGGAGACATTAGCGTTACGGCTAACGGTGTCCGATAACAGTTGCTGTGATTATAGTAATCTTTCGTACTATACCATAATGTAATACAAAGAAAGTATTCATCAGTTACCTTGCTTGCTCTGGTCTGCATTGCAGGCAGAAAGAGACAATCCAAGCGGCACTGGCAAAAAATGAATATATATATTTATATCTTTGTTTAATATATGCAGCCCTTGATTACCTTTATTGAAAATTAATTACCTAAGCTGACGATCGATTAGTTCTCCCGTGATCGATCAGCCAAGATCCTGCTTTCCAGGGTTCACTAAATGGCTGCCTTTCAGTTTCAATCAATCCTTCAGTCAGTGTAACTCAGTAGCTACAATGTATTCTTATATGACTAAGGTAACAGTATCTATTGTTACAGTTTGCAGCTCAAACTGCTGGGAACATTAGCAACAAATGATCACAAACAGGAAAGTGTTGCAAAAATCTTGCACTGCTGGAAGTGTGCTTAAACCTGCTCATTATATTAAAACCCATAAAAAATGGCATTAAGGGTTCAATTAAAAAAAAAAAAAAGTAATAAGTATTATCTAATACTATAGAACTGATTTATTAAGAAAAAAACACCCGTAGGATATTGCATGGATTGCTTCGGGAAGTCTATCCTAGACAATGCAGAAGGACAGATTTTATCCCTATTCCTCAATGAACCTGCGGGAATATTTTCCTGGAATACAACGTAACACTGCTCTTGTGAAATCCCTGACGGTGATCGGACCCACTACGGTCTAACATGTATTTTCAGATTTGTGCTGGGTCAAAACTTTCAGTGCTAAAAAGTAATACAAACCTTCAGAAAATGTGCGCCCACTCAGTACTTTACCCACTCCATACTAGAGTCGTACTCACAAGTTATATATACAAATAATTATTGATGACATGGTTTTGAGATTCCGTAAATCACAGGAGCACCGACTTTCTTCGTGTTTTCCAGGTAGAAAGAAAGCGTCACATTGGAAATGACATCGTAACTATAGTATTCCAAGAAGGCGAGGAATCTTCTCCATCGTTCAAACCATCCATGATCCGCTCTCACTTTACACGTATCCTTTTGCTTGGTGAAATTCGCAGCCAAATATAGCAGTATGTCAACATGCAGAACGGGTAACTCTACTACTAATGTACTGCGCTTCCTCTGTGTCGTAGAGCAGGGGTGTGCAAACTTTCTTTATTGCGCCCCCCTTGCCTGTTCTCCCTCCCACCCCCCCCTTACCTTTCCTCCGGCATCGGGGGCGTCCTGTGATGTCGCATTGCCATTTGACCCTGTGGCGTCATTTGATCCCCAAGTTATCATGTCGCCAGAAGCCGCCGGAGAGAATGTAAGAGACATACAGAGGCCTTTGTGCGCTCCCCACCAGTATTTTATTTAAATGTTGAGGGGAAGAGCAGGGCCTCTGTAAGCGTGGTCCCCAGAAAATTTTGCGGCCCCCAGTTGGCGCACCCCTGTCGTAGAGTATGCATTATTCTTGGGGGGGCTTCAGCATCAGAAGTTGCGGCCTACACCACGGCTCTTTAACTGGCGCCTGGCAAGGTGACCTTTGAACTCTTCGCTCCTGCTAATTTCATTCAAGTTCCTTAGGTAGTTAAATTGAAATGTTCACAGTGCAACGCATTTGTAAGTGAAGATAATGTAAATATATTATGGTACAGAATTCTTCCAATATGTTGAAATATAATATTCTTCAAGTCTTTAAATACATCTAAAATGAAACTGCTATGAGTTTGTGGTGCCCTTCTCATCTAAATATTGGCTGATCTGGCCTTTTTGGAGAACTATAACGGGTTGGGCCTGGTATGCTAAGCAATTGAAGACCCCCGGACTACACTTGTACCAGTCTTCATTTCACATGGACAGAGATGGTTTGGTTTCCCATAATTGGTAACTTTATTAACATCCGTTTTAGAAGTGGTCATTTAACTGCCTCCTTAGACCCCCAAAATTCTTTAATAAAGATTGCAGATATATTTGCCTTAGTGAGATATAACAAGCAGAATGACAGTTACAGGTGAGTTACTTATTTTTGTTATATATAGGAGATTAGCTGCACCCTCTCCGGTGTGCGTGGATTAGTCAGATGTTAAAATCTGCATTTGCTTTTAATATATATTTCTTTCCCCAGGCTGAAAATATTTTCAGAAGAAAGCGTCCCTCTGTTCGGGCCACCTCTCCCGCCTCCTCCGGTCTTTACAGATCACCAGGAATTCAGGGATTTTCTTCTAGTCAAATGTAAGGCTTTTATTTTATCATCGCTTGCGACAAGCTGCAAACGCAATGGGGGTTGTGCATTAAGCTCCACAAAGGAGTGAGCTACACCCCAAGGCAGACCACAGGTGCATTATACTTTGCATTCCTATAGTAACCCAGGGGTCCTCTACTCACAGTCCTCCAAGTTCCTGTTAAAAAGAATGATTAATGATATCTAGTTCGATGTTACCGTGATGAACTTTAGACGGGGCGGCCAACTCCAGTCTTCAAGGGCCACCAACAGGTCCGGGTTTAAGGATATCCCTGCTTTAGCACAGGTGGCTCAATTAGTCTCTGCGTCAGCACAGGTGGCTCAGTCAGTACCTGCTTCAGCACACGTGTCTGTCTTCGACTGAGCCACTGATTGAGCCACCTCAATTCCTGAGCCACAGGAATTGAACCAGGCTCCCCTGCTTCAAACTCTCAGTGCCAGTCACTTTACTCACTGAGCCACTCCCTCTCCTACATTAAAAGGAGTTTATACACATATAGGCTTCTGGTGGGTATTACTTCATTAATAGATACTAAATATTATATATACTAAGTATAGGTTATAAAGAATATCACTTGTGAGCACATTCACATGTCTTAGACAGGTCTGCAACCCTGTCCTTCAACCATTATCACCAAGCATACAGTCCTCCCACTGCAGCAAAGGATTCTGGGAAATGACATGCAAATGAGCACACAATGTTATATTGGAGAAAGAATGGTGGTTGTAGGCACTTCACAACTAAATAACATGTGAATGGAGGTTCTGGTGCTTGTTCATGTAGGATGGGAATTCACGGCCACATGAAGGTAATCAAAGAAATATCGGGTCCTGCAGCCTCAGAGGAAATCTCACTGCAGTCAGCTTGGCATTAATATTATAGAGTTGTTAATGCAGAGTGATAATACAGTTACAACATTTCGGGCACATCCCGTCGTCAGGTATAAGTATGTTTTTTACACCTGACGAAGGGTTGCCCTGAAATGTTGTGCCACTGTTACTGTATCATCGCTCTGCATTAGTATAATAGATGTATTAATGCAAAGCTAACTGTTGTGAGATTTGCCTCTGATTGATCCCCCAAAATGTAGCTCTTTAATAGGGGATTCAAATATGTTAAATTAAGATACGGGGTGGGGGTGTTTCAATCAAACCCAATGCCATTTTAGTAAATTCATTGCTGCCTCAATGAGGACAATAAGATCATTGCGGACAGGGCCACAGACAGCCTTCCCGGGGTCCAGGACTATAGTTTCCACTGGTGCCCCCCCACCCACGTGTTGGTGCCCTTGCGAGGAGAACCCCCCCCCCCCCCATTTTTCACAAATCTCCTCACTCTCTCACCCCCCTCTTGCACCCCCACATCACCCTTCCCCCCCTCTCTCACACTCCCACCCACTCTCACACCCCAACCTGTCCCTCACCCCATGTATTTCTCCCACCCTCCTCACACTCAATAACCACCCTCCCCAATATACACACACACACACACACAAATAAGCCCCTCCTCCACACACAAATAAGCCCCCCTCCACACACACAAGCCCCCCTCCATACACACACAAGCTCCCCCCCACACACACACGCGCCCCCCACACACACACACCACCCCCCACACACTCCACCCCACACACACACACACCAAAGAAGCTGGAGAAGGGAGGGACAGCTGGGCGGGGCTGAACAAAGGCACTTCTGTCCTGCAGGAGGGAAGCGGCAGCCAAGATAGGGGAGGGCCGGGCTTGCTTGCACAGAGTGTAGGCTTGCCGGCAGGTAGGCTGGGCCCTTTGACTGGCAGGGCCAGAGACAGCAGTACTAGCTGTCCCCCCCCCCTATCGGCGGCCCTGATTGCGGAGAGTGAGACAGTTTTTAAGTGAATAAGACAATGCAGGTTTGTAAAAAAAAAACAGAGGAAGGCAAATGTATTTGGATATTTATCTTATCAATGAATTTGAGAGCTGTGCGCAACCATTCAAAATGGAGTCGCGACAATTAAAAAAAACAAAACAAAAGTTACATTTCACTCCTATGGGAAAACTTTTTGCCAAGCCTCACAGGGCCTAAACATTTAGCAAGCATTGCACATTTCCACCTAGAATTTAAAGTTTCGCCCAGCCACTTTATGACCCGACCCTGAAATAAGATCCGACCCTTTCGCTAGAGAGCGAATGCCCTAATTTAGGTTCCTGGTCATAAGAAGGCTTGGCGAAACGACAAATTCTTGGTGGAAATTTGCAGTGTCAGCACCTATAATCTGTCCTACAGAATTTAGGCGAATGTTTAGCACGTCGGACAGATTTGCTGATGAGTAAGTAATGCTAATATTTTGGTGCGATATTACAAATGGTGGCAATGCGAGATTCTTCCCTAAAGAGATCACCATGTAACATGAGCGTAAAACACAGGAAGGTAATGCGATTTGCTCACAGGAATCTGGCGTACGATTTTGAACCGTGGTCTCTTACTGCGCAGTCTAAAGTTTCATCTTGTAAGCCAGGGGTGCGCAAACTGGGGGTTGTGGCGGTTGAAGAGGTCCCACGCTCTTCCCCAAGGCATTTAAATGAAATTCCGGGGGATCGCGTGAGGCCTCTGCAACGTCCCTTACCTTGTCTTCGGGTCGCCGCGGGGTCATGTGACGTCATGTTGCCATGGCAATTTTTCATTGAAGACATGGTAAGGAGGAGGGCGCAAGCAGGGGGGGAGCGCAAGCAGGGGGGCACAGCGGCACAGCGGGGAAAGTTTGCGCTCCCCTGTTCTAAGCCATTCCTTCTCCATTATAGTGACCATTTGGAATTGTACTGTAGCTCTGCTAATCCACACAGTTGGTATCCACAGCATAATATGTTGGTAAAGTAAATTAGGACGAGTCTATTAATAATTAAAATTGTGCAGAAATTTTAAATCTCATGTTGATTAAAGCAGCAGTCCAAGCTGCCGATTTAAAAAATAAATAATTTTAATACAGGTATGTGCATTTATACAATCCACATAATCATAAGTAATTAGCTAAGTTGACGATCGATCGGCGAAGTTTCGGCTCGGGAGTTCACTAAATGGCTCAGTGCAGCAGAAAAGGCCCAAAGATGCAAAGTTCTGTGGGGAAGATCATGTGACCAGGCAGTCACTAGACACAATTGGTGCACTGCTAGAAAAAGGGGTGTGCCAGAGCCTGTTTCAGAAGAGGAAGGCAAGGTAAAGATAGATGATGGATAGCACTGCCAAGGAAATCCAACTCCCAGTAAAACCAGAAACATAGGAAAAAAGCGCACACTCCAATATAGCAATAGGTCTGGTTTATTGCAGGCTAGGCAACAGTAACAGGATAGCACGACCGCACCTATGCGTTTCGTGCACAGGGCACTTTATCAAGGTAATCATAGGTGCGTTCATGTTGTCCTGTTACTGTTGCCTAGCCTGCAATAAACCAGACCTATTGCTATATTGGAGTGTGCGCTTTTTCCCTATGTTTCCGGTTCTACTGGAAGTTGGATTTCCTTGGCAGTGCTATCCATCATCTATCTTTACCTTGCTGTATCTACATCTGGATGGACTGCACACCCCTGATGTCTGGAACGTCCGTGCAAGCACACAGGTAAAGGGCCGCAGTGCCCTGTCATATATATATATATATATATATGGACACCTGTGCTTCTTTATTTCCGGATTTGCTTATTTGGTTGGGTGTTTATTGTGTTTAAGCTGTGGTGGTCAAGTGGACTCCACTAGACACTTATTCCTTCCTATTGCATATTTATTCAATCCTCCAGGACATTCCATTGTCATCTTGATAATTATTATATGCTATGGATGGAATTCTCTCTAATTATTGATGCATCACATCTTTTCTACCTCAGAAGAGGAAGGGGATGTGACTTTGTAAATGGTTGCTAGAGAAACAAAACATGCTTGTTACATTATAATACATTAAAAATGTAATTCAAAGTTGATTTAAAAAAAATGCTACAAGTATTTTCTCATAGTATACAACTGATTTAAAAAAAGAAATCACATGTAGGATATTGCTTGGTCTGTTGATTTAAATTGCACCTTATGGGCCATTCACTTGAATGGCCAATAACATGTACCTTACAGCTTAGCACCACATAATAAAAATGGCCCTGTGTGCTTTATGCCCTAGTAATAAATGGTGAAAAAGCCACGCTGGAAACCCCAACATTTGCTCAGAAAAGGCAGCGGACCCTGGATATGCTCATCCGATCCCTGTACCAGGATCTCATGCCTGATTTACATAAGGTAATCCCGAATTGTTATGCTTTCCTTGAGCTGTTGTGAAATATTCTGCCTCCGTGTAGCCAACACTGAAATCTGTCAGATCATCTTTTTATATAGAACATCTGCTCGGGAATTGTCAGCACGCCAATGTTCCAGATTCTAGTCCAATCCATCCTTATGCTAACATTGATATAAGAAGTGCACGGAGAACAAGCGTTTGTTCTGTCCCCAATCAGACATGGCATTATCTTGCAAAGAGCAAGGAAAATTAACACCTTCATTTCCGGTGCGGTCAGCAACACAATGCGTGGATATGTTATGAAGCAACTAGATGTGCCTGCGTTGACAACTCCAATCTTTTAGGGCTACCAAGAAGTCAGAATTTCAGGATATACTTGCTTCCGCACAGGTGGCTCAGTTTTCTCTGCCTCCACTGAACCATTGGCACTCATGTGTTAGTACAAGATTTCCGGTTTCTCCTTGATTGCATATATAACAAGATGTCAGAGGTGTGACATTGGGTATAAAGATGCACCAATGAGTAGAGATGGGAGAATTTGTTTTGCGAAATTTGGATCCGCAGCGGATCGGTCGATTCCTTTGGTCAGCGGATCTATGTCAAAAAGGGCGATTTTCTGTTTTGCGGATTTTAAAAAAAACGATTATTACCAAGACAATCCGTGGATTCCACAGCCCGTGGACGGACTTGTAGAATTTGTCGAAGACTGAGCCACTGATTGAACCACCTGTACGGAAGCAAGTACATCCTGAAAATCTGACCTGTTGGTAGCCCTTAAAGATTGAAGTTGCCCACCCCTGAGTGCATACTGGGCTTGCCCACCCCTGGAGTTGCCCACCCGAGAGTGTCCCAGTAAAACCCAAATACTGCCCCTGTTTAGTAAGCAGTGCTGAGTAGAAAACCCATTACACTTGAGTGGGCTGTACTTGGCACTGCCCAGTAAATATTGTACTTTATCCCATATAAGTACTAGCTCCAATGACCCCAAACCATTTGGAAGCCTTTAGAGACACTCGTTGCATCTTTACCCATTCACTGCCAGAGGGGGCCCACCAAGCACTGCAGCGTTCGGAACAAGCGCGAGAAAAACTCCTCTGCCCGAGATTCCTCTCTCCCCGGGGTTTTTGTTGTTTGTTTTCAATAAACTGGATGCACTTTTCAGCCTACAAATGAAAAATTCACAAACTTTTGCATAAAAATAGAAATTTGGGGAGTTTAGCAATATATATAATACATCACCAAAATCAAATGACCAGATGACCAGGGAAGGAGACACAACACTAGAGGTAGATGACAAATAGGGTATTTAATGCATATCCACAGGTATCCAACATTTCGGAAGCCATCTCAGTGCCCCTTCATCAGGGGGGTCCCTGATGAAGGGGCCCTGAGATAGCTCCAAAAAACATTGGATACCTGTTGATATGGATTAGATTCCCTTTTAATCATCTACTTGTAGTGCTGTGTCTCCTTCCCTGGTCATTTGATTTTGGTGAAGTATCTTTTTTTATACTATTTATGACACGTGCACTTACCAATTGTGGGCTAATTGTTTTGTATACAGTGTGCTTTCTCTCCCCCTTTTTGTGTGTGTATGTGTGTATACATAATAATAATAAAAAAAAAAAAATCAAAACCAGTTAACTTAAACCAAAACCTGAAGAATGTGTAGAACCCAAACCAGAACGCCAGTTAAAGTGCCCATCCTTAGATAATAGCTGCTTTATTTCTTTTACGGAGGTCTCAGAAAGCAGTAATTGATCTCTCTGCCCTGTCTGGGGAGAAGCAGCTAAGTGTCTCGTACACATGAACAAAAGGTCCCCACTGGTCCCATCTATCACGCACAGTGTATGACATTAATAAGCACCCTCTGATGAAAAACCATTGTCATCTCCAGCCCAAGCAGTATTGCAACAATTATTATCTTCCAGAAATAGACATAATGCATTTGTCTGATAGCTCTGTAGAGATATTAACATTAATTACTTTTTTTTCTTCAAATTGCATTAATTAGTGAACGAATAATACATGGATGAAATAAAAGACGGGGCAGTAAATGTTTGTTTTTATTTCTTAATAGACACATTAAATAGGAACAAATTCTTCCAGATAAGAAAATGGGGGTAGGAAAACGTATCCCAGTAGATTGTGAAACATATGAATATTATTATCATCATTTATTGGTAGAGTTCCAACATATTCCACAGCACGGTACAAAGGGGACACCGAGATGTGATAATTATATAAACAGAGTTACATACACATACCAGTAAGGACCAGGGTTGCTACCGCTCCAGGTTTGACTGGGAGAATAAGGGTTTTGGCCGCGTATCTCCGGGCGACGGGTTTACCTGAGAAATCTCCGCGCGGCGGCATCTCCCAGCATCTCCCCCCGCAAATCCCGTCAACATGGCTGCGCGACGTCAAGTGGTGCCGCGTTGCCATGACAAAGGGATGCTGCGTGACATAACGGCGTCACATGCCGCCCAGGTGCCATGACAACGGGGCACTACCTGCCGTCACGTGGCATCACGTTGCCATGACAATGGGACGTCACTTGATGCCTCGGCGCCATAAGGCGTCCCGTTGTCATGGCAACTTGACCCTGTGACGTCACGTTTTCGTGGTAACGTGCGCCAATTGACATCACAGAGCCCTGCTGACCAGACCTTGCAGGGGGGAGATAATGCCGCATCTATTTATTATGCCGTTAAACCACTTTGCTGTCTTGTAGAGCATAATAGTCCTATTAATTAGAATAGGGTTGATCTCTCCTCGGCTGGTGGAACATTTGAAACGGGTGGATCTCTTTTGTAACTTGGGGAAGCTGACTTCACATCACATTGAATAGAAGCCTAAAGCCAAGGCCAGGGGGCTAATTCCATAAAGGTGCGATAAGCACAGGTGACGGGCTATCGCATCAAATATCCCACTGACTTTAATGGGGCTTTTCATGCGATTGCCCGTCATCTGAGCTTATCACACCTTGCAGAATAAGCCCCCATGCCTTCCCACGGTCAGGAGAGCTGGCGTTGGGATATGAGATTGGTACCCCCAAAAGCAGTGTCTTTTTATCCACTACAAAGGCAGTGGGGCATATGTATCAAAGCAAAAGTGTTGTAATTCTTTGGCCCAAAAATGTTTATATATATTTATATATACCATTGAAATCGGTAGGATTGTTTCTCTGATACACTTGGAGCAGTTTGTTGGGCCCCAGAATTGCCCCACATTTGCTTTGATACATAGCCCCCCGTGTTTTTACCCTTACACTAGTAAGACACGTGTAAACTCATAGTAATGTTGTTTATTATGTGACATTGCCGATCACATGGTCTTCGTTCGCCTCCAGTATTCCAACAATGGCATTTGTTGTGTTGGTTTAGAACATGCTCAACAGAAGGTCCTTCAGTGACGTGCTGCCGGAATCGCCGAAATCGGCCCGCAAAAAAGAAGAGGCTCGGCAAGCAGAATTTGTCAGGATCGGCCAGGTTAGGATCATGGTTATTTGTCCTATTTGTGAATATCTCACTTCCTATATTGTATCACTCCTCTCAGTGCCAAACTGGCTGAGTCTTACATTTACAAGGCAATAATGCAGCCCTTTCCTATAATAACCCAATCGCCAGAGGCTACGCTGAAAGTAGACTATCACACTGTTAGTGTAAGTGGCTAAAATTGAAATGTAATTCACAACTTTTATGTATTCAACACTGATACCTTATCTTACCCATTATTATTTTGTTGGTTTAGCATAAGTGTGGATTTTAGGACCACAAGTGATTCTTTCGATGTTTAATATGGTGGTGCAACCAAAATTATATAACCGGCCAAACACCTTATTTATATTTTCGTGGAATGACACACAATAGCTCCTGAATTAGAAAGAAGGATACATTGATAAATCCTACCCCTAGCTCTGTAATAACCAGTGTACACATGTAGCTAGGGTTGCCAGGTGTCCGGTGTTGAACCAGACTTTCCTGTATTTGGATACTCTGTCCGGTAAAACATTAGAGGTGATACTGAACATGTTTGTGTCCAGTATTACCTCTCTGGACATTGTGACCTGACCGGCTTGGGGAGCTGAGGATATCCAAGAGCAGGGAGAGAGCAGGCCTGGTGCTAGGGGGCAGGGCAGCTTCCTCCACCCTGATTGGCTGCTGCTGGGTAATGCAGCCAATCAGGAGGTGGTGTCAAGAGCCTGGGGGTGGGGGTAAGGAGAGGATGAAACAGCATGGAGCGGTGAGGTGTGTGTGTCTCAAGCACGTCGCACCTTTCACCAATGTGTCCAGTATTTTTTGAGAAACCACCTCACAACCCTGTCCGTTATTTTTTAACAAGATGGCTTAAAAGTCCCCTAATGCCACGCGATTAAGGTGTGTGTGTGAGATTTTAGAATAACGGACGTCACAGCTGTAAGCTTTGTACTGATGTGATAACTGTTCAAAATTCTCTCTAGGCACTCAAGTTGAAAACCATTGTCAGAGGCGATGCCCCTACAAGCTTGGCAACAACAGGGCTCTGTAGGAAAGAGGTAAGAGTACCTTACATTGAGAAAATCTTCCTTAAACCCCCTCGTGATGCGGTAGCTGCGTCATCATTTTTTGTAGAGTTGATCATCCAAATGAACCAGTTCCAGGTGATTTTCAATGATTATTGCTACTACTATTTTGCAGCCCTGGGAGTCCCAGTGTTTCTGCAGCAATTTCCCGCATGAAGCAGTTTGCGGCGATTCTTGGGGTCAGTCTCTGCTAGTTTCCACGGATGCTGGAGTATTGCTAATAGACGGTGAGTACTTCTTTCATTCTTGGGCTCATTAAATATGGTCGCCATTATGAAGTCTCAGAACCCCTTCACGTCTTTCTGTTCTGCATTTTGCATCGTACGGAAGTATTCTTCCTTGGGTAAATGTTCCGGTATACATTTCATATCCCACGGAAATTCGGAATATTTGGAAAAGTTATTTATTCCCCCTAATTGATGGAAATATAGTATACCCTGGGGCTTCCACTTTTATTAATCTTTTCCTGCTGCTGTAATGGACTTTCTCAGTATTGAAATGCACCTGTGGGTATCTATGCATATTATTTAGCAACTTGGCCCCATTGGAAGAGAATTGATGGTAGGTGGTTTCGATCCTACACTATACGATTTACAGCAACTACTGCAAAAAGTTGCTACTCAGCGTTTCTTTCTAATAAGTTTGTGTCTTCTGCAAAACGTGAAATGAAATCATATTTTTCAGAAGCATCTATAAACCCATTTCCCCGTAATATTGACATACGAGTACTGTATAATAAATTTTAGGCCTCGGCCCTGTTTAGTGCTTGCTTGCGGAAGCGCACTAACGCGCGCTCCCGCTCAGCACTGAGCCCCTACAGCCGCAATTAGAGCGGCTTTAGAAGGGGCTCACCTACGCTTCCGCAAGCACGCGGAAGCGTAGGTCTTAGGGGAATTTAAAAATCCCTCACTTGCCGGCGCGACAGGCCGGTCACGTGAGCGGTTCGCCCAATCAGGGCGAACCAGCTCCGTGACGTCACTGGCCCGCCCCCGGCCAGTGACGCGCCCGCCCCCGGCCCGCCCCCTGACGGCCCGCTGACAGCGCGTGCGGTAAGCAACAGCAAGGCCAGGGACAGCACCCGCTTTCCCTGCGCCTCAGCACGCCAGCAGGGAGCCTGGCCCAGGCCTTAGAGATGAGATTTGAAAGTATATGGACTAAAATTACAAAATGATTAATGTTGATATTGATATACCTGCTTACATAGCCCTGTGCCCGGGAGAACATTACTGGCACACATAACAGTCCTAGGACTTTACAATCTAAGGTCCAGACTCCGTTAGCACATTTAATGTCCCGTTAACGGTAATGCTGTACTCCATAAAGAAACTAACGTAACGTTAACTTCACATTACAAGCCTATCATTCTAAACAACAGACACTTGGGAAAATATGCAAATAGATGCTAGCACAAGACTACCCTTCTAATAACGCTCTGTTAAGGTTGACACCAAAAAAGAGTGTTGGGTTATTTAAGTCATACACAAACCTGGCGTTACTCCTATCCAGACACTGAAATACAGGGAAAGCCCTAATTCAGGGTGTGGCCGGGAGTAATGCCAGGTGAAGGTATAACGTAGTGTTATAGATTTCCCTCTCCTCTCCTCCAAAAGCCCCTTTTCATTGTCTGGCTGGGATTAACACCAATACTTTAATAATGTTGTCCTACTTGAAGATAATCCGGCATTATCCTACCACGACGATAACCCAAGACCAGCAGACCAGCGGGGTTGGATCCACCAGCCTTTCCGATCCAGGCATTTTACGTACCCTGTGCTGCCAAAATCCCACCAACCCGGCCGCACCTCATTGTCCCCAAGGCAGAGGTTCTCAACTCCAGTCTCCAGTCCAAGACCCTCCAACAGGTCAGGTTTGAAGAATATCTCAGCTTCAGCACAGGTGGCTCAATCAGTGGCTCAGTCTTTGACTGGACTTGAGTTGAGAATCCCTGCCCTAAGGGACACTTCTTTCTTACCACACCACTCTTCCTTACCGCACAAGGCAGCAGCCAAAGAGCGATTGTCAGTGGCTGATGTTTGCATTCAACTCTAAACTATAACCCATGCTGAGCAACTTCCTCCACTACTTCTGGTATCACCTCTCTCTCTTTTTGTTTTTATTGTAATCTCTTCGGGGGAAGGGACCTCCTTTCCTATTGTTATATAGTGTCCCAGCCGACATACATGTATTATTTGTGCATGTTATTGTCTCCCTCCCCACATTGTACTCCCCTACGGAATATCTTGGTGCAGTGCAAAAAAAAGAAATAAAAGATAATATTGCATGAACCTGTACAGTTTAAAGCGCAGTAGCACTCAAGGGGTTAATAACCACTTTATTTATATTGCAATGTGTGTTTTTTTAATTGTTTCCTCATGGTAGGATTATTGTTTTTATAACGTAGCCAAAGCTGGTCATTCATCTAGATGAATTTGGGGGAATAGTGGGGGAGGGGGGTGTTATTCTGGTTCCCCCGGGGAACAATTGGAGCTATTACTTTTAGGCAGAAAGGAGTAAGATCATCTTAGCAGTATCTGTTCTAGCTCCCTCCATCTCATTAAACTCCCTCTGGTTTTTTGGGGCTTGTTATTGATTAATTTATTCCACTTCTTTTATTAATGCTATGTGTAGAAGACCAATTTGAGTTTATTTTTAGATACTATAAGGGAAGGCTACAAATGTGTAATCCTTCAGCACTGCGGCTTCCTGGTGCCGCTGGGAGTAAATGGATAAAAGCTGGAATTAAAGCCCAAATGTAAACAGGAATGTGTTGGCATAATAATCATAACGTTCTACGAATGCGCCAATTTCTGCAGCACCGTATCTGCTATAATAATATAAACACAGTCTCTAAAAATTATAGGGGCTGCAATCGGTGGGCGATCAGGATACATTATCTGCATTATTTGGAGGTCGGAAGTAATGTCCCCAAGGTCATATACAGTGGGGACCTAATATCAGCTCATTATAACACAAAGTGCTGTAAACTGAACTTGGTAAAGCATCAGCAAAACATATTTTCTTTCACAGCTCATGTTGTGTCCATTTGCTCTCAAGAAATATAATTTTAGCATGAATTGAACAGTAACGAGTGGTATTGACATGCAGATCGGGAAGTGCCTGCTACTATTAACCATCTCCCAGAGGTTGTCAAGGTTTAACAAAATACAGTATGTGGAAACACATACAGTATCTGGGTTACGGTATCCATGACTTAACAGACCCTAATGAAATCTGTTTATTGAGTTGATGTTTAAATGATGTTGATGTTAAGTTTAAATCTGTTTAGCGAGTTGAGTTTAATGTCCATTAAATTTCAGTCTTTAGTCAAGATCAAAATCTTGCCCATTCAATACCTTGGCAGTAACTTTTTGAGCAGATTTTATGTCCAATGGCTTAAAAGTGATCAAGATGAGCAGACAGCTGGGTAGTAACATGGGACACGACAGAGGAGTTATTTTAAGATGTAAACCTTCTTTTTTTTCCTCTCAGATGGACAGCCATCTATACCAGTGTTTGATAAAACTCTTCAGGTCAAGCAGATGCACATGCTAGAAACTCTGGATCTTTTAATTACCCGAGCAGACAAAGGTAAGACTCTTTGGCCAACTTGCATTTTTTTTTCAGGTTTACATTTGATCCTAGTAACAAACCACTTAACTTTCAAAAGTCCCCACAAACGTCTGTCTATGAAAAAAAAAAATGACCAGCGCTTTAGTGGTGGGCTGAAAAAATACACTCAAGGCCGATGCTCTATATCAAAGGTGGCCAACTCTAGTTGTCAAGAGCCACCAACAGGTCAGGTTTCAAGGATATCCCTGTTTCAGCACAGGTGGCTCAATCAGTGGCTCAGTCAAAAGGACCAGCCCCTGGTCTACATAGTTACTGATTGGAACCAAATTTGATTGATGTAAGAGTGTAATATCATTTACAGGATATTTAAATGTGAAGGCAGATAGTCTATTCTGGGCCACAAGTAAAATGTATATGTGAAGAAACATTGGCCCATATGTACTAATGTAAGTTTGGAGCGAAATTGGCACATATTGCATCATTTTTGTGTTGCACCTCTATGTGCCAATGTACCATGTGGCTTTGCTCCAGTTCTTGTGCTGTGTGCGTCAGGTTGTTTCTTTGGGAGTGTCGATAGGAGGAGTTGGGTAGGGGTTACATGGGGGCAGATTACAATCCATATCATTTTTCACCAGAAAGGAGACGGCCGGCACAGGCAAGTGCCATGGGGCGCCGCTGCATACCTGTAATTTTGGTGCTTCAGACACCGGTAGATAAAGTTACTTGCTCAAAGTCACAAGTTGGTGACACTGGGATTTCGACCAGTAACATTAACACTAGACCAGGGGTTAGCAACTCCAGTCCTAAAGGGCTACCAACATGTCAGGTTTTAATGATATCCCTGCTTCAGCACAGGTGGCTCCATGAGTGGCTTAGTCACTGACTGAGACACTCATTGAGCCACTTGTGCTGAAGCAGGGATATCATTAAAACTAGAAATGGGCAAATGTGCCCAAATCTGTTTCCCGGATTTTGTCGCATTTCCCCCCCCCCCCCCAAAATCCGTTTCGCGGTGTAAAATCCGCGGCCGGATTTGGTCGTTCTTTAATCCGCACGGATTCATCAAAATCCGCCATTGGATACAATCCGGCGAAGGATTTGTAGAATCCAATCCACGGATACAGCAATCCGTTGGCCGATCTGCAAATCCGTCCACGGATTGCGGAATCCGCAGAGCGCATTAATAATACAGCTGAACCCCCGTTACAACGCGGTCCTTGGGGGCCACAGAATGAGACCGCGTTATAACCACTATAACGGGGTTGTGCTGTAATAATAATCAAAAATCTGCAAAATGTGAATCGCCCTTTTTGAAATTGATCCAAAGGAACCGACCGATCTGCTGCAGATCCAAATCAGCCCCCCTCTAATTAACACCTGCTCTGTTAGTGGCCCTTGAAGACTGGAGTTGGCCACTCCTGCACTAGACTATCCATTCTTTTATTGGTGATCATCATTTTGTTACCAAATGTAAATGAAACGGACCCCTGACTTTGTTTTAGGCTTTCCATCTAATAATAACATGCACCATATGTTATTGTTACTGGTTTGCACTGTATAGAGACAGGAGTTCATAACAAATCAAAGTTTTACTCGGGGTGGCGAACAATTCGGCTTTATACCTTTTTAGCAAGAATTCTCAACTTTGAATCCCGTGCGTCAGAATGAAGAATAGCGTCAGGCTGAATGAAGGAAGAATCGGGAGACATTACAACATTTTAATGTTTCCTTTTCAGCCTGAGTAAGTGCACATGAAAGGGAAATAGAAAAGAAGGATTAATAAAGGTAAATGTTAAGTAGCACTTTGGGAATACGTCCTTAAAGACAGACGAAGA
Source organism: Ascaphus truei (assembly GCF_040206685.1). Lineage (NCBI taxonomy): Eukaryota > Metazoa > Chordata > Amphibia > Anura > Ascaphidae > Ascaphus > Ascaphus truei. Next base: position 12,564,238 of record NC_134503.1, read on the forward strand.
CACATTATTCTCGGAACACATTTACTTGTGGCGCTCCCGTTTTATAGGAAGATATATTCAGAAATTGAAATGCTACAGAAGCTGGTGTGTTCAGTGCCCTTTAGCTACGTATTTGGATAACATAAATTTCTGGTAGGTGCCAAATTTGGATGAAACTGAATATATAATTTGGGCAAAACACAGATTTTCTTTTAGCAAAAATTCCCAGGGCAGACGTCTTTGAGGAAACCCCTTTATACTTCGAAGCTTCCATTTGGACGGAATTCGGATGGAACAAAATTCCAGTGGGTATTTTTTTTTTGGTCCAAACGGACACTTTGAAGCATATAGGATTTACTCCTTAACCCAGGCGTGGGAAACTGCAGTCCTCAAGGGGCACCAACAGGTTTCAAGGATATCCCTGCTTCAGCACAGGTGGCTCAGTCTTTGACTGCACCACCTGTGCTGATGCAGGGATATCCTGAAAACCAGACCGGTAGGTAGCCCTTGAGGGCTGGAGTTGCCCGACCCTGCCTTAACCCCTAGGATGCCAGAATGGCATGCAACGCATTGCAGACGCACAAACAGATGTAGCCAATGTTGTTGCAAGCCGTGGCGCACTTCAGCGGCGCATACCCAACGGGACAAGCGGACATTTGTTATTAACCAGCCGCGCGCGAGAAGGGAGGCGTGACTATCACGCCGCTTCCCCCCACAGGAGCGAGGCACGGGTCGCAATACATCTGCAATTGCCCACTATTGCTTTGGCCACAGAGAGAAGTTCTTCGCTGTGTTTCTGCTCTCTCGTTTCACCGGCTGACGCGGATCAGTAATGCGATGTCATAAACTCATGTGCCTTCCGCACAGCACATTTTAATCAGTCCAAAATGCAATTTAGAGATGAAAGGCCATATAGAAAGAATGCAAATCCACGCAATTTCTGAGAATGGAATATACAAGGTCATTATTTTTGCTTTTTTTTTTTGTGATAAAGGCCTTCGGGCCAGTTTATCATAATTGCGCAGACAGAAAATGTAACATTGTATATGCTAATTGTAACAGCTTTCGGGCTAATTTGAGTGATAACAGTGAGTACTATGCAGTTTGTGACGGAAAACAGATACATGGTATGTATTTGTAGGATTTGGGGGTAAATTCTATATACTGTGACGCGGATGTTGGAGTCATTTTTGGACAAAAATTCCCAAGGCCAGCAATGGGTATTTTCATCCCAAAACGGCTGCTTTGGCTTGAGCGAATATAGAATTTACTCCATAGAGAGGGGCCACCAACAGGTCAGGTTTTCAGGAGATCACTGCTTCAGCACAGGTGGCTCAAAGTTTATTTAAAAAAATACATTAAAACAAATCTGGAAGGGGGGAGGGGGTGACGCTGCTATAAATTTACAATTCTACTGGCTAATTACGGTTCTGAAATACACTTGATTTTTAAGCACTGTAATACATTGTGTATGACAGACGTAAGAAATAAACATGTTACGGGCATACCCCGCATTAACGTACGCAATGGGACCGGAGCAGGTATGTAAAGCGAAAATGTACTTAAAGTGAAGCACTACCTTTTCCCCACTTATCGATGCATGTACTGTACTGCAACCATCCTATACATGCATACCTGATGTAAATAAGGCATTTGTAACAGGCTCTATAGTCTCCCCGCTTGCGCACAGCTTCGGTACAGGTAGGGAGCTAGTATTGCTGTTCAGGACGTGCTGACAGGCGCATGCGTGAACTGCCGTTTGCCTATTGGGCGACATGTACTTACTCGCGAGTGTACTTAAAGTGAGTGTCCTTAAAGCGGGGTATGCCTGTATAGCAGTGTTTCCCAACTCTAGTCCTCAGGGAACCCCAATAGGTCAGGTCGTAAGGATACCCCTGCTCCAGCACAGGTGGCTCAGTCAAAATGACTGAGCCGCTGATTTGACCCACCTGTGCTGGAGCAGGGATATCCTTAACCTGACCTGTTGGGGTTCCTTGAGGACTGGAGTTGGGAAACACTGTGTTATAGTATAGCGGTGGTGGCCAACTCCAGTCCTCAAGGGCCACCAGCAGGTCAGGCTTTCAGGATATCCCTGCTTCAGCACTAGATTGAGCCACCTGTGCTGGAGCAGGGATATCCTGAAAACCTGACCTGTTGGTGGCCTTTGGGGACTGGAGTTGGCCACCCATACCATAAACGTTTATTGAAGTATGGCAGCACTCAGTGTTTGATAGTGATGGTACTAGGGGGTATATGGAGTAACACTACTTTTATATTTGCAGACTAGGGAGTATCACTACTTTTTTTTTATTTTTACTTCCTTTCTAAAAAAAATGTTTTTATTATTATTTATTCAAACAAAAAATGATCTCCCTTTCTTTTATGTAATAAATAATGTATATACCTTTGGTAAAACAAATTAGTTCAGCTTAGGGTTGCCAAGCGGCTTCTCCAAAAATACTGGACACAATGGTTAAAGGTGTGATGTGCTCGAGATACAGGCACATGCACACACACCTCTTACCACTCCATGCTGTTTCCTCCTCTCTTTGGCCCGATGCCCAAGCTCCTGACACCATCTCCTGATTGGCTGCATTACCCAGCTGCAGCCAATCAGGATGGAGGAAGCTGTCCAGACCCCTAGCAGCAGCCGTGCTCTCTCCCTGCTCTGGGAAATCCCGCGGCCCCCCAAGCCAGTCAGGTCACAGAGTCCAGAGAGGTAACAGCGGATAGATACATGCCCGGCATTACCTCTCCGTTTTTACTGGACACAGTGTCCAAATACAGGACATTCGGTTCAATACCTGTGATGGCAGATCCAATAGATACCTTCAAACAAAGTGTGATATCATTTCTAGAAAGGAAAGGTATACAGGGATGTACCAAATAAGTAAACATTGGATGGATGTTGATCCAGGGAGTAACCTGATTGCCAATTCTTGGAGTCAGGAGGGAATTTATTTTTCACCTTAGGAGATATCTCTAGATGATGTGTCACTGGGGTTTTTTGTTTGCCTTCCTCTGGATCAATATAATGTAAGTACGGATATAGGATAAAGTATCTGTCGCTACATTTAGCATAAGTTGAACTTGATGGACGTATGTCTTTTTTCAACCTCATCTCCTATGTAACACCGGACACCTGGCAACCCTAGTTCTGCCTGTTGTATAACGCAGGGGTGCGCAAACTTTTTTTATCTGCACCCCCTGCCTGCTCTACCCCCTGCCCCCCCATACCTTTTCTCTGGCGTTCTCCGATGTCACGACATCATGTGACCCCCGCGGCCAGAAGTCGCCGGAGACAAGGTAAGGGACTTACGGGCCTTGCGCACTCCCCTGGCATTTAATATAAATGTTGTGGGGAAGAGCGCCCCCCCACCCTCCGACAATGTCACACCCCCCAGTTTGTGCACCCCTGGTATAACAGATTTAGAATATCTGGGTAGTAGGCATAGTACTGCGGCCTTGTTAAGGCAATCTAACCTCTTCTTACAAAGCACCAGCACGCATCAGTGTACATCCTCTGTATTCCATACGTTTTATTTGTATGCGTAACATGTCCAGTCATTACAGTCTAGTTATTCCACGATTGACATTGGGCCCGGTAATTGGTTGATTTAAATTGCAAATGAGCTTCATAAAAGTGTCAGCATTTGTTATTTGTTGATGGATGTCGCGGGTTTGTAAAGTCTATATTTACAGCAAAACCCATTACAGCCCATTACACGAGACTAGACTGCAGCTGCAGAGAAATCTGGGGCATTTTGTAGGACCCTTTAACATGCTAAGAGTCTGTTTCATTCTAGATTTGCAGTGAATATTGTTATACTTTAAAGCAGGACTCCAGTCCTCAGGGGTCACCAACAGGTCAGGTTTTCAGGATATCCCTGCTTCTTGATTGAGCCACCTGTGCTGAAGCAGGGACTGATTGAGCCACCTGTGCTGAAGCAGGGATATCCTGAAAACCTGGCCTGTTGGTGACCCTGGAGTTGCCCACCTCTGCTGTAAAGAGATGTCCATAGGTATGTTGAGGAGCTAAGCTTGGCGTTATTGCAGCAATCCTGCTGATCTCATACAGTGTTTTAGTTGCATTCGTTCACGGAGCAGGGGGTACAATATATTTTGCCGCTTGCATTCAGCAATGTGACATGTTCTCTGTGCCTTCCGCTGACTTGTAATCAGTCTCCGACTATATTGGAGTCTCACTGGTAAATCAGCAAGTCATTTTCTGTTAAGTTGCCTTTTTCCGGGTCCAACACCTCCCAGATTTTGGTACTCGCAGGGTGAACGTGGGCAGGTAAAACAAATGTTTAGTGTGGACTCAAATGAAATGATAACTACCAGTCCGATTTGACAAGTAACTCGTACTGCTTTAATGTCTCACTGGTGCCAGCGGTCACATTAGGGGCATAATACAAGCCTATTGTTTGTATTGTGCTTAGGCTGTCTTTTAAATGTAGTGTATCTCTGTTTTTTTGTGTATGATCCATATCTTCTGCAACTAGGGTTAATCCATATCTTCTGCAACTAGGGTTAATCCATATCTTCTGCAACTAGGGTTAATCCATATCTTCTGCAACTAGGGTTAATCCATATCTTCTGCAACTAGGGTTAATCCATATCTTCTGCAACTAGGGTTGCCAGGTGTGTCTTCCAAAAATACAGGATACAATGGTGAAAGGTGGGACGTGCCTGACACACACCTCATCTTCACACCATGCTCTGTTTCCTCCGCTCCTTACACCTCCTCCTGATTGGCTGCATTACCCAGAAACAGCCAATCAGGATGGAGGAAGCTGCCAAGCCCCCTACCAACAGCCCTGCGCTCTCCCTGCTCCACCCCCCACCCCCCCCCCCAAGCCGGTCAGGTCACTATGTCCAGAGATGTATTACCGGTATACACATACACGTCCAGTATTACCTTCAATTCTTTACTGGACAGTGTCCAAATACAGGACAGTCCGGTTTAATACTGGACACCTGGCAACCCTACCTGTTCCTGTTCCACGGTGCACATCACATTTAAATATGTGATCATAACAGTGGTTTTGGGGTACAACTGATGGGAGTCTCAGAAACCCTGGTGGGATTGCTGGAGCAGATAATTATACTCTATGCCCTACCAGCTGAATTCATTTAATTGCCTAGAACTGCTGGGTTGCAGGAGATAACAAAGCAAGCAATTAAAGTTGTCAAGGCAGGACACTTCAAACATAACACAAGGCCGCGCTCTATTCATGTGAAACGACAATACAGCTCATGATTATTTTCCTACATGGTTATTTGTTCTGCTTTTCATCACAATTTGGTTATGATTAAAGTGTTTTCATCATTTTGTTGCTTCCATCAGTTCAGACGAGTTTCTTTTATTTGAGTGCAATGACTATTATGAAGTTGAGAACATCGTATTGGTCACATGCAGTAGGTTTAGCGCAGGGGGTGGCCGACTCCAGTCCTCAAGGGCCACCAGCACGTCAGGTTTTAAGGATATCCCTGTTTCAGCACAGGTGGCTCAATCAGAGGCTCAGTCGAACAATCATTGAACCTCTGTGCTGAAGCAGGGACTGATTGAGCCACCTGTGCCTCCTGGAGAGTAACATCCCTGCTTGATGGGACGAAAGAGAAGTCCTTCTGTTCCACATCCGGCCAGATCGCATTCAGCGCCCCACAGGAGCTCAGGACCCGGTCTCCCCTACAGAACGAGCACGTAGAATATGACGTAGCAACGTCAAGGGGCACCCAAAGGGTTAATATCCAAAGTTTATACCCCATGTATGCCTACTAAAAAACCTTGACATTGAAGATGACAAAAATGTTATATTCAATGTTTTTGTGCGTAACAATCCCAGTGCTAAAAATGAGTACAAACCTTTAGAAAATGTACCTCCTAAGTAAGAAGACTTCATACGTGATGCATAATTTGGTGTTTGCAAATGATTTTTAACATATATCTCGTATTGAATACCTGATTAATACAACTTATATTAAAAAAAAAATAACTAGGTGTTTCATTTAACTAGTATTAGTAAATATCAATTATTAGTGTAATATTATTTATTATAGCCGTACTGTGAAAGTAATATATATAATTTTTAACCAACATAATGAAACCGCTGTGTGCTGCGTCAAATACATTTTTAGGTTCTACATAGCAACTTGATTTTGCGCTAACACTATAAGAATCGCTTTAGTTGCGCTTGGCAGCCGATTCTGACGCACTTTTAATTGATTTTGTGGCACACGGAAAAATTATTTTCAGTACAAACTATTTATGCCAAGCGCAGCTCATTTCTGTGCGCTGAAATAAATAAAACCATTTTTTATGCAGCTGGTGCGAATCGAGGAATTTGAGGTGTGTGTGTGTGTGTGTGTGTGTGTGTGTGTGTGTGTGTATGTGTGTGTGTGTGTGTGTGTGTGTGTGTGTGTGTGTGTGTGTGTGTGTGTGTTATCTGAGTCTATTCTGTTCTAAATATGTCTGACCTTTTCTTTCTCTCTCTCTGTTACCAGGAAAAGACGCACGTCTGTATGTGTTCAGGCTCAGCTCCATCAGAGAATGCCTGGAAGACAAGCAAGTTCTGAAGAGAAAGTATGAATGCAGAGAAAATAAACTGGAAAAAACAAAAGGTAGGTTACGTTTTTTGTTTTTTTTTTGTGAACATTTATTGAAGGGACAGCACTTAGCTCTGTCCTTCACAATCCCTGACAATATCATTATTGTCATTAATTAAAATCAAAAGCTTTTTTTTTTTTTTTACCAATGGCTGTGGAGCAAGGCTCTTTAACCAGCTCTCTAACGGGACCGGACCAGAAACTGTGTAGGAATAGAAGGGCCACAAGCAGTGGCGGATTTTCTATTAGGCCCCATACCCAGAGGCCGTGCTCGCTGCCCCATACCCAGAGGCCGTGCTCGCTGCCCCATACCCAGAGGCCGTGCTCGCTGCCCATACCCAGAGGCCGTGCTCGCTGCCCCATACCCAGAGGCCGTGCTCGCTGCCCCATACCCAGAGGCCGTGCTCGCTGCCCCATACCCAGAGGCCGTGCTCGCTGCCCCATACCCAGAGGCCGTGCTCGCTGCCCATACCCAGAGGCCGTGCTCGCTGCCCCATACCCAGAGGCCGTGCTCGCTGCCCCATACCCAGAGGCCGTGCTCGCTGCCCCATACCCAGAGGCCGTGCTCGCTGCCCCATACCCAGAGGCCGTGCTCGCTGCCCCATACCCAGAGGCCGTGCTCGCTGCCCCATACCCAGAGGCCGTGCTCGCTGCCCATACCCAGAAGCCGTGCTCGCTGCCCCATACCCAGAGGCCGTGCTCGCTGCCCCATACCCAGAGGCCGTGCTCTCTGGCCTATCGGGCCTGATGGGAAGTTCCTTACCTGCTGCCGCCTCCGCCTTCTTTCTGCAGCGTCAAATGACGCTGCGATGTCACACGGCTTCTCGTTGCCATGGCACCACGCCATTGAGGCGTCAAATGATGTCGCTTTGCCACATCAATGACACGCCATGTGACGTTGTGTTGGTGACGTCCGATTTCGAAGAAGACGGAGGGCGGCAGTACCAGGTACAGTGCCTGGGGGTGGCGGATCTGGGAATCCCCCGCTGGACACAGGCTTATTGTAATGTCATTTTAGATACATTGAAAGACTTGAAAATGATTATACTTCAGCATTTTGTAAGCGTTTCTACCAGCTGTACATATACATTTACAAGTGAGCGTGCATGTGGCAAACTCCAGTTGGAATAAAGCTGATATCTGGCACACGTATCATCTGTGTAAAAAAAGTAATCAACTGCCGGTGCTCACGAATAGGTACGCAAGATGAGAGGGAAAAAATCCAGGCACGCGGTCTTCTCTTTTGGAGATTTATAAAGCAGTAAAGCAAACCAACGTTTCGACTGCCACGCAGTCTTTGTCAAGGTGAGGGCGGACATACAAATCAAAAGCACATATATATATATATATATATATATATATATATATATATATACCCCTATGCTTACCTATCTAGAGTTATTGCAGCTGGAAAACGGCTGAAACGGGTCCGCCTGTGACGACACGGCCGCGACGGAGGTTCACGCATGCGCACCATCAAGTTCACATCCACGTGAACCCGGCGCACCTCCTGGCGGCCGCACACAATGACAAACCCGGCATGGCCTCCCCCTTGTTGGGATGGCTACCAAGACGCCGAACTCGGCTCTAGTCATAGCATCAAAGTGCTGTACGGGGTTGGAGCCAGCCATCGGGTAGCAGTGACTCACACCTGACTATACCCCGTGGTGGTGTATACAAATCAAAAGTGTATATATATATATACACTTTTGATTTGTATGTCCGCCCTCACCTTGACAAAGACTGCGTGGCAGTCGAAACGTTGGTTTGCTTTACTGCTGAATAAATCTCCGAAAGGAGACCGTGTGACTGGATTTTTTCTCTCATCTTGCAAACTCCAGTTGGCCAATTGTGGGGCGCCAGTGGAAGAGCCCCGAACTTTAGCAGTATATTTAATATAAGTGAAGTCCGTTATGAAAAGGAAAACATCTGATACATCACTATATGTTGCACCTCATGTCCATCCACCTTCTACTGGATCGCAGAAAGTAGAAATCAGGGCAGACACGGAATAAATACTTTGCACCTCCTTTGCAGCTGGAGGATCTGCTCATTGCAGCCCCTGCTAGAAAGAAAGGGCTAAAATTGCACCTAGTTAGAGCCATTATTTTCTTATCAGATAATAACTTAAAACCTTTTTTTTGCCTGTTATATAAGTATATTAAGAAACAGCGCTAAAACAAGCAAACATTTTCTTACCTTGCTAATGGTTTTTTTCCCAAAAGGTGTAATCTTGCTAATACGACGTTGTCATTTTTTGGAACTTTTAAAGTGGCATGAATTACAGAAGCCCAGATTTACTGAACGGTGGTAATCTTGTCTCATCTTGAACGCCATTCATTTGAACGGACTTTAAAATGTGTCCATTTCGTAAACTCTGGTTCTGATTGAGTCGCCATTATTTCAGCTGTACAATTGTTGTCGTTTTTTTTCATACATAAGGCAACCCCTTAATTTGTGTTTTATGTAAAGTATCCTGACTATAAAGAATAGATCAGTATAATTTCCACAGATTAGGATTTCGACAATGAGCGATTATTAAAAGCAAAGTAACAGACCAGTGTTTTTACACAGGGGTTCCCTGGCATCCCTAAATGGTTCCCTGCAATTTTCAGGCGATTTGAAATTTTTACCAAATACAGAAGAATTTACAATGCATCTGATCTTAGGCACGCTATTAGAGAGGGTTGGGGCTCCTTACAATGCATCTGATCTCAGGCGCGCTATTAGAGAGGGTTGGGGCTCCTTACAATGCATCTAATCTCAGACGCGCTATTAGAGAGGGTTGGTGTTCCTCACGATGCATCTGATCTCAGATGCGCTGTTAGAGAGAGTTGGGGTTCCTAAAGATGCATCTTATCTCAGAAACGCTATTAGAGAGGGTTGGGGTTCCATAATATAATTATAATGTTCCTTAACCAAAAAAAGGTTAAAAAAAAAAAAGACTGCTTTGACTTAAGATGGCAGATCATGTTCACACCTCTCTCAAAAATATACCATCAGCATAGGATTATGTGGTTTATACAATAAAGTGCCTCTACCCTGTTTACTTCAATGGCCGTTAATGACTGATATGATTCATATGGTTATCACACTATAGTAAATAGACACCCTTAGTATCATGACAGATATCATGATACCATGTAGTCCTTCGAGGACCCTACTTTCAAGGACTGAAGGTATACATTGCTCACTAGCAGTGTCACTGAGATCACCCATTCATTTACTGGTTCTGTTTTGAACAGCAGTGTTATTAAATATCAGGAACTAGAGCCTTTTGTCATCTCCAAACAGGTTGCCATTTATACGCTATCAACACCCATCACATCAACGAGCTGAGAATTGTAGTGGCCATTCGGAACAAACTACTGCTCATCACAAGAAAACACAACCAGCTCAACAGTTTTACAGGTCTCTCTATGACCTCACCTTTGACAGAATCACCGGTGGAGGAGTTCCAGTACATCAGGGTAGGTTTCAGTGGAGCGTGTCTCATTTAATGAACCATATTATGCATCAATAACAGTTGTTAATCCTCATGGGATGTTGCATCATAAGAATATATTTGAAATACTGTACAGTAATTCTTCATCGTCATCTATTTTCTGACTATGCAACAATGTTGTAATTTTCATAATGAGTATCTGACCCTTTCACTTTCTGGCGTACTTCCGATTACACAGCACTATACATCGAACAAATCTCTGCCCATAACAACGAACATGTTATACTTGTGACAGGTGAAGGTAAAATAAAATGCTTCTCAGGGCAAAGGCCAGGCTCCGGATCTTACTTTGAGGTCCAGTGTAGTCATTCCTTAATTTCTTTAGGTTAATTTAGGTGTTTGTCTGATTGCAGGAGATTTGTCTGTCTGATCCTCCAGTGGTGATGGCTCTTGTAGATGGACCTACTGGTGAGAATGACAACATGATCTGCGTGGCATATCGACACCAGTTTGATTTAGTTAACGAGAGCACTGGAGAGTCCTGCAGGCTGCATCATGTTGATGCAAGTAGGGTAAGTTCTCAATGTTAATTAAGTTACAACAAGACACTAAATTGGCTTTGGTTTGCTTACCTTGGGGGGAATAAGGTGTGGGCTTCATGCAGCAGTCTAGAATTCCATTTGTGGATTGAGATACCAGATGCCATATGGACTTCAAGCATGAAGCTGGTATAATAATCTGCCAGCCCATAAGGGGGTCTATCCATAAAGCACCATTAAATCAGGGCTCAACGTGACATTACCTGAAACAGGAACGTACTTTATGCTCCTTCAGTTAACAAGGTATCTTCAAACCGAATTATATGTAAAATCAAACATCTAATATTAGCAAAGGCTTAGCGTCATGTTATTGTCACATAACGTTGCATGACCTTCCAATACTGTGAAGCACATCTTGGCATTAAATTGGTCCACCCCCAAAACGAGGTCTTTTGCTTGAGGGGAAAGAGAGAGAGCAGAGGCAACCAACACTGGTACATAATAATACATCATGCATAACTGCAGCATTACCGCCATGGAGACACCACAAAAGCACTGTTAACGTGATGGTAAGATAGGTGGAAGCTTGGTGGATCTCCGTCATGCGATGGGTTTACATTAAGTGATATTTTCCCTGGGAAGGTGTCTTCGGTGCACTGAAGTTTTCCTGGTCATTAGAAAGTTATTGAGGTATACAGCATCATTACACAGTACATTTTAAAGTACAGCAGGAGGAGGGCACTGGAGTATATTACTCTTATCCAGCATGGAAGATATTTTACTATCCTTCCCAGTTCTGCTGATGCCGCAGCTTATTCTCTGTGACAGCTTTACTTGTAATTGGCACTGCAGCTGTTCCACCAAATCTGCACAGCTGGCTAAAATACCAGTGTAATCATTCCAGTCCGATTCTGTTCAATCAGGACAGTGCCGAATGCTGTAATTATTTTGTTCAGCTACATGTCTCGCTGGCTGCATACTTGCATTTGCTTTTATGTGGCTATGCTATTGCCAAGTAACTATTTTATTTAGACTGGGCTATAAATACTTGTTTACATCCATGTTATGAAACAGAACATCTTGACTCTTGAGATGTATTGCATCATTGAAGGGTCATAGTCTACTGCTTTCAATGTAGCTCATAGAAATTGATAACATACACCATATATATAGTTAAGTTTAAGTAAAACTCACTGGAACTTGTTACCAAGCAAAAGGGGGATGTGAGAAACACCAACACAATGCATAGCAAGTAAATATAATAAACACTGTATCCTCGATGTCCATCTTGTCCACTAGCCTTACACATTATCATTGCAGGTAAATTTTGTTGCAGCTATTGATGTGTATGAAGATGGGGAAGCTGGATTACTTCTCTGTTATAACTGTAAGTGGATGGTTTCTAGTTCTGAGATCCTCGACATCAAAGCATAAATTTATAGTATGTCGTAATCTGATTTTAAAGTGGCAGTTTTGCATAAAAATTGTTGCCAAAAAACATTTTGGGAACATGCATCTCTTAGTTTCGTGTTAGTAAGCTATTTAGGCAAGTGAAAAAGGACTGAAACGTAGGAAAGGTGAAATAAAATCACTTTGAATCACAGTGTGCTAGTCTTATGCATTTTTCCAAATGAATACAGCTTTTAAATCTCCTAGACGAGTCGGACATTGGTTGTTTCCCTTCTTTGTTGAGAGGGACAGCATGGAATTATGGGAGGACCATTCCAAAAGTGAGAAGAACGCAGGATAGAGCGGGATTGGGGTAGCTTTCAACATGGTAGAGAGCCCATCAATGATGGAGGATCTCTATGTAAATAGTAAATAGTAGCCAAAGCTACAAAATGAATTGTAAGCTTTTATTACCCCCTTACTAGCCATATACATGTGCAAATCAAGTGGGTTCATTCATCAACCTGCCATTTTTATTTAACCTACCACCGCTCAGGTATACAGGCTACAAATATGATGGTTGAGGTGAGCTGGGAAGGATGGCTTTATAATGCAGCAGGAGGTTTCCATTGTTCTACTATTAAGCTCATTTTGAGATCTCAGAAAACGCCCACACTTGACTCAAAATATTTCTATCGAGCAAAGAAAAAGTGAGTCAATTTTAAAAGAGGAGATTGCAGGTCAGGTAAGAGTTATGCAGCAGTTGTACAGTTAGAGACATTTTTAAAGTGTAAATAAATAATAGCTTACACTGCCATAACGGGGATTTTGTTCGATTTTTCTCAATAGTCCGATTCTTGACCATTTTCCATTTTATGTGACAAACGTTTGTCCATTTTCAGATATTTGCTACTACAAAAAGGTGTGCCCGTTCAATGGAGGTTCTCCACTGATCCAGCCATCCGCATCTGACTTCCAGTTTAGCTGGAACCAAGTTCCCAATGCTATTGGTAGGTCATCAAATGATTTAGTCTAGTTTTTAGATCTGAAATGATTGGTTAGCCAGAGTATTTGACCTTCCATGTTTATACACGGGACTCAATGGGCCAGCCCATTCATCCCAAATATCTCAAAACATTGCATTCATTTTATCTCTGCCAGACAAGCCTGCAACACTTTGCTTTGCAATACATCGTAATCCATCCAGCACTAGAGGTTAACCCCATTATTGCTGGAGGGGCTCTTTAAGAGCGAGCTGGGAATGTTGAAATGCACAAGTAAACTGTAGATCACATATTGGGAGAGCCCCGCTTAGTAAACATAACTCTTTATATTTTACTGGAGATTTTTACTGTATGTGATACCCGTTTTTTCCTACATTGCAGTCTGTGCGTTCCCTTACATTCTGGCTTTCACCACCGATTCTATTGAAATTCGATTGGTTGTGAATGGCAACTTGGTCCATACATCTGTTGTGCCTGAGCTCCAGCTTGTGGCATCCAGGGTAAGCAATCTACCTTCCAGAATATTGTGTTTTCATTTGAATGATAACCCAGCCTTCCGCATGGCATGGATAATGGAGTTTCACCTGGCTGATAATACCAGGGGTTATTCCATTGCTTTTTCTCGCTCTATGCTTTGTTTGAAAACCTTTTATCTTTAATCTAGAGCTGGAAAAAAAATGGAAACCAGCAATAAAACAGATAAATATCTTAACCCAATCCAGCAGTAGCGAGGAATGTAATATTGTAGGCCTTTCTCAATAACGCCATCCAAGAAAGCAATAAGGTGAGATTTAGATCTCAGTCACCGTGTAATGCTTTGTTAATATTACATGTTGCAGCCCGTACACAAAGCTCTTATACAAAATAGAGCAGAAGCATAAAAGGCAGTTATGCATCATGCTCCACAGGTGGACCGAGTTTCCAAGGAATATGCTCACTATTTCCATACGGCACGCTCTGCCTTTTACTGCACTTTCAATTCATTATGATTGCTGTGGCACCTATTGAGTCAGTAATTGGTATGATGTATGGTTATACAAAGTAGTGGTTGCACAGTAGTTACTTGAGGCTCATGTAATTGAATGCATCAGTTTCTGCACCTGTTTGGTTAATCTCGCTCCCCTTCATTAGCACTGTTTAACCAGCTAGGTGGGATGTGTGTTCATATTTCCTGCCTAAGAAACCTAGGTCCATTCGATGATGGTTTGAAAAACAAACCATTGTTATATTTCCTATACTGTAGATCTTGGAGAAGGTTCCATTTTAACTGTTGGACTACATAACGGCACTGCAGTCTGCTTAATACAATGCCTCAAAGTGAATTAGTTAACATCACACAAAGGTTGGAATTAACAAACATTCTTAATTGCTGTTTCTATGCTGGCTTGAATTTTTTTTTTTTTTTTGCAAGTTGTCACGGTAGAACAGGTCTTTTAACACATTTATATTTCTGGGATCAGTCGATAGGCAAAACAAGGCAGTGAAATAAAATGAGGTTTATTTGAATAAAGCCTCAGAAATACAACAAAACACAAAATACAGAAATATACGCACTTACTCGGGTCTGGGGTATGAGATCTAGCCTTTCCTAGGTGCAGGGCGCCCGCTTGCAAGGGCTTACCCTGATCTGAACCTTGTTCCAGACGTCCTGAACAGAGATTCTGCAGAAACGTTTGACCTGGACCTAGTCCCGATACTCCTGGAACTGTCTTCGGCAGGAACTCCTGACCGCGTCCGCTATGTTCTCAGATGAGAACTTGGTCCTCGCGTCTGACTCAGTCTCTGCTGGGCAGACTTCCCTAGCTTCAAAACGAAGCCGGTTGCTCTGCTATTTGGGACAAAGCAACTTTGAAAAGCCCGCCCTAGCGTCATCGACTCAAGCCACAAAATTGTCTCATTCTCTGACTGGGGCTTCTCCTTACATACCCTCCGCTGAGCTATGTTCAGCATGGAGGACAGAGGAGTGACCAATCAGGGCGTGGGAATTCCTCCCCACCAGCCAATAGAAACAGGGGCTCGTCTCTGGGCTGACGTCAGAGGAGGAGGCGTGCCAAGCCGCCTCGAAAAGCCGGGTGGGCGGGAAATATGGATTAGCTAATGGGGAAAGAGCTTCCGCTCGCCATCTTTCCCCAGCTAATCCAATGCCACCTACTGGGCAGGCTCCACCAAGTCTGGCAGACACAAAAGGTGTCCCCACAGGGTGCCCTTTGTTCTCCGGACTTGGCAATTCGCCCTTCTTCACCCACCAAACGGTCTTCTCACCTCTGGACATCCTCTCCTCTTTGAACTCCGAACGCTTTATACAGACATGCCGGCGTCTATGCTGATGCCCTGGCTGACTGTATAGAGCCTTATAGTCATTGTAAAACATCTTATAAAGTACACTTTAATAAAGAATATACTCTGGAGAACCTTATACTTATAAAGGAAATGGATTTGGGATATTTGGGCTCGAAATCCAGGAGTCTGGGGGGCACTGGGTTGACCCGGTGTAATTCACCCCGCATACTGGCAAATCATGCCTGCTCGCCGGGGAGAATTAAAGGACTACCGGTAACTTCGGCCCCCGAACTCCTGCAAACAAAATAATTGCATTTCTACACAAATATCCCCCCTATAACTGACACACAAGAAATCTCACAGTTCTAGGGCCAAGGGAACATGAAAACAGAAAAAAGCAGGGGTCACTTTATTTTCCACATGTATTATCCCTGGTCCCTGGCTTAAAGAGCTACCAGGGACCCCACAGTTTCAGGGTTAACCAGAGGGCTTAATCTTTATTATGTAGCCTGGTTACCCCCTACAGTCACACAAGTGCAACATCCAATTCGTGGTGGCAAAAAGTTTCACTCCTACAATTAAGAATTCCAACTCCAAAGCTTGTGATCCATTGAGTTCCCTACAACTCGGAATTTGGAAAAATTCATTTTTCAGTAATGCCTTCACTGTGAAAGAGGCCTGACGTGCACTGCAATGTATTGTAGGCCCAAATGGCACTGCAGGGTATTTTAAAAAGGTGCTAGGAGCTAAACAGAGTTCTGTCCATCACACCATGGCAAGATTTGCTCTGACACAGCATGGGAACTCTGTGAGAACTCTCGTTAAACACGGTGCTTAATCCTGAACACATGCAGTGTCTGCATTTTCATACACCACAAATGAACATTACTTTTTTATACTTCATGCCAAATGTGTGTCGTTTTGAGCTGTAAAGTTTAATCATTGGGTTGATCGCCCACATCTAAGGTAAGCTTGGTGTAACCTAGTATTTTGCACATCTTTCCAAGTAAGAGCAGCATGTTCACTTAACCCGCTCTAGGACACAGGATATTAATTATTTATTTATTTATAAAATATTTTACCAGGAAGTAATACATTGAGAGTTTCCTCTCGTTTTCAAGTATGTCCTGGGCACAGAGTTAAGACAAATAATACATGGTTACAAATACAGTTACATAAATGAGCAGGGTATACATTATATACAAGACATTGCATGCACAGTTAAATATAATATATATATTAAGGTCGTATGAAACAGTTACAGACCAGATTAAAAAGTGTGACAGCCTTAGATTTGAAAGAACTTAAACTGGTGGTGGATGTGAGAGTCTCTGGTAGGTTGTTCCAGTTTTGGGGTGCACGGTAAGAGAAGGAGGAACGTCCGGATACTTTGTTGAGCCTTGGGACCATGAACAGTCTTGGAGTCTGATCTCAGATGATAGGTGCTGCATGTGGTAGGGGTGAGGAGCTTGTTCAGGTAGCTGGGTAGCTTGCCCATAAAGAATTTGAAGGCAAGACAGGAAAGGTGAACGCCTAGACTTGAGTGATGACCAATCTAGTTCTTTGAGCCTGTCACGATGACACCAACTTTTATCAACACATTTATATTTCTGGGTACTTGATTGAACAGAACAAGTTGCAAAATAAATTGTGATTTATTTCCTTAATAGACAAACACACGACATCTGCAGAATACACTGAAAACAACACTCACTGGGATAAGGGAAAGAAATAAATTGTCCTTGGAACGAAAGAAATTGTCCTTTGCTTGCAAGCGCCAGAAAGGCAACCTTGGTTTTAAAAGTCCTGTGGTTATGTTATTATTAACCCCTTCACTCCTGGACTGGTTGCTGCTGGGCTGGAACAAAGTCTTGCATCTTTACATCATGGATTAAAATTCAGGAATCACACTGGGGATACCTGGGGAGCCACAGTTATAGACTGCCCAAAGCTATCTTTAACATGTGGATCCAATCCCCTCGTGGGAACAAAAAAAACCCACAAATAGCCAAGTTACCCACAGTTCATAAGACCGGTCAAAAGGGCTGTCAAGTGGGCAGGGCGCATGGGTCAGGTTGACGCCCATGCCACTTAGCATACCTGGGCTACACCCATATCTTGGCACCACTATGTCTGATTTTTGACCAATAGATGTCAATAGACTGGCATCTGTGATACCTCAGAATGCCGGCCGTGTATAACTTATGGGTATCTGGGTCTTTTCAAAACTGACACCCTTTTAGACAGGGAGACTCTAAATCTGTGAGACCCCTTTGAGGCTCGGTCATAAAAATACCTACAGCTCATTGAAATGCCGGTTTCTATACTGCCATCATGTGTCGGTTAGAGGGTATGGCGAGCAATGCATTTTGTCTTTTAACATGGCAGCCAGGGAATGGCTTGTAAATGGGGGACAAAAACGTCTGGGACAGGGCAACCACAGTAATAGATAGCGAATCAGGTATTAACCCCTTCCTCCCCGTCACACCTCCCCCACTCAAGACGCAGGAACTGCCCTGACCACCCCGTCCAGTGGCTGGGCTGACCTGCCAGCTCTTGAAGTTAGTAAGTCCTGAGGGCTGTCCTGGAGGGAAAGGCCATCAGCATTACCATGCTCACTTCCCTTCTTGTGCTGGATGGTGAAGTTCCACTCCTGTAAGGCAAGACTCCAGTAATGGCGTGCTGGCGGCAGCAGACAAGAAAAGGGAGCATGTCATACTTCATGATTATGAAACCCTTTTGCAAAACGGAGTTGGCAGTGCAGCGGGTAATTGCAACGGGTTTATTTCCTGCTAAGAACACATTTCAGTACGGAGCTAGAAACAACGACATTTCAGAGACACATTAACAAGAGCTATACCTATGTGTACCTATAGTGCTAACCTTTATCACCTTTGTCATTTCAGTCAGACATATATTTTAAAGCAACGGCAGCAGTGGGTTCATCATCCAACAGTAGTTCCAAGGACACCAGTACCCATAGTTCGCCTCAGACGCCGACGGGTTATGAAATGCCAGTATTTCCCTCTTCACTAGAAGGTAAACTGGGGTTTGTAGTGAGCTCTGCATGGGTATTTGATTCAGGAGAAATAACATTGATCATTTGTCCTGAAGGCATCAATGTCCGAAATCTGACCATTCCAGAATAGACACTTTAGCGAAAATGTAAATGCAAGGTCCCTCCAGTTCATTCCACACGAAACGTTTCACCAAGCCTCGGAAGGCTAATGGTGTTGCCAAATTGATACAATGTCAGCGAAATATCTCCAGATGGCGAAACTTGGCGTTTGTGCCCTATTTATAGTCTGCGCATTAAGCGCCTCTAGTGGTTGTAAAAAGTTTTGTACTGTAAATAAACAGATTAAACAAAATTGTAATACTCGTGGACTTCACTCGTGGCAAATCTCTTGTGAACTCGGATTCAGCCGCAGATTTTTTTCTTGACTCGAAGGGGGCACGTTTTGCAAACCCCATGCGAAAGGTTTGAACGGCTGGATCTGTAGAGATGTAGCAGGCGTCATGGTTCCATTTCAGTGTGATATGCTATGGTATTCTGCACCGTCACTCTGCGTTGTACCAGAAAACATAACATATCCTTGGATAACAAGGAAATGTGTGTGTATACACATTCACATATACACAGTCACATATTATCTATATATAATAATAATAATATATAGCACTGACCTTGTACACAGCGCTACACCACAATGAGTCCCTGCCCATAGACCTAAATCTGATTTTGGTGCCTGAGGCACAGAGATAAAGTGATTTGCCCAAGATCAGAAGGAGCGGCCACCAGGATTTGAACCGGGCTGTCCTGCTTGAAAGTCAGTGTCATTGTTTTCAGTCAGTGCCTTTACTCACTAACTCATTCAGCATTATATATATATTAAGAAGACAAAATGTTGAAGAGGGGTACATTGATCTTATAAAGAACATTTACGAGAACGCCACATCAAACATTAGATTACATGAAGATACAAGCAAGGGAGGTAGACACCATGTCACCAAAGCTTTTCACTGCAAAACATTCAAGAAATTAGATTGGGAAGAAAAAGGAAGAAAAATCAACGGTGAATATTTGAGTCACCTTCAATTTGCAGAGCGCATTATTTTTGCCAAAAGTCCAGAAGACCTCCAGAAACAAATTGGAGTACTCGTCAATGTATGAATCTCAGCATGACCAATGTGAAGTAAGAATTTGACCAACGTATGAATCTCAGCATGACCAATGTGATGTTCAACAAATGTGTCAAGTCTGCAAAGATCGAAATAAATTGAATAGAACTAGAAGTCTAAGACTATGTCTGCCGTGGCCAGCAAATAACAATGGATGGGAACCTTTTTGAATTAAATAAATAGTAGAATGAAGATGGGATGGAGTGCATTTGGAAGAAACATGACAATATTTCAAGGGAGCCTTCTAATGTGCCTCAAGAAGAAAGTGTTCAACCAGTGTATTCTGCCCGAGCTCACTTATGGATGTGAAACTTGGACCCTAAATGCGAAGACAATTCAGATGCTTGAGACAACGCAAAGAAGTATGGAGAGATGTATGAGACAGGAAAAAGAACGGATGGGTTCAAAACCAAACTAAAGTCTGTGATATTTTCACAAGGGTGAAGAAATTAAAATGGCAATGGGCCGGACATATCGCTAGCAAACAATGACCATTGTTGGACAAAGCGGGTACTCTACCAGATTCCAAGAGAGATTAAAAGACAAAGACAATGACCAAAAGTAATATGGAAGGATGAAATCAGAAAAATTGTTGGAACAACGTGTAGAAGAGAGGAATGCAACCGCAATATCATCGGGCAGGTGTTCATCCAGCAATGGATTGACAAGGGATGAAGATGATTTATACACACACATACAAAAAGAGACATACTTTCATTTGTAAATTATAAGGAAAAATGTATTTATTAATTAAAATGTTTTACCAGGAAGTAATACATTGAGAATTACGTCTCGTTTTCAAGTATGTCCTGGGCATAGAGTTAAGATGACAAATAAATAGGTCACCTAGTGAATCAAAACTAGTTAAAACATATGTTCTAGTTAGTCTCAAATCTCCCTTATGTACCTACTGGGATGCTATGCAGTACCGTTAACTAAATAAACACACGCTTTCAATACCCTTCCTTTCTGGATCAGTCTCTAGGTCCCAACTGACTATATTCACAGTCTTTGTTATTTTCCCTTAAAGATATAAAAAGACCTCCAGCGCTGCACTGGGCATGGCGTTCCTGGCACCCTCCTGCACTGAAGAGGTTAATCATGAACCCTCGGTTATCAGTTATGGTATCAATTTAGGAAACTATCCTGTGAGTGAGCGTGTTCGCTTCTTCGATGGTGTGAAAGCCTGAATCTAATTACAATAACATTAATATATAAAATAGTTTAATTCGGCTTTAAACTCCTCAAACGTGCAGCGCTAGGATTTAGGAAGTCAGCCAATGTCAGCCTTTTAGATGAATTTAACTTTTATGAGAGTGGTTAAAAACAAAGAAAAAAAAAACAATTGCATAGTTTGTGGGAAATGCAAAAAACCAATAAAACGGCTTTTCTGAACCATTATCAGATATTATTACACTACAGTTAGGATTCACCAACTTTCTAAATGGGCTAACACACAGCGATCCCTTGTAAAGGCATTCATTTGTATTATTTATTTATTCAATGTTTTACCAGGAAGTGATACATTGAGAGTTACCTCTCATTTTCAAGTATGTCCTTTGGCAGTTATCGCATGATCACGGTGTGATAATCAGTATGGGACATTAGTGAATCTGCCCTATGTATTTCTTCTGTTTTACATGGTCCATTCTGTATGGTGTGAAGCATCGTAACACACAATGAACAATACATTGTCTATTCACCTGAATATTACGATCATTTATTTGTATGGTGCATCATACAGTCTAGGGTATATGGTCACTGCCTTTTTGGCGTGACCAAATAACCACAGGCGTTTAGCCGCTGCTCACCGCGCCACCGGGACACTTAGACACTAAGGTATGTCACTAACCCATATCCTAAAACCCCCTAATATTAAGCCCTAATACTAATGCTACCCCTTACCCTAAAACCCTTTGTCCTAACCGATAAACCCCCTAAAATGAATCCCCTACCCTAAAACGTCCCTTCTCGGCAAAGCGGATGGCGCCGGAGGGTCCCGACCGGGCACTTGGTCACAGCCAGGTGGCTCGTTCCAGCGCTGCACAGTACAATGTGGGAGGGAGGGCCACAACATTGTTTGAGAAAAGATTATAACAAATACAAAATAAAGGAAGTCCCTGTGCCGAGAAGCTTACAATCCAAAACGGTTGCTGTATCATTTACCTGTGCATTTACACATCTCATTATACTGGATGGTTTCCAAATAGTTTAATCCCTGACCTCAATTTGCCATACCACCTTGTAACCATCAATAACCCCTCAGTACAATGTTTATAACCTTAGAACTGCAACTTGCCACCTTCTCCTCCGATGCTTAGCTATTTAAGCTTTCACTTGGACAGATATTTACTAAACAGTGCTATGCTATATGTCAGCTTTTAGCACTGGAAGACCCCTTACAGCTCATTCAAGTCTAGATGTCCATCTGGTAAATATGGACCTTAATACCCCTCTTTTCAGGCATATTACAGTGTGTATGTGTATATATATATATATATATATATATATATATATATATATATATATATATATATATATATATATATATATATATACACAGTGGTTGACAAATCACCAAAAAATCTACTCGCCACACAAAAAAATCTACTCGCCACCTAGTACCAAACGTGTGCTGCTTGGGCCAATATTTACTCGCCCGGGGGTTAAATCCACTCGCCCGGGGCGAGCAAATGTATAGGTTTGTCGAACACTGTATATATACACACACACACACACACACACACAGTGAATGCTTATGTATCAGACAATCAACTTTAATGAATTGAATGGAAACCCATGTGCTATCTCACATCTTTAATATATGGCGCGGCTGACTTTACAGACGATACTTTTTCCCACTTACACAGATAAGAAGCAGGGTTATTTTATTTTTTTAAACAAAGATACATATTCTACTAATATGACAGTTCAGCTTTAGGAAGACATAAAACACAATAAGAGTTATTGACTCTTCCCTCAGTTCGCGGGTAGGTGGCAGGCCTTCATATATACGCTTCCAAATAATAATTGGATATTTTTTCCCCCTCTGCCCCCTATTTCTATTTCTTGCCTTTGTCTTGGAACGCCTTATAAATAAAGAATAATCTGAAGGTGTCCGCGTGCTGTATTGAGCAAACATGAAAGTCCTTTGCTGATCTGCAACTCCCCTCCTAACCCTCAGTAATTCATTCCATGTACTTTGGAAGGAAATCCAGCGGTATTAGGTACATCTTTTAGAAACACTCATTATTACTTTGACTTGAATCCTTTTTTTCCACATTTTTAACTGATTTAATCCTTGTAGTTCTTCAAGCTGCAGACCAAGCAATATCCTACATGTTTTTTTTTTTTTTTTTTTTTAATAAATCAGTTCAGTACGATAAGAAAATAATTGTAGCATTAAAAAAAAAAATCTGAATGACATTTTTAATGTATTATAATGTAACAAGCATTTTTTTGTTTCTGTAGCAACCATTTACAAAGTCTCATCCCCCCTGTTCTGAAACAGGCTCTGGCACACCCCTTTTTGAACCCTGCCTTCTCTCTAGTAGTGCACCAATTGTATCTAGTGACTGCCTGGTCACATGATCTTCCCCACAGAACTTTGCATCTTTGGTCCTCTTCTGCAGCACTGACAGCCATTTAGTGAACCTCCAAGCCAAATCTTTGCCGATCAATCACAGGAGAACGGATCGATCAGCAACTTAGCTAATTACTTATCATTGTGTGGACTGTATTGATGCACATATTAAAAAGGGAGAATTTTATTTTTTATTTTAAACGGCAACTTGGAAGTCACAAAGCACCCCAGAGTAACATCCAAGGATCTGCAGGCCACTCTTGCCTTGTCTAATGTGAGTGTTCATCACTCAGCTATCAGAAAAAGACTGAACAAAAATGGTGTTCATGGAAGGATAGCCGGGAGGAAACCACTGCTCTCTAAAAAGAACATTGCTGCCGTTGGAAGTTCGCCAAAGAGCACATAGATGTTCCACAAGACTTCTGGAACAATGTTCTCTGGGCAGATGAGCCAAAGGTAGAAGCTTTTTGGCCCCAATGAGAAACGTTAAGTTTGGTGAAAACCAAACACTGCGTTCGAACAAAAGAACCTCATCCCCACTTTCAAGCATGGTGGTGGGAGTGTGATGGTTTGGTTTTGCTGCCTCGGGACCTGGTCGACATACCATCATGGCTTGCCATTATTGAAACAAACATGAATTCTGCATTGTATCACAAGATTCTAGAGGACAAATGTCAGGACATCCGTCTGTGAGCTGAAGTGAAAGTGGATCATGCAGCAAGACAATGATTCTAAACATACAAGCAGATCTACAAAAGAATGGCTGCAGAAGAAGAAATTCCGCGTTTTAGAATGGCCTAGTCACAGCCATGCTCCCCCGGCACTTAATTTAAATGTTATGGGGAAGAGCCCGGGGCCTCTACGTGCTGTTCCCCCCCCATCAGTTTGCTGTAGGATATATAGGATTCCGTCTAACGGTCTGGCACAGTACACTTGAAGAAGAAACCTATGAGCTTTTGAAAGCTCTGTACATTGTAATTTCATCTGTGAAGAACTCTAATATTGGTCCGCTGAAGTGTATCACAAAGTGTAGAACCTCTGCTTTTCTCCAGGGACAATACCGCTTCTAAGAGCTTTTATTCTACAATGAAATAGGAAAGGGTCACGATAAAACATCTTGATTGTGGTTTGCAGATGGGAGTCTTTTATTGCCCCGTGTCTGGCTATTTGCCTGAAACAGCAGTCCCCTCCAAAATTGAACCTGTTTTTTTTTTTTAAACCGGATTCAAACCGAGGCGAGTCCCCTGCAGACCATTTTCAGCTCTTGGTGGTGGGAGACCCCAGTTACAGAGATACTTGCAGTTTTAGGTGACTGGTACACTTCCTGTTTTTTTTTAAAGATGGCATCCACGGTTATCCAATAGCTCAATTAGTGGCACAATCAGAATAACCGAGTAACTGATTGAGCCACCTGTGCCGAAGCAAGGATATCCTGAAAACCTGACCTTTTGGGGGCCCTTGAGGACTGGTGTTGTCCACTCCTTGACTAGAGTAATATATTTTTGTCTTCATTAAACGGTAAAAGCAAAAAAAAAGGGTATTTTTGCAGCAATTTTCTTTTAACAATCCACTGTCTAATGTTATCTTATGTTGTCGCCAACTCCTGCCATTCTGTGTTTTAAATGTCAGGGGTCAATAAGGTTAAGACAACGTAGGCGGACGATTAAATCATGTCTGATCTAACCTGCAGACATCATACCTTTCCTGTGCACCAAATCAATAAAGGTCAAAAAAACGAAAATGTCAACATATCATAAACAAATATGCAGAATGTTTGTATAAGAAAATTAACCCCCCCTTTTAAACCACATTATCTACATCAGGGTTCCCAAACTCCAGCCCCAGGGATTGCTACTATAACATTATTGTATAAATAGCAAATTGTTTTAAAAGACTAGACCAGGTGTGGCCAACTGCAGTCCTCAAGCCCCCCCCCCCCCCCCCCCCAACAGGTCAGGTATTCAGGATATATAATTTATGGAGAAGGGGAAATATATTTGCAAATAATGGATCTAGTAGACTAAACAGGCATTTTTCGTCTCAATTTGACAGAATTAATAAAATGATGCATTCCTTTCGTCTTCATTCTTCAACAGCCAATGGGTTATTGCAGACAGAAATTTAATTTCAAATACAGTTTTGGGGACAATGCCCCAGACTGAACTGTTTGACGTATACGTTAACTCCATAACAAAAAAAATAATCATGCATTAAATAATATGTTTATTTTAAATATTGGAAAAGAGAGATGCCGATATTGACTATAGAAGAAACAACGCCCCCCCCCCCCCTATTTAAAATACTGTAAACCAGGCCTGCACAATTCCAGTCCTCAAGGGCCGCAAACAGGCCAGGTTTTCAGGATATCCCTACTTCAGCACAGCTGGCTCAATTAGTGGCTCAGTATGACTGAGCCACTAATTGAACCAGCTGTGTTGAAGTAGGGATATCCTGAAAACCTGGCCTGTTTGCGGCCCTTGAGGACTTGAGTTGTGCAGGCCTGCAGTGTAAACATTGCTGGCAACAAAATTCCAGGCACAACTTCCAAAACACATACAGTACGTTTACTTTTGTGAATAAGAAACGGCCGACTAAGAAATGAATTCCTTCCAGGCCACATGAGTAACCTTTACTCACCATGCTAAAATATAATTTGATGGAAAACTTTTACATACCATTAACTCTTCAGAGTATGGTTAGGCATATTCACCACAAGGATATCTTCACTAGAGTGAATTAATTTAGAGATTGTTAATGGCTTTCACACTTTAGTGAATACACCCCTCAGACTTGAGGTTTTCTGGGGTGGATTATCCTGGTATTTGAATTGGTCGTACTTTTCTGTAGTAAAAAAATAAATAAGTAGCATTTTTGGATCTCTATGTGGAAACCTCTCGTGAATCATTGCCCACGAATGTAATAATTTGATGTCTTTTTGTTTTTCTGTACCAGGTGAAGTTCAATATGGAAACATTTACAAGATTCCCTTAAGCAACTTGGTTGGGCGAAGCATTGAACGACCTTTGAAGTCACCTTTAGTTTCTAAGGTCATCACTACTCCAACGTCCAGTGGCATTGCCTGCATTCCTGTCACACACTCTCTCTCACTGTCACGAATGGAAATCAAAGAAATAGCGAGTAGGACAAGGAAAGAACTATTGGGTAACTTCTCACCATACACACTGTATTATGTAGAGCAGGGGTGGCAAACTGCAGTCCTCAAGGGCCACCAATAGCTCAGTTTTTAAGGCTATCCCTGCTTCAGCAGAGGTGGCTCAATCAGTAGCTTAGTCATTGAGTAAGCCAGCTGTGCTGACGCATGGATAGCCTAAAAACCTAAAACTCTTGGTGGCCCTTGGGGACTGGAGTTGGCTACTCCTGCTATAGAGATTCATTACACTTTTAAATTTGAATTCATGCTCCGTTTTACATTGCAGACATACAAAGCACAATAAAAGCAAATAGAATAAAAGCAAATATCAGTATAGGAGCACTAGATGGGAGATTACAATTTTACACTAGATTGTAAAACAACTTGAATCCCTTACTTGCAAGAGTCTTGCCAGAACCCCAAGTGGCTCTGGCAGTGAAGGGCTTCAGTGATGTGATTGGACTATGGGTAGGTGCATGTTGTGTGTTGTGTTTAAGCCTGGCGAGACATTGGTCACTATCACGCCACTAAACTCCTTGCATGACAAGGTGGGTTTCAAGGATGTGTTGAAGGTGGAAGAGAAGGAGAATCATGATGACTGGTTCCTGAAATAAGGGGTAGGGTGTTAAAAGGGTTTGCAAACGGGAGGAAGCAATCAATGTGAACGAGTACAAAATAACATTAAGGAACTAACTATAAATTGCTAGATAACCCTCATAGCCCTAGGCTAATGCAGCTTCTACAAGCTCTTTGCAAACACGTATTTGGCATTTTACCTGCTGCACACAACAAAACGGGTCTACTCAATCACATTAGTGGTGAAGAATAAGTTATTGTCATTGCACAGTCTATACCTCTAACAATTGCAACCTTGGTTCAGGTCTTTCTGGTGAGCCAACATCCAAATCTGAAGCCTCACATAAGCAAAAGAAACTTGCTAGTAAACAGCTGGAAGAAGAGACTAAATCAGGAGCAGTACGATCGACTAGCAGCGACAGGTAAGGCCAGAAATGAAGCATCATATCATGCTGGCAGTGCGCTGATTAAAAAGCGCTAAGTCTGCATAATATAGTGTCTTATGATTGTTTTGATAATGTATCCATTATACAGTAAAAAGGAAAGCCGGGGATGGAATGTACAGTAGTTCCGTATGGATACCACATGCAGTAATACAACACTATTTAAATATATAACCAACCAATGGCCAGATGCACAGAACTAGCTTATATCAGGGCTCATACTGTGATATTACCTAAAACAAGAATGGATGTTCTATTCTCAGAGGTTAACAGGTATCCTGAAATCTAGTTACTGGTTTTGCCTGATTATACAGTGAGGTTTTCAATAAGAGTTAAGTTGAAAAGTACATACTCGCCTTATAAATCGGGCCCCGTCTACTCAGTGAGCCAATTGGCAGTCGGATGTATGAGGGAGAGAGGGAGGGAGGGAGAGAGGGAGGGAGGGAGGGAAGGAGGGAGTGAGAGGGAGAAAGAGACAGCATGTGTGTGTAAACTTTTTTCTTCCCAGAAACTACTGTTAATAGGGGCTAGTTTTATATTCAGGGTGGCCATATAAATCAGGGAAATATGGTATGTGCAAAAACTATTCCTGGACTTTATCTAACATCACGTAGTTGTAGCATAACGTTGCAGTATCTGCCAATAGCGTGACATTAAGTATGTGTTGGCGTTACTCCGAACCAGACTCTGAAATAGATCATTAACTCAAGTTGAGAGAGGGTATGAAAGGGAAATAACGTTATGCTGGTTGAATACGGTAGTGTTACACCCATACAGACCCTTTTGAAGCCGTTTCAGGGTCTGGATTAGACCAACGCCATGTTTAGGTGTGACCTAACTAACGTAGTGTTAAATCCCCATATTAACATTAACCCACCTTAGTGAATATGTGATGTTATGATAATGCCTCATTTGCATATCCTTATCGTTAATGGCTGTTATTCTAAACTCTAAGCTTTTTACGGAAGAAAACATGACATAAAGGAGCAGTTAAAGCAGGGTTTTTTCGGAGCTGAACCCCATTAATTTCAGCTTTGGAGACCCCCTGCTTCCAAAGATACTTACATCCCAAGGGGGTGCCAGTAGCGCTCTGCTTTTTAAAAGCGCACGCGTCACGTGGACCAATAGGAAGCCGCACCGGATGACGTCACAGGTTCCTATTGGCCCGCATGGCACGACACCTTTGATAAGCGGCCAATACGTGATCCCTCCTAGCTGAGCCAGGGCAGTTTCTGGCACCTACTACAGAGGTACGTATCTCTGGAAGAAGGAGGTCCCTGGAGCTTAAATTAATAGGATTCAGCCCCGGAGACGTCACTGCTTCTATTGTATGTTACAACAAACAAAAATTCAAAAAGATTTACCTGCTTGGATTGCTGCTTTAACGTTCTGTTCTTGTCCTTTAAAGATAGTTAGTTTTCACGTGACATTAACAGAGCATTGTGGATCTGGGCTAAAGGGAGGGTACAAAGAAAGAGTACAAAAGAAGAACAAGATATATGGAGATTAAGTTGATCTATTTAAGACTTGCAGATGAAATACGTGTGCTTAGTTAGTGCAAATAACAGCATCAGGTCTATTAGAGATCAAAGTCACTGTGCTTTCCGTGGAGGTTTTCCTTTTAATACCTTGGTTGTATTTTAGCACTGCTCTTTATATCAGTTTGGCATAGGGCTGCCAGGTGTCCAGTATTGAACCAGGCTGTCCTGTATTTGGACACACTGTCGAGTAGAAAATTAGAGGTAATACTGGGCATGTGTGTGTCCGGTGTTACTAGGGTAACTTTATTTGTCCCGGCAAAAAACGGAACAAATCTTACGCAGGCGCAGTCAGCGCTAACTGCACATGCACGAAGAACACACACCGACCACGCATGCGCGATTACCACTTGCCGGCTGCTTGTGCGCATGCTCGATCGGCACTTGCCATGAACAGACAAGTGCTGATCACAGACACGCAGTCGGTGCTCGACAGGGGGGATCCAAACACCGGGACAGCACCCACAAATGTTGGGACAGAGCCCAGCTAAACTGGGACATTTGGTCACCCTAAGTGTTACCTCTCTGGACACAGTGACCTGACCGGCTTGGGGGGGGCCGTGGGAATTCCCAGAGCAGGAATGTTGCTAGGGAGCTGAGAAGCTTCCTCCTTCTTGATTGGCTGCTGCTGGTAATGTAGGCAATCAGGAGGAGGTGTTAAGAGCCTGGGGCCAAGGAGAGGAGGAAACAGCATGGAGAAGAGAAAGGTGAGGGGTGTGTGTGTGTCTCTCTCGAGCGCGTCGCACCTTTCACCATTGTTTGCAGTATTTTTGGAGAAGCCAACTTGAGAGACCTTGATAAAGTACGCCCATAATGGGAAAAGGTACATGTGGAAGCAGCAAAGAGCATGATGCATGTTATTGAAAATGTATTTATTCTACTTGTGTTCTGTATTACCCAGAAAAGTACATTTTTGGTTTATTGCTAATTGTAGCAGAAGGTAGATCCCGGATTGTTCGTGTACGGAGATGTGTGTTGGATTTTCTTTAGAGAGTTTCAGAGGCCTTTCTTGCTGTAGTAAATACATTTACATATATTTAAGTACAAATCATTTGAAATATTAATATGTATGTACTAAACATTTTTTTTTTCTAGAGGGAAAAACAAAAACAAATGTGCAATACCTTGGTTAAAAAAAAAAAATACCATGTCATATAGTTAGAAGGTGGCCCATTTGTCTCATGTACAGATACATAAAGGGAGATGCTTTTGTTTGTAGACATAAGCCGATATTTAGTAAGCGGTACTGCACCGTGAGGCTTCTTATGGCCCAATCACTCGAATAAGCAACAAAGTGTTCTCCGACATAACAGTGCTGAGTAAATATGGCTCGTGTTGTACATAATAACGAGTCTGCCTTTTCCCTCCCGCAGGATAAATTCAGGCTCTTTTGAAAGCAACTCTGAAGGGCAGCGTCATTATTCCACCAGTTCTGATCCGGACACAAATGTCAGCGTGGAAGAGAGTCCACCATTCAGCAGCAGCCCATTCCAGATGACCACTTCCTTTGATGAAGATATTGTTGATTTAAAGTGAAGACGAATTTCAGTAAACCCCGTCCCTACAGTCACTCTTTCTTACAATTGTCTAGGCTCTGTAGGAATGTCACAACACTGCTCCTTGTGGTTAGGTGATGGGGACAATGATCGGGATGTCAATGACACTCCACAGAACAACACACTGTTATACACCCATGTAGTGGCAGAAGTAGCCTTAGAGAGTTTATTTATACATCACAATGCAGACCAGCTGCCCTGTTTTGCATCCAAACGGTGTATTGGCCAGTCCATTATAAACGTCTACAGCACGGGTGGCCAACTCCAGTCCTCAAGAGCCACCAACAGGTCAGGTTTGAAGGATATCCCTGCTTCAGCACAGGTGGCTTCTGACTGATCCACTTGTGCTGACGCAGGGATATCCTTCAAACCTGACCTGCTGGTGGCCCTTAAGGACTGGAGTTGGCCGCCCCTGCTCTACAGTATATATCACCTTGCCTTTTTAGTGTGTAGCATTCTAGTAGCTGTACGAGAAGTAACTGGTATCTTTTTAGGTTATTGTAGGTTACCTTTTGTAAGACAAATAAGAAAAGATCCATAGATGTCGTACGACAAAGGAACATTCAAGTGGCTCTACTTCAAACATTATGTGGTTCTGTCCTTTAGACCTCTCAACTTCCACTAACTTGACCACAAAGGTCGACTCTTCTTATGTCCCATATGAACAAGAGGCTTTTTTTGTTCTTGAAAACTCCCGTTCAACAGCATCTTAAGAGGACATTGTTGTGCTGCAAAAGAAGATATGAAAAAATATTTTCAGTTTAAAGCATAAAATCCATAGTGAATTACAGGGACGTTCTTAAGACAAATATTTATTAATACTTCCAGAAACGCTCTTGCTCGACATCTATCCTCCCCGCATATCTCAGTGTTTTCTAAGAGGCATCACATAAGAAAATGTAGGTTGTAAACCAATACTTAAAAAGATGACAATAACATACCTCAGAGACAGGAGGAACCAATCATGCATCATTTCTACCTGTATTCTACTTGTTGTTTTCTGTAACAAATAAGAAGTGTGCATTGCAGTCGGACACGTGGAAGGTTATTCATTAAACGGCTATATTTCCGAGCGGAGCGATATCGCACGGAAACTCCCGTTGACTTCAGTGGGAGTCCCCCATGTAACAATGCCCTGATCAGCACGATCGCAGCTGCATGAATCAACCCTCATGTAAATTAACATTATACATCCACTGTCTCTATAAATGTGCCAAAGAGTCACAATTCCTGCTTTGTTCAGAATATTGTCAACAAGATTCTTTTTGTCATATCCGACCGCATTGATTGTGCTACCTATCATGGAATATCAGACCAGCTTCAGAAGGCCAACGGAGTAGAAAAATCTTATTTCTTTTATTTTTCAAAGCAAATTGGAAAAAAAAAAAAAGATATCGCCTCAGATCATCAATTTACTTGCAGGTGTAGCATTCACTCTAGTCACTTTGAAAGCCACACCGTGAAACACCCAAAATAACAGTCTGATTTAACCAGCTGTTGAGTAGTGGATTTAAGTCAGGTCTTAGACATCGAATGACTTCTTAAAATCTATTTTTAAGTACATATCTAAATATGTACTTACCACAGGGGTGGCCAACTCCAGTCCTCAAGAGTCATCGAGAGATCAGGTTTGAAGGATATCCCTGCTTCAGCACAGGTGGCTCAATCAGTGGCTCAAAGGCTGAGCCACTAGATTGAGCCATCTGTGCTGAAGCATGGATATCCGACCTGTTGGAGACCCTTGAGGACTGGAGTTGACATACCCATACTGTATATGACAGAGCAGATTCTTTACAAACAGTTATTGAGTTGAAATGGTACTTTTTATCTCCAGAATAGAAGTATCCATGAACAACTAACTAATGGTAATAGAAGTGAACAGGATTAGCAGAATGACAAAACATTGTGTATTGGAAAGTATATATATATATATATATATATATATATATATATATATATATTCATTCATACACCTAAATATTTATACTAAAGCAGAGCGACCGACGGAAAAAATTGATATACACAATTTGATATACACATTGTTTTGTGTAAATGATTGGTAAAGGCACACAAGTAAATCATATGTGTGAATGTATGTGTATAGAGAGAGTATATATAGAGTATATATTGCTTCCACCTGTACACCCCAAAGAAGACGCATCTTGTCATGAAACGTGTTAGGGCAGTCAGCTTAAGGATGTTTAATTTCTAATTTATAGAAAGTTACACTTCATCTATTTCTGCTGCAAAGTTCAGCCATTCATTCTACTCTTATTGAATATATTATGTGAGCGAGGAACCCTCTACAAGCTATCCAAGGTTGAACTTGCCTTATGTACAGGTCATTGGCATCAGGGCAGTGAAGAGGAGTAACAGCTGTCTAGCCGTATTATTTAAGTCTCCGGTGGACTGGTCCTACCATGTCAACAGTCGTTTAAATCAGACTGCTGTAATAGTTCCAATAATTGAGAGGTAGAAAAGGAGGAGGAAACAATGGAAGAAACATCTGGTGGACACCTTTGTTGACCCAACCATGTCCAAACCTTCAAAAACGTACAGGGTTCTTCTGCAGCTATTCAAATGCTTCTGGACAGTTGTTGATCCAATCATAGGTATTTGCTTTTTCACATTACACAAGGGACCAATACAGATACCAGTCTTTTGTGCCAACAATAAAGGAAGTAGAAGCCTCTTTGGAGCTGTTGCCAAAGGTGAGAAGTGCCCATCTGTTGACTGTTCCCCCCTTCTACCGTTGCCCTTATGCTGTATGACCTTTTCTTGTACATCAAGTCATCAAATCATGCAGAGAAATAAAAAAGTGAGGTCTATGAAAAAGAAGTACAGGGGATGAAGAGGGTAACGCAGTACAGGGATTATATGGTGTTAAATCTTAAAAGGTCTATACAAACATACTATTTAACTTCCTGAATTTCAATATTTTACCAAAACATACCCAACATATTTTCTACAAGGAGACCCATAAAAAGCCTATACCGTTTGTCAAATTTTTCAGTGGACATATTTTTGGGAATACAAATCAAAAACGTGAAGCACTACATTTGGAAAGCGTATTCGAGTCGGCACCACCGGTTCTCGACGGAGTATATTTCAAGTGCACCGTTCAAATTTGTCTTCACCAGTGATAAGATTCAGGACAGGGAGTGACAATGCGGGGGCATTACAAACTGCTCTAAAAGAAAGAAACAAAAAGGATGAAAAGCTGTTGTGTGACCAGTAGGTAGCTAGGTAACAGATATAGTATATACCAAGTCCGGTCCTCAAGGGCCACCAACAGGTCAGGTTTGTGTCGGTTGGCCCTTGAGGACATGATTTGGCAACCCCTGCAGTATACTATCATTTAGGTGATGAAAATGGCCCGGAAATTTTCGTTTTAGCGTTGGTTGCAATACTCCGTCTCCAAAATCGAAATGCAATGTAACCTATCCCTTATTCCCGTTCATTTCGTACGATACAATGTGATACGTAATGGTATTTAAATGTAACCCACCACGTATTCCCCTAAAAACTTCACACGACTAAAAAGTATTTTCAAATATGAAATATTTTGTTCATAGATTCCAGTAAATGACTATGACCAATACAATACAAATTTCATCGCTCTTCCAAATGTACAATCTTCTTCGGGCTGGCTATTGGACATGTTCACCTGTAAAAAGAGAATGTTGTATATTAATAATCGAGAAGAAACACAGTATCGTTCGACACATGGAAGAACAATGACAGACCTCAGCAAGAACCAAGAGTAGAACAGAACATGAGCTTAGGAAAGACGGTTTCTCACAGAGATACCCAACCTGCTTCCTGTCTCTCAAACACCATGCAGGGATCTATGGGGGAGATTCACTAATCACTGATAAAGGGTTAATGCATAATCAAGCGCTGATATCCCTTAATAATTACCAGTCCTACGTATCTATCGAAAGAAACGTCTACATTAGTGCACACCATTTCCTAACAAATTCCTGCTTACATTTCCAATGTAAGTAAATGTAGGAAGAAATTGGCTTGATAATTGGCCCTACCTTGTTTAAGGTGCAGGTACCAAAACCAAGTGGGCATGCAAATAAGAACACCAGAAGAAGGCCATGTTCACTAAACTCCACTAGCAGCTTCGCTTGGGCTAATAGCATTGAAATGAATGGTAATTACCTTTATTTGGGTCAAATGTCAAGTGGGGAGGAAAAAAAATATATGATCAATATCCCCCCATTACTGAATAGAGATTACCAGAATAAGTAATGACTGTGGCTGAGGCTGGAATCAAACCTACAAGTTTGTATGCAATTCAAGACTGACAAATTAACCACTTGTCCTCTTAACCTCCTCAACTCAGCATCGCATGCCACCCTTCAATGGACAGCCAAGCATGTTATTAGGCAAGCATGAAAATCTTTATCCTAGAGATTCCCAACCTGTGGTACGAGTATTACTAATACTACACAACGTCCTACAACAGGGGTTGTCCAGTCTTCAAGACCTCCCCCCCCCAACAGGACAGGTTTTTTAAGGATATCCCCGCTTCAGCACAGGTGGCGTTGTCTTCGATTTGGCCACCTGTGATGAAGCAGGGCTATCCTTGAAACCTGAAATGTTTGGGGGGGGGGGGGGAGGGGTCTAGAATATTGGAGTTGAGAAGCCCTGTCCTACAACATAGTACCGCACACTAAGTGACTCGTATGTACTTTGACCAACCTGTAATCTTGTGACAGTATGGGATGTTCTGTAGCTTCGTTACGTTGGTACAGAACAAGGTTGGTGGCCACTGTATAATTCCTTATGGCGTCATTTCAATACAAGCTTTAACCTGATGCTGCTCCTCTTCGCCACACTTTATAAAAACAGCGGGACAGATACTGCACACTTTTTCTTTCACTGCTCATGCATGTCGTTGGTCAATTTTCTGATGCCAAATGAATGGGACGTGTGGGCGAGGGTTCCCCCGTCAGCACCGCAGCTAGTGTTGTGACACCTGTCGGATTAACGTGGTGACAATTCTTTCGTTTTGTGACATCCCTTCAGCACAGCAAGGTGTTGACAGCCTGTATAATGCATGCCTGCTTTGCCCTCTCCCTGCTATTGCCCTTCAACACACAAAAAAAAAAAAAGAACAACCGTTGTTTACCTGTTTAAATGTGAACTCTTGATCACTGCTTACGAGAGCCTCGAGGAGAACATTTAAAGAAAAGAAAAAAACACACAAAAAAAAAAAGGGAATATTTTTGCAGATTTATTTACTTCTTGTTATTTATTCTTGGGTATTTAACTTGTTGAATAGAAAATGTTAAGATGCTGAGGTTTGTACAAATTAGTTTTTTTTTTGTTTTTTTTTCTCTCCCGCTCTCGTCGGGCTAGTTTTATTCGTTTTTCCAAACGCCCTCAACTTTTAGCAGTGATTTTGTACCTAATGAGTATGTACTGTTAGACTGTTGCTGAACCTCTGTGATATAATATATATATATATAAACAAAAACAAACAAAAAAAAAAAACAACAACTACCACCAAGTGTCTTAAACTATATTGTATTGCCATTGTTTTTAATGCCAAGTGATAATGTCCATGTTTTTGTGCTTCAAATGTGGCCTGTAAAGATACTGAAGTATTAATATAATTACTAAAATATTTGAAGTGCTGTGTGATCACTGCTGTGAAGGTAGGTACTTTTGTTCTTGATATGTAATAAATATTTATGGAATTTGATCCGTCTTGGACTTTTATTAGACGTGCACTCAGCTCTGCATTTTAAATGCATCCGTTTTGAACAAGGCACAAGCAATGCGCCATGTCTTATGAGAAATACGGTCTGGTTGACACACAAACCAGGAGTTGGAGCGCTCAGTTACTAAAGGCACTAACCGGTGTCAGCTCCTTGGGCAAAGTCACTACTATCTCCCTGTGCCACAGGCACCAAAACATAGATTGTAAGCTCATCTGGGCAGGGACTGTGTCTGTAACATTCCTATGTTACATAGTTACATAGTAGATGAGGTTGAAAAAAGACTTCCGTCCATCAAGTTCAACCTATAAAGCAACCTATGTGCTGTGTACCGCGTGCTATACTGTCATGGTGATGCACCCTGAGTCCCATTGGGTGAAAAGCGCTATATGAAATAAAGTTATTATTATAAGAGAGTAGGAGAAAAGTAGAGCACTGCCAAAAAAGGAAATCAAAAAGGGCTGGGGCAAAAAATAAAGATTATTTATTAGGCATATGAGCCAAAAGGACAAACACACTAATTAAAAAACTCTGACGCGTTTCCCGCCATGGAGGCGCTTTATCAAAGAGTACTAAGGCTCTCCTCGTGTCAGACTATATAGTGGTCAGAGGTGAGTATACGCCCTAATTGAATCAAACAAATTAGGCAATGACCTAATTTATTTGATTCAATTAGGGCGTATACTCACCTCTGACCACTATATAGTCCGACACGAGGAGAGCCTCAGTACTCTTTGATAAAGCGCCTCCATGGCGGGAAACGCGTCAGAGTTTTTTAATTAGTGTGTTTGTCCTTTTGGCTCATATGCCTAATAAATCTTTATTTTTTGCCCCAGCCCTTTTTGATTTCCTTTTTTGGCAGTGCTCTACTTTTCTCCTACTCTCCTATCTCTCCACTATCGGTATAGCAGCATGCCCCGGTACAACTATTGCAGATCAGCTGTTTCATCCAGAGGATTTTCTCTACAAGCTGCAGAGTGGATCGGGTTTCCAGCCAGTGTGTAGCCAACACCCCAGCCCCTCACCTGTACCGGGAACTGAACACAGCTGACGGAGATGAACAGCACAGAGGAGCGGATCGTCCTCCGTCTCTCTACCAGCAATCACCCCCTTGACAGCGTCGGAACGGTACATCGTGGGAGATTCATCTGGCACCCGGTAAGGCGGCGGGAGACTCTGCGTGCAGGTCTCTACTACCATCAGCTTGTCCTATTACACCGGGTAGCCGTGACCGCATGTCCGATTAAGGAGGGTTTTACCCCATCTGCCACGGGGGGTGTGTACCATCGGCTCGGTCGGAGTCCATCCCGGTTCTATACAGGTGAGGTGGGGGTCATCCAGGCTCACACACACCATCGGCACTACCCACGGGACACTCATTGCTTTATTTTTCACATATACCGGCTCATCAAGGCATTTTGTCTCAGTGCCTAAATTAGACTTTGCAGTATTTGCAGCATCAACTTGGGGGTCCCCCCCTTTTTTCTATTATTATTATAATACTAAAGAGTATTATGAAAGGTTCACTAGAATGCTTTAGATTTTTTTTGAGGGGGAGGGTTAACCAATAATTTTGCCACTGTGTAGATCCTTTGTAAAAGCACCCTTGAATATTGAGTATAGTTTGGGGCACCGCTTCACAAAGGCATCCACCCTAGGGCACCAGAAATATTGCAGAGAAGATCCACCAAATTAATCAAGGGGATGGAAGGTCTGACATGAAGAAAAGCTATCCAAAAAGAGGTTTGTTGATATTAAAAAAGAGACTAATATGATTTACAAATATATTCAGGTACAATGTAACAAATAAAAATATCACGTGTGAGCACATTTACATCTCCGATAGGTCCACAACCCTGCCTCTCCCCATTATCACTCAGCATATAATGATTCCACTGCAGCCAGGGATTCTGGGTAATGACATGCAAATGAGCTGTAAAAGCTGTGTAATGCAGAAGGCGAAACATATATTGATCCATGTTAAAATGGATAAGAAGCAAAAAATGACACACTGCGTACTCATTTGCATGTTATTACCCAGAATCCCTAGCTGCGGTTGAAGTATTGTATGCCAAGTGATCATGAATGTATGTATTTATACAGCATTAAAAAAGGATGGAGGGATGAGGACTTACATATACATTTTAAAGAACGAATTTTGTTTCAACCCTCCTCATGCGCCAACTGTATATTTATAGCAGTGGTTCAGCATTCATTTCTATGAGGTGTTCCTGAATACACCAAGCTGACCACACAATCAGTTTCATGTGCGCTAATTAACATGTTCATTTAATAGTTTTGATCAGATACTATTTAATGTAGTTTCTGTGCATAGTCAGTAAATGCACTATTTGAAACTTACAGCCCATGTGCATACGTTGTGACTGCACAATCAAGGTGCTCAGGGACCTATCTGACATTAATAGTGTAATTGCCAGGTGTCTCAACAAATGGACTATCTACCATGTGTTTTATTAAAGGCTCAGTAAGGAATGTCCATCAACATACCTAGTTGACTACCTTTACTGTGTATACTACAAACCTTAATGCTAAAACACTAAAACACTTACACCTGTAGCCATGCCATCTATGGCTACTAATCTGCCCTTGTACTGGCAGTAAGCCCTGGTAAGAGCAGGCCTTGCCCGCAGTTAATATGGGTTTTCACCACTCTTGATTGACAGTGAGAGGCGTTGACATCAGGCCTGAGAATGTCCAATCGTGGGACAGACCTGGTGCCCTCCTCCTGGCTGTATTTAAGGGCAGTGCCGCTCCAGATTCAGTAGTGCCTCTCCCGACTGGGAGAAGTAGGTTGCACATATGGAGCCTGAGATTGTGGCCTTCCCTGTTCCTCTCCCCCTTGGGGGAGAGTGAGTGTAAACCTATACCCAGACTCCTGATAGGGGAGTCGGGAAGAGCTAGGACAGCTGCAGGGGCCCTGACCTGTAGTGGTTGTCCAGGGATCATCATCCAGTGGATAGCTGATCCTGAGAAGCTGTGATTGAGCAGACCACTGCTGTGTTGTGGTGTATTCAATAAAGACCATTCCTGTTTGCATATACCTCCTGCCTGGTGTGTGATCTTACTGGGAGGAGAGGGAATAATTCTAACGTGGGAGATCTTCTCCATTCATCTTGGAGCCTGCGGCAGATGGAGGCTCTGCACTGCTAGAGAACCATGTGGGTAATGTACCCCAGAAACGTGATCCTGTGTCCCCACTACCATCGGCGGACAGCTCAGCCCTCCTGTTACCAGAAGGTATCATGCACCACCCGACTAGTAATGGCCAAATCTCCCACCGGGTGGGGGAAACAGTGTTACACACCCTAGCAGTTACCAAGTGTTTTTATGCTACATCTAAGCCAGTCTTGATTTACATCGACACATATTGTTCCATTGTGTGTTTTAACTCCTAACATAACTCTCGCTCGGGGGGCTAACTAGGCACTGTCTAAAGTGGGACTGTGCTCATTATGCTTACTACAATTTACGCAATATTCAAGCTTATAGAGTAGGACCTTCAGGGGTGGGTGCAGCTACGTGACGTTACCTCCCACCCTTTATTCTTTCACGGATTAGGGTAAGTTTTTATATATTCTTACCTCCAGGTATTCTACACTTCTCAGCTATTTAACTTGAAGTGGTGTTCATGAATACACCAAGCTGAGCATAATTGTTTAGCAAGTGGGGTGCTATATACATACCTCAAACAGCTAATTGTGCCGTACCCCTTATCAAGTGCTAACTGTATACCAATAGTAGTGGTTCAGCGACTGACGAATATAAGGCGTCGTTCTATACACAAAGCCGACTACTTTTAATAATGTATTTGAACTATGTAAATGTTCATCTAACATCAGACACTATGGTCTAATGACTAGGTGGTGTTCACTTGACCACCTCTCCAATAGCCTACCCCCAGTCTCTGGTTACAACCTATTACATATATTTATGATTGTATACCAGAAAAGAGAGTACTCATTTAATTCTCTTAATCAGTATCACAGTATTAGTGATCATTCGTTTATGTGCTTTGTTATTTTGTTTGGTCCAACTTAATTTTATTTACTATCAACCATTAAATGTTACGTTTAAAAATTTTCATATCTCCAATTTGGCGAGTGCCGTACTATAGGGTGTCTTTTCACTTGTTTCGGCAAGTTATCTCTGTTCTTTATTTATATAGCACTATTAAAGTACACAGCGCTTCACAGCAGTAATACACGTGACAATCATATAGATAACAAATAATATAAATAACACAAAGGGGAGAAGTGCTTTAGACATAAAAGTAACATATAGGAAAAGGAGTCCCTGCTCTGAAGAGCTTACAATCTAATTGTATTGAGTGGGAGACGTGAATGTGCTCACAAGTGATATTTGGCATTTGCTGTACGGTGGAGGAGTTGTGTCGCTTCTCTACTCACCATAAATTAATTTGTATACCAGGTCGAAACTAGGACTTTAAGACAGTACGACCGACACAAGGTAATCCCTTAAGGAAAGGGTTCTTTACGGTATGGGCAATTAAAATGTGGAATTCATTACCCATGGAGACTGTGATGGCAGATACAATAGGTATGTTTTTTAAAAAAAGGCTAGACATCTTTTTAGAAAGGAAAGGTATACAGGGATATACCTAATAAGTAAACATGGGAAGGATGTTGAACCAAGAAGAAATTGCCTTAACGGCGGTCAGGATGGAATATATTGTTTCCCTTATAAGACATTTTTTTTTTAATGGCCTTTCTCTGGATAAATGCAGATATAGGATGAGTATATCCGTTAAATAAATATAAACATAAATTGAACTTCATGGACATAAGTCTTTTTTTCCACCTCATCTACTTTGCAACAAGCCATGAATATTGCACAAATTAAAGCACATAAAATATTGTTACCCATCTAAGTTAAAAACAAACAACAAAAAAAAGCCTTACACTTCTCTCCGCATGAAAACTTGCAATTGCAAGAGAACGATTCTCTTATTTTGGCTTCTGCACTTAGGGTCACAACTCGGTCGTGCCGTGAAACTACAAAGGCTTGACATTACCATATAATGGGTGAGATCGCCAAATTCGGATGCCTGGATCCTTAAATAAAAATACATTTTGTTTTTTTGTTTTTTTCTTCTGAGGCCCAACTGGGGAAAAGAACAGTAACACAATCACAGACTTGCACAGACTGCCCCGATTCTCTGGTGAAGGAAAAGGAACAGA
Organism: Ascaphus truei; assembly: GCF_040206685.1. NCBI lineage: Eukaryota > Metazoa > Chordata > Amphibia > Anura > Ascaphidae > Ascaphus > Ascaphus truei. Next base: position 12,605,466 of record NC_134503.1, read on the forward strand.
GACAGCAATGCTGCAGCACACAGGACTGAATTACAGAGCGGGCGTCGGAAAAAAAGGGGACGCTGTCGATTTTTACAGCCATTTTTCTCTCAAATTAAAAAAAAAACATTACTGGAAAATGGCCCCATGTGGTGTGCTCAGGGCAATTTGTGACATTAAAAAGGCACAATTCACAAAAATATTGGACTCCAAAAACATCACTGCACTTTATAAGCAGCAAGGTTTTTTTTTAAATTTGGGTAGAACCGCTGATTTCTTATGTACACTTAGATTGTAAGCTCTTCGGGGCAGTTACCCCTTTCCCTGTTTTATGCCTGAAGCGCTTATTTCCATTGTGTTATAATATTATGGCACGTATATTGTAAAGCGCTATGTACCTGGATGGCGCTATATAAAGACATACATACGTGTACAGTAGACCCCAGCAAGGGAGAAATGTATCTGCGACTCCTAGAAGACAGGGGAAAACAAAATAGCTGTAAGCTGTGTTGGTGCCTACAAACAGGGTTGCTATCTTCTATTGAAGGCTTAACCGGAGACTTTTTGCAATAAAATAGTTTCCATTAATTTATCTTATTTATATATTTAGATCTCTTTGAAGTGGGTGTAATGTTCATTCTTTGTGCTAGAAAAAACACGGTGGAAAGTTATAAGACTGCAGAAGACACTGCCGCTGTAAATTCAAGCCAAACACTCTGAAGGTGCTGCGGTTATAATGCACACAGTGCCTTTCTGGGGGAAAGTAAGTGGTGAGTTACAGCCCGAGCCTTTTCATTAAGCTTTTACCCAATAAATTCTGCATTCTCATTTTCCTGGAGACCATGCATATTCCATACCATAGTCATCGGATACTTCACAATGTTCTCAGGTTGTTAGATTGCATTAACGAGAAGAAGAAAAAAATGCATCTTTTTCAACTGACAGCGTAATACACCCATCCTGACATTTTAATACAGCGCAATATTTCCTCCTGGTCAGATGGCGTTCTCAGCATGACAGTGTCATTATTTTAGTGGAACGTACAGATTGTCATTCGGCCATTCTTTAGGTTCCAGTCAGTCAGTGAAGCAGTATTGGTCCTACAGAAATCTGCATCTTATAGAGTGAACCTCAGAGGGCAAACACACCAATTAATTATTGTTATATATTGACCTGCTGAAAGGAATCCAAACCTGTCGGGAATGTAGATTTTCCTTTTGTCGATTATGAAGCCGAGACAGTCACAGATAAAAAGGTGCACCTCTGACTTTAAGTGGGGAGACTGTGTTATTCCGTGGTTAAAATAAACATGCAGCACTCTAAAGAAGTCGGTTTAAAGGAGACTACTGCAGCATAACTACAATAATCATTCTGTTTTGTACCTGTTCTCTCACTCTGTATTAATTCCCAACTAATTGTTCCTCTGATGGTGTGGGGAGATCTCCATAAGGGAGAGGGAGTGGCTCAGGGAGTAACGACACTGACTGGCACTAAGAGCCTGGTTCAATTCCCGGTGTCGGCTCCTTGTGACCTTGGGCAAGTCACTTTATCTCCCTGTGCCTCAGGTACCAAAAACATAGATTGTAAGCTCCACGGGGCAGGGACCTCAGCCTGCAAAATGTCTCTGTAAAGCGCTACGTAAAACTAGCAGCGCTATACAAGAACATGCTATTATAGATCATTTAGATCAGGAGCGGGCCAACTGCTGTCCTCAAGGGCCACCAACAGGCCAGGTTTGAAGGATATTCCAGCTTCAGCACAGGTGGCTAAATCCATCATTAACTGAGCCACCTGTGCTGAAGCAGGGTTATCTTTAATACCTGACCTGTTGGTGGCCCCCGAGTTAACCTCCCATAATGTGACCATCTTGCCTCCTGAGCATGCCCTGCTCTTCTTTTTAATGTATTGCTAGTGTTTAGAATGATTTTCTCTCTCTCTGGTGTCCGAGGTAACCATGGTAACCTTTGGATTGCACGATGCCCTGGGAAAGGCTCCAGTTTAGCTTCCCAGACACTTTATATTTGACATGCTTATGGCCACAGAGGACTGTAGTTGGCCACCAGATTTAGGTTATTAATGGCGATCAGCTGTCACATATCTGGAAAACCACAGGGGAGGGGGGAGGCCCGCCTCTGCGCATGCGATGGCGGCTGCTCCTGCGCATTCGGCGAAAGCCGCCACTGCGCATGAGCACGCGCACTCGGAAACAGCCTTTCTGTGCATGCGCACTCAGCAACGGCAACTTCTGCGCATGAGCGACCTGCAACGGCCGCTTCTGCATATGCGTGGCCTGCACCCGACAATGATGTCACTTCCATTACGCATTTTCATCCAAATCAAGAAGATTTGTCCCATCAAAATTCATAAGGTGCCACCAAAGAAGCTTCACTTCAAAAAGTGTAGTATATAAGTAGGGAGAGATTAGTGAAAAAAGGCTTAAGATGGGAGAGGTCTGTAGAGGAGAAAGGTGCAAATAGGAGATAGCCTTGGGTGAAGAGCAGAAGAGGTGCGTAGGGGTGCAACAAGAGATCAGAGGTTAGATATATAAAAGGTGCAGAGGAGTGTAGAGCTTTGAAAGAAAGGAGCGTAATGTAGTTTATACAGTGAAATAAAAATATCACTTGTAGATACATTTGCATTTCTCAGACAGGTCTGCAACCCTGCCTTTCCCCATTATCTCTTAGCATTCAGTGCTTCCACTGCAGCCAGGGATTCTGGGAAATGGCAATCAAATGTGCATTCAATGTGGCACTTTTTGCTTCATATTAATTTTTATTTTATTTTTTAAAAGCTGTGCAATACGGCAGGCAGAAGTTTATAGGGATTCAGGTTAAAGTGGATATAAAGCAAAAAGTGACACACAGCGTGGTCATTTGCCAGTGTGCGACTTCCTCCGGAGGCGTTCAGTGGAACGAGTGCACGAGCACAGAAAGCGTGTCTGCGTGCTTAGCTAGGGTTGTGGGTTGGAGTGCCGTGAGTGTACGCATGCAGGAGGAGCATACTGGTGACGTGAGGAAGCAAGGACAGTTGTAAATTATGACGAGACTGTTAGTGACAGTGGAGGGTGATAGTAAAGAAAGCCTCCATTTTAGCCTGTATTCCAAGGACTGAAGGCCAATGGAACGCAGGTTGCGCGTATAGAAAAGAGAAGCGGGAGGTGGCGTGTGAGGAATATCAGAGGGGGGAAATGACATGAGATTTAAGTCAAAGAGAAATTGCAAAATCAGCAGTTTTTCGTAAAGATGAGGTCAATAATGTGGCCATCTTTGGGGGTGACTGAAGCAGTCCATTGGTGGAGATTAAAAGGAAGAAGTGAGAGGAGGCGAGATGCCCAGGAATCAGAGGGCTCGTATAATGGCGTCCGTGAAAAGTCTCAAAAACTATTCCTATGCATTTCACAAGTGTAGTGCTTCATCGGGGGGAAGATTTTAGAAACGCAATACATATATACACTTATTTTATACCTATTTGAATATTTTAAACTTCATAATGACTAAAAATACAAAAACATATACAAAAATATAATAAGGAAGTGACTATGTAATTACCAGAAGCTTGCTTAAAGTAACTGGTCACTCCCCTCACTTCAGGAACAATTTACCGGAGTCTCTCAAAACCGCCACCTGTTAGATCTTTCAAGACTTCTGCTGTTTCTCTCATTAAATAGGCACCGCTTTATATTGAAGTATGTTCATTTGCAGAAAAGTTCAGCGTTTTCTTAAGGGCAAGCGAGTTATTGTCAATATAATACTGTTCCATGCCATCAACAAATTGTGAAGTTAAATGGATTGTCTGGAAGGGGGTCCTCATTTGACAATGTCAGGGATCTTTAAAAATGGTGTACAAATACTGCCATCTAGTGGGTATCTTTACACATCACACAGACAAAATCACCATGAACCTCAAAATTACAAATTAAGGAAAGACCTCAACATATTTTCCCCGCAACTATTTAAAGGAGCAATTCATGCCAGCGGTCTCCAGCGCTGAACCCATTCATTTTAGCTCCGGGGGGGGGGGGGACTCCTGCTTCTGGAGATACTCACCTCCGAAGTAGGTGCCGGTAGCCGCTCCAGCTCAGCTAGCCGGGCTTTAAAGTTTAAAGCTCCCGCGTGACAGGGAACCGCACCGATGATGTCACGGCTTCCTATTGGCCCGTGGGATGAGAAATCTTTGAACAGCGGACATATCGTGCACCCTGGTAGCCGAGCAGAGCTGCTACCGGCACCCAATTCAGAGGTAAGCATCTGCGGAAGCAGTGGGTTCCCTAGGAGCTGAAATTAGCTCCGGAGACCCCCTGCTTCAATCCTCTATAAAAATGACACATTTTGCCAAAGCATTTGCAGGCTTGGATTGCCTCCTTAATGATCAGGTCTCAAATCATTTGATATGCAACAATGTTATGGGATGTCATTTAAGCTACAGTGATCTTTTCATTTTGAATGTTCTCCATTTTGCCAAAGCTGGATTTGACCCCACTCGTTTTTGCAGGCGGCCCCAATCCCGGCTTTCTCCCCCCTGCCATTGATCAGAGATGCTCCCCGCTTCCTCCTGTCAGACGGTTTATGACCGTGTACTCAGTGGCGGATGAGAGAGAGAGAAAAAGAAAAAGAGAGAGAGAGAGAGAGAGAGAGAGAGAGAGAGAGAGAGAGAGAGAGAGAGAGAGAGAGAGAGAGAGAGAGAGAGAGAGAGAGAGAGAGAGAGAGAGAGAGAGAGAGAGAGAGAGAGAGAGAAAGGAAGAGAGAGGAAGGGAGAGAGAGAGAGAGAGAGAAAGGAAGAGAGAGGAAGGAAGAGAGAGGAAGGAAGAGAGAGGAAGGAAGAGAGAGGAAGGAAGAAAACTGCAGGTTTAAAATTCTAAGTTTGTATTCCTTTTTTGTGTAAATACACACAAACGGAGCCTCAGTGAAAAGAAATAAATGATTGTGAAAGGGAATTTGGGGTAGTCGTATCTAATTGGCCACTTTGGTATCTGTTGGTACTGTATTCATTTATCAGGATGTGGCTTGCATTAATTTTGGTGCTATTATGTATACAACACACACACACACACACACACACACACATTTATTAACGTAAATAATCTGCTCGCCTTTCCAAGGATTTGCATCCACGGTTTATAAAATAATGCATTGTTTAATCTGATTGTTGTAATGCGGTTTGAAGAATATGCCAAGGCAATACACAGTAAGAAGTCATCAGTTTACTAGGACATGGTACAATCATTTTAGTAACATTACACATTTCATTTTCACAATGTGTTGGAGAAATAGCAGCAACAAAATAAAAGAAGGAGTGTTACATTAATTAATAAAAAAAATAAAAAAAACAGATTTAAAAAGTTACAGTGACCCCAGCTATCAAACCCCCCACAAATTACAGATATTTTCATCTGCCAATACAAATTCATATTATTCTTTATAACAATAACACGTCTGTTAAATAGACGAAGAAAAATCACCACGTGCATGAAATTAAAGCTAAAATAAATGTTAGAAAGTCAAATGACACAAGTGTTTAGAAAGTAAGAAAAAAAAGTTGTTGGCGCAAATAATATTACGTTTTTGAATGTTCTTTAACCTCGGTCAGCGTTATTCATTTTCTGCGAGCACAAGCGCTAAATAGGTTAATCATGTCACTTATTTCTCTTTGCACAAAGGGGCTTTTTAGTTAAAGGTTAATGTCCAACAACCTTAAACGTGCATTGCCGCTCTGGGACGTACCTTCTGGGAAAGCACCATTAAGTACTGTGCATAACGTGCGGTCAACATTTGGCTGATTTACTTCTTTACAACAAAAAAGGGGATTTTGGAAAAGTTGGAACTGTGCTCCTGTACCAGGGGTGGCCAACTGCAGTCCTCAAGGGCCATCAACACGTCAGGATTTCAGGATATCCCGCTTCAGCATAGGCGGCTCAGTCTTTGACTGAGCCACCTGTGCTGATGCAGGGATATTCTTACAACCTGACCTGTTGGTGGCCCTTGAGGACTGGAGTTGGCCGACCCCTACTTTATACCATGTTCATTTTCTGGGGTAAATATTTAACTCCTCGACCACTGATGCATCTTCAATGTCACCTAAGAATTTAACATATCAAGACATTAGGTGAACGCATTTTCTGATTATATTTGATATGGATTTGAATATTGTACCAGATTTTCACTAGCATCACATAATCTAGACTGCAGGCCGAGATGCTGTCCTTTCTATTGGACCCCTTGGTAAAGGTAGTTCTGCACACTTGGCAACATTGTAGTGTTTGCAACTCAAACTCTGTGGAGGATCAAAGTGTAAACTGGCACCACCAATATGTGAGGTTAAAAGGATTAAGGACGAGGGTTAATCTCATTGTTTCAAATCCTCGAATTGGGTGGAGAGTCTTCCACTGGTTGCTTGCAGTGGGCCATTAGGTCCTTTTGTAGTTCTGACCTGCAGAGGAACACCTACTCACATGTTCACTGTAGGCCAGTGGTCCTCCAACCTCTAAGTGGTGACCACCAGTTAGTCCACATTTTAGGTAGAACATATGCACCTAATTTACCTATAAATATAATGTTGGGTGATTGCCCAAGAAACCTGGTCTGGCTCAGAGCCCTGAGGAAGAGTTTGACAACCACTTCTGTAGACAAAAGAGATAACCGGTAACTCTCACGAGACAATGATCACAATGGGATGCTTACCAATCATACAAAAATGGATTGATGCAGAGTACACAAGAACAGATGCAGAACGTTTCGGGATGAACGTTTCGGGATGAGCCCTCCTCAAGTGCACATAAGACTGCAGTAGATCATAGAGGTCTTCTAATCTTGACCACTTAGGCAAAGCCCCATGAACCCCATTTACAGAAGCGGTTTTTTTAATTTATATTATGAGAAAGAAGTGCGTTTAAAGGATTGTAAATGGAAAATGTGTGATACCCAGAACCACTGAACGTCATCCCACTGTCACAACGTAAAGATTTAGCTTATGCAATGGATCCATTGTAACCAAATCCCTCTGCTGCTAGGAGGGTGGCTACAAAATTATGCACAAAAAGACGTTGCGGCCCCTCCACCCAAGCTCGCAAATGTCCGAAGAGCACATGGATGTAACAATATACCAAGTGCATGATAAATTACAGAGACACAAGTGAACATTAACATATTGTTATAGCCCACATTTAAATATGTAACATTTAACTCCTTTGCTGATGGCCAATCAAGCAACTAATCAGAAGGAGTCATCTTGGAAACCTGTAGCTAATCTAATATATTTTTCCCTGAACCAGATTTATATAGATCTAATTTTGCATAATAACTTAAGTCTTTCAGGGTAATATTATATACCCCGAATGACACCTTTGGAGTATATACATTTACACATCCAACTGGAATGCAAAGTTGTGTATTGCATCCCAGGGTTAAGATGTGAATCCAAAACGCTGTATAAATCCTCCGTCACAAACAATGTACTACTAATAATAATAATACTAAGCCAGTTGAACCATAGAAAACAGTATTCTATAACAGTGAAGTAGACATGCTCTCACTTTGGCTCAAACCCATTACATTGACACAAGACAAGTTTTCAAGGTCATACCTAAAACAAAGATGAAGCCTCACGGATTCAGCTTTGATCAAAGTTAGCGCTATATTGCAGTACAGTTTTGCCTTATCTGCTACTCATGTTTCATTCTTTGGGAAACCATCTACTTGGGCAAATATAACACTAATCCATAGGGTGTTAAGGCAAATATCTATTTTGTTGTCTTCTGATGTTACACAAGGATCATAGTTTCCCTTCTGAAGATAGCGTCCTGCAATAGAAGACAAAGTCTCCCTTGCTCATCAGGGAGAATGCATAAAACCAGACAAAACCTTATCTCTGGTCTACTTCCTTCCCAATAACGGTACCCTATGATTTAAGTACATTTACACATATAGGTCAGTATACCTGCACTGCCACTTTTGACCAATTAGATTTAAATACTGTACAATGTCCAAGCTTGACATGGTCTACACAGGCTGGTGCAATACCTGCACCGCTCATGGACAGCCGTACATCTCAGGAGCTGGTATGCTGAATTTAATGCTGGTCGGGCTTTACATTTTCTATGGTTAGAGGAGGAACGACTGCAGATTCGGCAATGTAAACCAGGTCTTCTGTATTGACCAGAGAATGCAGGGTAAGTGAAAACCACTATTCTAAAAGAGAATATCCAACTGTGAAGGAAATACAGGTAATATATCTCTTTCTACAGAGATCCTACTTCCATTTATACTCCCAAAGTAGAATAGCAGCTTAGATCAGATTCAGTACTGCTGTAAAATGCCTTTAGTAGGCGGATTGTTATCCAGCAACCAGAATATCCACTCCAAAAATACAACGTGTAGATGAACAGAACCTGCACCTTTGAAGTAGAAGTCTATATACTGAATATTTTGCAGTGTTGATCCATAATAGCTCCTGCTATTGAACTGTATTAGCGAATGATCCAAAAGTCTGTACAGCTGGAGAGCCACGGAAATGCGCTTCAATTTGTTCCAGTGTTTTCCCTTTGGTCTCCGGGACATAGAACACGGTGAAAATGACATTCAGCACACAGAAAGCAGAGAAAAACCAGAAGGTTCCATACGAAGTCAGGGAATCCTACAGGGAACACATAGTGAGAGGGGAAATATACAAACTCAATGAAATGCAAGAAAACCCTCAATATGGATTTAATATCAAGTTGGCAGAAATTAAATATAAACACGGTCATTAAAAAATAGGAAACCACCTATTTCCAGAGCCACTTTTTCCAAAGCAAAAATAGACGGACAATGTAGAATTCTTACCTAAGCTGCCAATCGTTTGGTGCTCCCGATATAAAAATCCTGATTGTGTGCCTAACATAATGGCCACCTTTCAGTTTCAATCAGTCCTTCAGTTAGTGTAACTCAGCAGCTACAATCTATCCTTATATTACTTGGGTAACATAATCTATTGTTACAGTTTGCAGCTCAAACTGCTGGGAACATTGGTAACAAATTATCCCAAACAGAAAAGTGTTGCAAATATCTTGCACTGCTTGGGGGAGGCGGGCTAAAACCGGCTATAGAAAATCGAAGGATGCGTTAAAACTCATTAAAAATAACATTAATGGTTGAATTAACATTTTTGGAAAAAAAAATCTATAAAGTACAGTATGACAGCGAGTATCCGGCACTAGCAAATGAAAAGCCCCATTGACTGTCCCCTAGTGAGCCACAATTAAGTTTTATTTCACATTACATATAATAGCGCTTTTACCTACGCAGTTGCTGTAATGCTTAGTGATATCAATGGAAGACAAGGCCTTACGTATTGTATTGTCAGGTTCACATGCTGCCTATGTACAAAAGGTATTGGTTGTATTCTGGGCACTGATGCAGTATTCGGACACAAACCTAAGATGTACTGTACTTGATAAGAAGGAAAAGATAAAAGACCATGGATGAGATTTCCTAAACGGTTCCTAAGGTACCTAGTGGCTCATTTAACTAAATGTAATATACAGTACAAGGGTAGGTTGTAATAAAAAAAATAAGATGAGGTTACCTAGGTGCTACCTCAAGAGAAGCAAAACAGCCTATTACCAAAGAGAATCAATCATCGATGAAAATCGTGGGCAAAATGTTTGAGTCACCATGTGGCCTAATGAAGCCAACTTGGTGGCCGAAACATTGGAATTTTGTACTGTGTTACCACATTTTGCTATATTGTTGTGCACCAAGACTTTAATTGGACAATAAAATGTCTTAAGGCCTAGCACATTATAGTACGTATGGCTCTATACCCAAGACAAGTGGAACATTCATTTTGACACTCTGCTCTACCATGTTTGGTTATCATAATGAAGCATGTATGACAACGAATTAAATCAATTTAAGACCAGGTAAAGAAACCCAATGGTGAAGCAATGAAAACACAAAATGCATATATTGCACACAATACAGACAATACCATGGGCTGGTGACACCACAGAGGTGTCAAAAGTTGCTATAGAAATAAGATTCAACCGTGTATTGCAGACCATTAGAATAAAGAAGACTTTATTACTTGACACTTACCATGAGGTTGTGAAACTCCTTGGTTACTAGAAAGGCACAGCCCCAATTAGTAACAACACAGACGCCACTTGCCACACCTCTCGCTCGAAGAGGGAATATCTCAGACATGACCAACCATGGGATGGGACCCCAACCAAGAGCAAAACCTGCAGTGGTCAAAGCAGAAGAAACGTTACAGGAGAATGAAACTAACATTTTTCAGCTAACCTGTCAAATAATTGGGGCTGTTTTAACCGACCAAAATTTTCGGCATTAAAAGCCAGAATTTAAAAGCATACTCGTCGCATCTCCCAAGTTATTATTATTTTTCTGCTTTCTCCCTGTTAAAAGTAATGTTGACCCAATCCAAGTCAGTGCAAGGTTTGGAGATCCCCATCATGTTCCTTCTATATTTCCCTCCAATGAAGGAGGGTTGATATTTAGGCCAGGACTCTGAATATTAACGGTTCTAAAGTTATGAGCGGAAAGACTTGCTTAACCCCAGGGGCCTCTCCTAATGTGTCCTGTTACCCACAGATCAGAGAAGAGACAGGACCATGAATTTATTCCCAGTTCCTGGCCTAAAACCTAAAAAAATGTTATCTGCAAAATTCTATTGCGTTTGAAGTTGTGATGACCAAATCAGTCATTTAGCTACAACATGCGACACCTCTGTGTTTTAACACCAGATAACATTCTCCTCTAGTTTCCAGGATTAATTCATAAACTAAGTAATACAACGGGCCATTATCAAAGATATGAACTCCGTTACTGCTGGACAGCAATAGATGTCCAGTAGTATATCCCACTACTGGTTAATAAATCATATTATTTTGGGGCGCAGCAAATTCACCTGTAAAAACCATTCTACCAATGTAAAGAAAAGGAAAACAACTAGCAAAAATAATCCCATAACCCCCAAACACAAATGTAATTCACATCAGTATTACCAACGTACCAGCTATGAAGAACCCCATACAAGCCAAAGCCAGCCATGCCAGGTGATCCACTGGTTCAAGATGCAAAGTACTGGATGAAAGAAGCAATCCTGCATTTGAAGAGTTGTTTAGATTCACTTCTGTAATTTTAAAGAACACCCCAAACAGTGCTGCGCTACAGGCCATGATGATTCCTGTTGGGATATATAAATGTATTGCCAGATTTGTTAGTGTGTATGCGGAGTTTAGGTGTATGTATACATATACATGGTCTTGATCTATTCCACATCTTACTCTTGCATCTCCCGATTGTCTAGGTCCCTATTACATTACAATAGAGTACAACCTCTTACGCCTTCTCTGATCATTTTCAGACTAGCTGCATGCATCCACCTTGCCATCCCATCTCACTTCCTCCCCATATCCATTGAACTGGATATCGCTCTACAACACTGTATATAATATCCTCTGCTTCTACATTTATGCCATACCTGATTAAGAACATGAGGTTTGAAAACTTGGAACATATCAACTATCAGTCCTACAAAATTGCATCACACTACCCATTCCCTCTCCTTCCTTTGTTATCTTACCACATGGAAGAAAGGGACAAGATGGCTACCCACCGTTCTTTGCCAGATTTGTTAACATATTTTCACAGGAACCTGGGATTTCATTCCATTTTAGATTTGCTGATGTAGTTTACCTATTGTTTATACCAATGTTTTTATCATGTGCAATAGAACATATCCTTAAGGTCTCTTCTACTTATGTCACGAGCTGCAGACATGAGTCAATGGGTGTTCTCCAGCTCACCTCCCCCTCCCACCCCATTTGGACCAGCTGTGTGGCTGGACCAATCTCCATCCTATGAAAACACCCCCCCCCCTCACCCCCAAAAAAACCTCAACAGCTTCAGCTGTCGGAATGGGCCATATTCCAACCTGGGCTGCACCTTATTTTACAATAAGCAGCCACTTTACCTTCTTGTTTCAACATTTCCCTCATTCCCTCTAGAGTGTAATCTCTCACGAGCAGGGAGCTCATTACCTCTTTGTATCAGTTTGTCCTCATCTGTATGCAGCGGTTTATGTAATATACAGAACTCTGGATCCCATTGTATCACGCTGCGGAATATGTTGGCGCTTCATAAACGATAATAATAATACACTGCGCTAGGGATCTTAGTGAGATCGCTGGAAAATTGCCATTCGAGTCAATGGCGTTTTCACTCGATCCACACGATTTCAGCTTAAGAATAATGGACCATTATTAATGTTCATCACTGAAACGGTTCTGGCTGAAACTTGATGTCACTCTGGCTCTCATTTTTTCCATAGCTCAGAGAAAGTGAATTCCCGTGTAAATAAAACTGTATTTGACTATTAAGGAGTTTTGGGCACAGATGTTGGAAAACGGCACACTGAAATTAAATCAAATGTAGCAGTGGAATAAAGTAAATTAAAATCGTGTAAAATAATTACTGTCATACCTGAAATAATGAGCAAAACTTTCCTGCCGGCTTTATCCATAATTAGTGCAGCTATAGCTGTGAAAAATACCTGGACCAGTCCCACAATTACAGATGCCAAACTGCTGTTCTGCAAGGCACAAGCAGACAAAAAAAAAAGAAGTATAGACAACCAAATAATCCCATCTATTTACAGTTTTACCTTGAAATCCATAATGACCTTAAAATTGGCTTCCTCAAAGATCGTGTCCGCATAAAACATGATTGCGTTAATCCCTGTCCACTGTTGGAAGAACATCAGAAAAACGCCAACAAGGAAAGGCTTGTAAATGGAAGGATTCTTGAATTCCGCGACCTTCAAGCTGGTATTCTGATTGTATCAAAACAAAAAGATGCATTGCAGTCATTAGCACTAAAGAGGTTTAATAAGGTATTTAAACAAAAACTTACCTAATATAACAATGTTACCATCTTTTATCTTGGCTGAAAATAGAGGGATTTCTACTATTGATGGATATCTCCTCCAAACCCCTAAAGTATTTTAGAGATCATTGGGGCCCGAAGAGGCTGAAGAACCTAAAAGTTTATCCCCACTGCAGCCAGAGGTCTGTAAAAAGTGTAATGAAAAAAAAACCACACACAAAATATCATCCAAGTTCTTCTCACCTCCAAGGCTCCAAGCACCTCGTCCCTGCTCCCGTTATCTCTCTAGCTCTTATGATACCCTGCTATCTGATCTACTTTCCATCCCTTTTGTCTCGACTGCTCTCTCACTGCTTTCTCACCTCCCTGCCACTAGCTGTGAAGCGCCCTTAGGCTATGATTATACCAGATGCCGCTGGGCAGCAGCGCGATCCGGTGACGTCATCCTCACGCTGCCGCCGAGCGGCCTCTGAACAAGCAGAGGAGACAGGAGAGGAGAGAAGCAGAGGAGACAGGGAGGCGTGGGCGGTTCGCCCTCATTGGCTGAACCGCTCCCGTGACGCGCCCGTCGCCTGCCAAGAACAAATTCTCATGTCTCTCCAGTCTGCGCGCACGTCGTGCGAGTAATTAATTCCCAACCTCATGACATGGTCATCAGATCTCTCCCGAGATCTATATAGATCGAGTTCATTTTAGAACTTGCCTTTCTTTTCATCCTTGCACAGGTAGTTAGAGAGGTTTTTAAATTCTTAGACCAGGGGTGGCCAACTCCAGTACTCAAGGGCCATAAACAGGTTAGGTTCTCAGGATATCCCTGCTTCAGCACAGGTGGCTCATTCAGTCACTGCTTTGAGCCTCTGATTGAGCCACCTGTGCTGAAGCTGGGATATCCTGAAAACCTATACCTGTAATATAATGTATTTACTGATCAAACAAAATGATCTTTGCAATTAGCAATAACTATATTGTCTCACATGCACAATCCAGAGATGTGGCACCTTAACCCCCTAGGCACAGACCGTGCCCCAGAAACTTGACGGAAATAAGATATTTTCTAGCAGTTGTACTGATTCTGGAGAATTTTTGAACAGCACCGCTATTTTATGTTATAATTCCCTATATTATAATGTTGATTTTCTGACATGTTGTGCACCTTGGTGGCCCGACATAAATATACACACACACACACACACACACACACACACACACACACACACATATACCTGATCATCCCCACTCATTTCGATCTGCCTGTATTCCCACTCGTGGTCAGCCTCAGGTCCCCTGAGAAACCTCAAAGCTGCCAGTGCTTCTGAACGTCGGTCCTTATTGATGAGGTATCGAGGTGTTTCAGGCATAAAGCACATGAATATCAGCATGATGAGAGGGGGGACGCAGCAGAGTACAGCGAGCCAACGCCATTCCAGTATCATTCCTGTGCATGTAGACCACACAATGCAGACATTTAGGTGTAAACCCAAACTTTAAGGGGTTTCACAATGTGTTGCCGACTGCTACAGTGTTAAAAGTGAACTTTAAGTCTACATTTCCTTATCATCAAATCTTCGGGTTCCTGTGCTCTCCCAACCGCCACGCACATTATTACCTGCAATGTATGCTCCCACTATCCCAGTCACAACCATCAGCTGGACACATGATCCCAGAGTCCCTCGAACTCTTGGGTGGGAAGTTTCGGAAATATAAACCTACAAATAAAATGTAGACATGAATAGTGCAACAAACAATGGTTTTTTTTCGTCAAGATCTCCGATGTGTATGGTCAAGAAGCAGGGTTGATAATATCAATAATTTATCTACTGCAGGGGGTGGGCAACTCCAGTTCTCAAGAGTTACCAACAGGTGGCTCAATCAGTGGCACAGTCTTCGAGACAGTCTTTGGTGGCCCTTGAGGACTGGAGTTGCTCACCCATGGTCTAGTGCCCGTGAAGGTGCTTGGTCTACATAGCCAAGTGGGTGTATATTTTCAGGCATTTGATGGGATATGCATGATGAAGATGCCACAATTTGCGCCATAATCAAGAGCAAAAATGTACTGGAATCAATTTGCAATGGTGGCAAATGTACGATAGTTGTCATTCTTATGTCTTACTTATCACGCAGATCTATTAGCAATAGAGATAAACGTCAGCTAAATCTTGTAGATTATATTATATTGACACAAAGAAAATTGGTAACCGCACTGCAGGCCAAGCACATAAATAAGACAAACATCAATTTTGCATATTTTGAAGCAGCAGGATTGAATTAGGGGGTCTCCAGAGCTGTTCATCTCTGCTTCCAGAGATACTTACCTTCATAGGGGGTGCAGTTTAAAGCTCCCGGTCACGCTTAAGGGAGATCCCCAGCAGTAGGAAGGTGTAGATAGAGGGTGTGAATAGAGGATTTGCGTGGGTGTTTTTATTGAGGGGTAAAGAAGTTGTTGGGAGAGAGGTGTATAAATAAAGGTGCAGTGGGGAAGTTGGAGAGAACAGAGACGTTCACAAAGGAGTGAGGAAACAGTAAACAGAAAAAGCAATAGAGAGGGCATAGTGAGATGCAGGAGGAGAGACTTCCCAGTTATTGTAGTGTAGAAAGAAGAAATGCTATGGTTCAAGTGTAACAATCACACAAACACTTCTGTAGTTACATGCTCAAATTGGAGTTGCAATTATTTAATAGAAGATACTTACTGGGACAACTAAGGATGTAACTCCACTAGCCAGGCCAGTTAGTACGCGGCCGATGTAGAGCATCCATACATTCTGTGCACAGATAATAATGGCAAAGCCAAAGACGAATGGTACGGAGCACATCATTAAACTGAGCTTTCTCCCAATCCGATCCACAATCCAGCCACCGAAAATCCCTCCAGCAGCGGCCCCGATTGTTACAACAGACTGCAGGACAGAATTAATGCATGTTTATTAAAAGGTAACATTGGTAATCATATAAACAAGGAAGCAAAAGATAAAAGACAGCGAAAAATTATCTTCATGCAACTCCTTGTTTTCTTCCGTAGGGGCTTAACTTAAGGGCCTGGATGGTTACAAAGCCACTACCAGAACCGGCCTGGTGGAATTTTCATCGGTTGTGCACCGCCCTCCGTTTCCTGTTCTCTCTGTGCTACTACCAGAACTAGTAAGGTAACTTGGTATGCGAGGTGAATGTTCACACACACACACACACACACAGAGGCAGAATGGCCTGGTGTGTACAGGGGGGGTAAAAGGAAGTTGCCCCACAATCGAAGTTGCCCAGCTGCTTCAACTAAATGTACAAAAGGGTTGGTAAACATTTATTGGTCCTCTCTCCCCCGTCTCCTCTCTATAATATTGATAAGTGTATACAGTTTGTCTGTTTATATATCTATACAGTATATGGTGTGTATTATGCATGTGCTACATGTATGATGTATATGTAATATATATTTTATGTATAGTGTCCCCGCCCCAAGGGGCTTATAATCTAGAAGGGAGTGAAGACACAAGGAATATCATCTATTTCTTTTTTGAATATATATATATATATGCACACACATATATACATGTAGAGGTATCAGTACCGTGTTAGCCGAGCTTCAATAATTAAAAAATAAATAGATGATACCGTTCTGTGGCTAACGAAATGCTTTTATTTGTGCGAGCTTTCGAGATACACTGATCTCTTCTTCCGGTGATGTTACAATGAATGAAGCAAGCAAAAGGTATACTTAAAAACAGTGTCTCTTGGAATGTTATCTGTGCTAGTCCTTCCCCTGGTGTGGATGTGTTTTATGGCTAGAGGTGTCAAAAGGTTCCTGAAAGCAAGTGATGTAAGTGTATGTGTGTGTATCTGTGTGAATATAAATGGAGAGCCCACAGTATATACAGTGCTTTACAAAAGGTGTGTGTGGAGTGAGAGTGGATATAAATGGTGTGGGTAGGTGTGGAAATGTGAGAGATAGTATCCACACACACTTTTAGTTGTGCTACAATGTGGTCCCTATAGGTGTATAGGGATGGAAAAATAAGGAGTATGAGTATGTGTAAGAGACAGCTGTGTGTGCATACATATAGCACAGTATGTACAGACATGGCCTATAGCGCTCATGGGAAGAGAGTTCACTTGTGTCAGTAATGACTCATAAAATTTCGATCTCTGTTTAGGCCACCGCTAAGTGTCCCGAACAGTTGCATAAATTTGTATTTATGCAACCGTCTCTCTTTCGGTGTTTAAAGATTACCTTTGAGTATGGCAACCCTCAGATCGTTCATCTTATGGCCAGAGTCAGAGAAATGTTCGCCGACAGGACTGTCTCTTGTTCCGCGCATGATGCTGTGGCGATACAGGTTCATTCTCTTGTTTAGCCCCTGCCCTGTCTCACCTATGTAGTAGCAGCCCCCTGGGCATTTCATGCACATGATGAGGTACACGACATTGCTGGAGGAACAGGTGAACCTTCCTCTGATTTTGTATTCCCGATTCCTGTGTGTTATTTGTATTGTGTCCGCTGTGTAGAGCATTGCACAGGTTTTGCATCTTGGGTCCTGGCATGGTTTCGTCCCGCATTCAGTTGTACTGCTGAATACTTTACTTCTCACTATAATATTCTTGAGATTATGGGGTTGTCTGTATGATAATAAGGGTGCTTCCGGGAAGACCTGTTGCAGTCTTGTATCTTCCTGGAGGATGGGTTGTAGTTTCCTGGCGATCTTGCGTAGGGCTCCTAGGTGTGGGTTATATGTGACCACCAAAGGTACCCTGTCGCTTGTCTCCTTCTGTTTGTATTCAAGGAGATCACTTCTTGGTATTCTGGTGGCTTTGTGAATTTGCTGGTCTACAATTCTGTGGTTATATCCACGGTTTATAAAATCTGATCTCAAGGCTTTAATCCGCTGGTCTCTGTCTGCTGTGTCGGAGCATATCCGGTTGTATCGTATGGCTTGACTGTAGATGGTTGCATGTTTGGTGTGTGTCGGGTGGAAGCTGTTGTCCCTCAAATAGCTGGCTCTGTCTGTAGGTTGGCGGTATACAGAAGTCTGTAGTTGGTTGTTCTTTATAGTAATGGTGGTGTCTAGGAAATGTACTTCATCCGGGGAATGGGTGAGTTTGAGGTTGATGGTCGGGTGGAACGTATTGAAGTTGTCATAGAACTGTAGGAGGTCCTGTTCGCCAGAGGTCCAAATCAGGAGGATGTCATCGATGTAGCGAAGGTATGTAAGGGGTTTCAAGTGACAGGTGGAAAGTCACTTTCCAGTTTTGCACAGAACAGATTGGCATACTGTGGCGCCATCCGAGTACCTATAGCGGTCCCGGTTGTCTGGAGGTATGTGTCATTTCTAAATGTGAAGTACTTATGGGTCAGAATAAATTCGATGCATTTCGTCACTGTCTCTGTGAGTGGCTCCTGCGGTCCCAGAAAGTATCTGCAGGCTGAAATCCCATCCTCGTGGGGGATGTTTGTATAAAGTGACTCTACATCCATAGTTGCTAGTAGTGTTCCTGTTGGGAGGGGGCCAATGGCATTCAGTTTGTTTAGCAGGTCGGTGGTATCCTGGATATAGCTGGGTGTGTTCCTGACAAGTGGTTTTAGAATGCCCTCCACCCAGCCAGAAATATTCTCGGTAAGTGTGCCAGATCCAGAGATAATAGGGCGCCCAGGGTTACCCTCTTTGCGAATTTTAGGGAGCATGTAGAATGTGCCAGGTTTTGGGTTAGCTGGTATCAGGTCCAGAATTTGTTCTCTTGTGCGGATTGGGAGTGTTTTAATGATCCTGTTGAGTTCTCTCATGTATTTTTTAGTTGGATCCTCCTGCAGTTGGGTGTAGTACTTTGAATCAGAGAGTTGCCTGTGTGCTTCCCGCAGGTAGTCTGTGGTGTTCATTATGACCACTGCTCCTCCCTTGTCCGCAGGTTTGATTGTTATGTTGTGGTTGGCCTTTAGCGATTCTATGGCTCTCCTCTCCATCAGTGTCAGATTATATGTTTATTTCCTTACTTTGTCCAGGATGGTGGTTTTGGCGCTGTGCCTGAAGCTTTCAATGTACCGGTCCATTGTGGGGTTGCGCCCAGTTTGTGGGAGCCAGTTGGATTTTTGCTTCTCCCTGCTCATGTGCAGCGGCTCTCCTTCTGCCGTGTTGGCATAATCTTGGTTGTGTCTGTTGTGGAAGAACTCCTTAAAACGCAGCCTTCTGAAGAATTCTTCCAGGTCACTGCACAGCTCAATCTTGTCCATAGGCATGGTAGGGCAGAATATGAGACCCTTTGATAATACTGAGGACTCTGTTTGATTAGGTGTGTAGTCTGAGAGGTTAACAGTGCAGTCCTGCTGTTGGTGACTGTCAATGTTTGTATTATTAGTTGTTGTGCTGGCCGCTGCAGTGCGTCTCATTCTTAGTCACAGTCTGTGCAGTTTCTTTTCCTTATTGCTAATTAGACCCTTCGGGAGTTTTTCATGGAATGTTTGGAGTCCTCTCCATGTGTCTGTGTGTAATTCTCCTGTCTCCAGGATGCAGTCTATCATCTCTTTTGTCTTTCTCCTGTTGCTGTAACAGATGCTGATCAGATGGTTCCTTAATCTTTCTGAGTTCCTGGTGCACAGTTGTTGGGAGAATTTTGTGTTGTATCTGTGTATGTCATTTATATTCACACAGATACACGCACATACTCTTACATCACTTGCTTTCAGGAACCTTTTGACACCTCTAGCCATAAAACACATCCACACCGGGGGAAGGACTAGCACAGATAACATTCCAAGAGACACTGTTTTTAAGTATACCTTTTGCTTGCTTCATTCATTGTAACATCACCGGAAGAAGAGATCAGTGTATCTCGAAAGCTCGCACAAATAAAAGCATTTCGTTAGCCACAGAACGGTATCATCTATTTATTTTTTGATTATATATATATATATATATATATATCTTATTATATATTTGTGAAAGCACTGTATGCCTGTCTGCATCTTCCTGTGTCCCTAGGGGAAATCTCATTGGTCCCTTGGGCCGCCCGCCCCCACACCTCTCATTGGCCTGAGGCGGAGTGACGACACACACACACACACACACATACACACACACACACACACACACACACACACACTCTGTTGCTTGGCCTCACTCTCCCCCGTCAGTTGGACCGCAGCTCACCTTCCACACCCCCCCCCCTCCTTTCCCGGTGCCCCTCACTCTCTCTCCCCTCCCCACCTCACCCAAATCCCCACGCTCCGCAACATCCCCAGCCGCACCATCACCCTCACCGTGCGCCGCTCCCGGAGAGGGGAAGCGCAGCCCTCCTGCTCAGCAGCAAACTCCAGGCTCCTCCCCCCTCGCTCACAACGAGGAAAAGCGCGGCGCGGCCCGGGCCTCCTGCACTCCCCCTCACGTGCGCCGGCTCCCGGAGAGGGGAAGCGCGGCCCTCCTGCTCAGCAGCAAACTCCAGGCTCCTCCCCCCTCGCTCACAACGAGGAAAAGCTCCTGCACTCCCCCTCACGTGCGCCGGCTCCCGGACGGAGGGGAAGCGCGGAGCGGGCCTCCTCCTCACATGCACCGGCTCCCAGACGGAGGGTAATCGCGGCGCGGGCCTCCTGCCACTCTTGCCCCCCCCCCCCGCCAGCTTCCCGAACTCACCTCCTGCCCCAGCCAGATGCCACGGGGTCAAGGTAAGTCACCCACCGTCTCCCACCCATGCACTGTCACCCAGTCACCCACACACCCGCCCAGTCACCCACACACCCACCCAGTCACCCACTCACTCAGTCACCCACCCACCCAGTCACCCACTTTCACCCAGTCACCCACCCACTCACTCAGTCACCCACCCACTCAGTCACCCACCCACTCAGTCACCCACCCAGTCAGTCACCCACCCAGTCACCCACCCATTCAGTCAGTCACCCAGTCACCCACTCATTCAGTCAGTCACCCAGTAACCCACCCATTCAGGCACCCACCCATTCAGTCAGTCACCCAGTCACCCACCCATTCAGTCAGTCACCCGGGGGAAGCCCAATCCTGTCGTCCGCCCCCCCAAAATTACATCCCGGGCAACACCGGGTCTCTCAGCTAGTATATATATATATATATATATATATATATATATATATATATATATAGCATGTATGAATGGTGCATATATGTTGTCTGTATATCGTACATGCATGGTATATTTATATTTTTATATGGTGCATGTGGTGGGTACGAGATTATACACACACACACACACACACACACACACACACACACACACACACAC
The DNA here is from genome assembly GCF_040206685.1 of Ascaphus truei. Classification (NCBI taxonomy): domain Eukaryota; kingdom Metazoa; phylum Chordata; class Amphibia; order Anura; family Ascaphidae; genus Ascaphus; species Ascaphus truei. The sequence continues at coordinate 12,626,561 of NC_134503.1, forward strand.
ACACACACACACACACACACACACACACACACACACACACACACACACACACACACAATATGACCATCTCTGCTCTACCAATATACACTAGCCGTTCCAAGTGGGTTTTTGGGGGGGTTTGTTTAATATAAAAAAAGGTCCTGATCTATAGTTACATTTTTCATAGGCAGAGTTATACTATAATCCACCATCTAATCAGTCTCTACCAGTATAATTAGATTTATAAATTCTGCATACTAACAATATTTTTGCTAATTACATAACATAAATTGATGAAGATTACATGATGTTATTTTTAGCATGAAATTCACACGTACAAAAAACCTTTTTGACGAGTTTTGTGAAAACCAAATCCAAAATACTGCATTTTCTTTTTAGAAACAAACCAAAAAACACTGGGTTAAGTGCACCTCTATTTACATGCTCCTTAAGTACTTTGGCCTTTAATCATCTTACCCTTTGCCTCATATTCCTGTGTCGAGAACATTTTCACTTCCTGCTGACCACACTCTTGGAACACTGACAAATGACCAAGCTGATGAACTTCCCCTTTTTGAAACCTCTTCCATGCTGGAGGGGCATTGCTTGGTCTCTGGCCCATCTAGCACTGAGAGGGGGTAGGACTTTAACCTAAGCGTTGCCAGAATGTTGAGCACTGTGCGACATTGTGGAAAAATTCTGAAGCAACTCTACTGGACCTGATTAAACGTTTTATGCAGCTATACACCTTGTCTGAGAAGAATCGATCCCATACCAATCCTGCTTGGGAGGTTTGCATGTGTTCTATTTGGATATTACACAGTTAAATGCACCATATGGAAAATACTTTTAATATATCTTACCCCGAACCATGATGCAGCATTTTTGTCTAGTATTAAACTAGGGTTGTCGGCATTCTTCAGATATGAAATGGCCGGAGAGCTGTATCCCAGGACAAAGCCGAAACTCAAAGGTCCCAACACAGCAGCAAACGTTGCCAAAAACAGCTTCTTGTTCTGGACTTTGCTGCACAATACAGGAAATAAAAAAGCCCGGGTCAGCTTACTGACATTAATATTACCTTTGTTACACAGAATCTGTGGAAAAACACAAGATCTTAGAGCAGAAGCGGTTATAAAAGTCCACTGTCAAACATTAATTACACGAGAAGTCTAAAGTGGACAAGAAGCAAAAAGTGACACACACTGTGCTCATTTGCATAGCATTACCCAGAATTCCCGGCTACAGTGGAAACACTGTTTGGGGAACCTTTTTGCTTTTGCTTTGGTTACGTTTGTGCATTACTGTAGGTGCATTATTTTTATTTATTTTTTGGTCATAGGGCAAAAAATAAAAGAACATTTTCTACATTCCTTTTGCAGTGCCAAAGAGTTCTTCTATGGTTTATATAGGGCAGCTCTAGGTTTATTTGGGAAGGGGGCGGGGGGGCACAGTCATCATTGCTTGCCACACAAAAGAACCACCACCCTGCACTGTCTGTCAAACCTTCCCTCTCAACAGTGCTGTAGTGTCCAATGGGTGTTCCAGTTTATAGGGGTTATTATACATTGAAGACTGTCGCTAAACTGGCACAGAGAGCACTAGCATGTAATACAATTCTAAATCAAGTGTTCATTTCACCAATTTAGCAGAGCAGATGCTTTGATATACAGCCCCAATAAGGACCATTGAAAGTAACACCATGTTTAATTAAGACAGGTTTAACACCATGCTATTGCTTTTAACCTTGAATATTTTGGGAGACAAAAATAAAACATATACTAAACATATAAACCACCCACTTACTGTATATAGACAGTGACATACATATAAAAACACAGCCATACTGTACATCCACACACACAGAGACATAGGTACACATACATGTACATACTTACATATGTATCACGTGTATTACTGTTGTGAAGCGCTATGTACATATAGCAATAGTGCTATATAACTAAATATATACATACATACGAAGACAGACATATCGGCTGGAAATTGATTTCTGTACTATCATAATGTAGTTCATAAGGGACCTGAAAAGTCTAAATTCTTGTGGCAAACTTCTACAATAACGGACAACCATTAAATATCGGATCTGATATGGGGGCTTCTTCACTCCACTTTTCTATTTTTTCTTCGGGTTGAGACATCCAGTTCTTGATATACTGTAGCTGTTGGTGTACATTGCTGGACATACGCATAGACATCCGCTGACGCTGGCTCACACACACACACACACACACACACACACACACACACACACACACACACACACACACACACACACACACACTCTCTCTCCCTTCCTCACCCTCCATATTCCACTATCCCTCCTCACTCTGAGCCAGATTCACAGAGGTCTATTAACGCCACGTTACCAAAATAAGTAACAGATGTTATGTTCCCTGAGGTTAACGCACATCCACAAAGTTAATGATTTGCAAAAAACAATGGCCATTAGTCATCTCATTAGCATAGGCTTAACGCCATGTTACAGTAGCACTGTGTTGCCATAGCTTCAAATAACATGGCGCAAAGCATGTCTTAACTAGACCTGAGATACGGGTCTCACACACCTGAGATACCTGGGAAATATGCTGATTTTAATCATTTGAAAGTACTTTGCATATCCCTATTAGCATGATTTCCAGCTATCCGAGGCCTGGGTTCATTTTCCTTCACAGGTACAGGTAGTCCTCGTTATCCAATGTTTCACTTTACAACGAATGGCATATCCAACGCTTTACAATGCAACCTTAAGGGCCGTTTTTCGACGCCGGAATGCGTTATCCGACGCTCACCGCCACTGATTAACACGGGACTCACTTTACAACGGTTTCACTATCCAACGCTACTTCCAAAACGGATTTCTGTCCAAAAACAGCACTTAACCTAAAGTTATTGAGCTTTAAAGATACACGTTAAGGCCCTAACAGGACGTTAACGTAGGTTAACTGAGCTCTGTAAATCTGGGCTTCTGTGTCATGCCCGCAAGGCAGTTCTCTGGTGCTCCGATGACCAAATTACCAACTCAAAATGATAAAACTATCGAAGATGCAACCGGCAAAAAAAAGACCTACTTTCTTTTATGGAAAAAGATATCTACTGCAATTCAAGCCACACACAGTAACACGAGACAGAGAGAGTATAAGCAATCTCTGCGTTTTGCCTCCTCTGCGTTATTTTTATTTATTTATTATTACATTTATCACTTCCGTTATTTAAAATTAAAAAAAAATTGAGAGGCAAAAAATGTGATGACGAATTCAACTTCACTTTGAAAACCAGCTGTGTAATTTGAGGAGTGTCAAACTTCTCTGTATGCAGGAAATATAAAAAGATGCAAGACGACGCCTGATTTAAGTAGACAAAGTGCTCCATGCTGCAAAAGGATTGTTAAAATGGCTGAAGGAACAGCTCACCAATAAACCCAAGACACTGTAAGAATTGAAGCCTGTAATTTCAGCATTAACTGTAATTTTGATATTATAAACTGCTTGACCCAGAGGTGTATGTAGGTGTGTGTTCACACAAGTGTAAACGAGTTAGTCCTTTGTCTGAACAGATGAACGATATCAGGTCAAACGATGTTTCAAAAATGTTGGCTTTATTTTTGTTAACTAAATCATGACAGGGTGTAATATGTCATGTGTTGTTGTTCTTCTGAGGTTGTTTTTACCTAATTTTAAAACCTGCTAAGGAACAGATGATTGTTATTATGTCCGGATATGTAAAAATTACAAAAAGGGGAATTAGGGAGTGATCAACTAAACCATACTGATTGAATGAATAAATGATAAATCAACGAATCCAATAGGTAATTATAAAGTGGGTGCAAACTGTGAACTGAAAAGTGAATCAATGAAAGAGGGGAATACAAAGTGATTGTACCCCAAGGAAATTCACTTAAATGCACACCACTAGTTAAAATATAACTTTTATTTCGTTTTGTTACTTAAAACATATATTACCAGATGTGTGTGTAACTGTTTTAAAAAGAAATTAAATCAAATGACAAATGCACCAAATATCACCTCACATACATAAATACTCCTACACAATAAATAATGGTAGGGTGATGGGACTAGATGGTGCAAACAGCCAAGGCGGAGTAACCCACCAAAACAGCGTCATTAGCCTAGTTATGTGTGGTTTTGCAGTCCGATAACTATTCACTTGTGAGCTACGGTGATTTGGGCTCCCTGGAGGTAATGTAAATTCTAATTACATATATTTTTAACACATTGGAGAAAAATAGAGTTATATGACCCCCTAAGTTAACCAGTGCTCAGAGTATATATCAGTCCACAACAATGATAAAACAAAGCTGCTTGTCCGGATGGAGACAGGAGTAAGGGAGCTGAATGATAAGTAACCCCTATTAGGGATGTTGTCTCGTGGGGACTGTGAAGGGTTGTCTGGGAGAAATCCTAAGACCCACCCAGACCCCATACATTAGTCCCACTTCAATGTATCAAACACATCACCTGGGGAAGTTCCAGCAATGAAAGAAATCACTCACTGTGTCTTTTAACTCCTCCGGTCTCTTTTCTTTGTCTGTACTTGGCGTGCTCCAGCTGATGCGAAGATACAGGAACAATCTCCTCACCGGGGAGGAGGGAGAGCAGCGGGCACTGCCGTGCAGCAGCTTTATTGCTGCACGGCAGTGCCCACTGCTCTACCTCCTCCCCGGTGAGGAGATTGTTCCTGTATTTTTAACACGACATGCTGTCTGTGTCTGAGTTTGCATGCGATCTTTTGCGCATGCGTCATTACGGACTTTGTTTACCGTATCCATGGTGATGGTAGAGTATAAATGAGCTCCGCTTCCCCTCTTGTGCAAAATTGTCCCTGACGAAGCTCCGTAATTGGAGGGAAACGTGCGTTGGGCACGTAATATTGTCACCAGCTCCGTTATGGAGCTGTTTTAATACAGTGTTCTACAGCCGTTATAATAGTGTTATAGCCTTTATTTACCATCAGAGGTTTATTCATGTGTGTTGCAACAGTGAGGGAAGTGTATTTGCTTTCCTATTAGTAATATTGTTTGTTCATATGGTCCCCCTGATGCATTGTTGGTGTTAACAGCCCTTCATGTATGTGGACTGCTGGCGCTTTATTAGTATACCGTGCAAGGGGATACATAGATCTTTTGTTCCGTGTGGACTCCATTGCTGCCTGCTGCTGCACGTGCATATTATTTTATATCCACTATTCATGGTAGTGGAATGCGGGCAGCAGTGCTTTAACTTTAATGGGATACTTATATATTCATTAGTTATCCCATTTTCACTGTTTGCATTATTAACACACCATTAGGGCTATTAACTGTTTTGGTGGGTTACTCCGCCTTGGCTGTTTGCACCATCTAGTCCCCATCACCCTACCATTATTTATTGTGTAGGAGTATTTATGTATGTGAGGTGATATTTGGTGCATTTGTCAATTGATTTAATTTCTTTTTAAAACCGTTACACACACATCTGGTAATATATGTTTTAAGTAACAAAACTAAATAAAAGTTATATTTTAACTAGTGGTGTGCATTTAAGTGAATTTCCTTGGGGTACAATCACTTTGTATCCCCCTCTTTCACTGATATGTAAAACCATAGAATTCAAAGAGGGTGTACTTTCTTTTTCACACCACTGTATATTCACTTGTGTTTCTCTGTCGCACTTCCCCAAAAAGAACGTGAAATACAGAGTTGTATTTCTTACAACACAAAAGTATATTTTTCCCATTTTCTTTCCAAACCAAGCTATTGAAATGGCGCAACTTACTTTAGGTAGTGGTTCTGCGGAGTCTCCGTTTCTTGGTGTATATCCGGATGTAGCAGTGGCTCAAAGTCATCTGAAGCCATCTTCCTGAAACTGATAACATGTGGATGATTCTCTCTATATCTTCACAAGAACGACTTATTTCAGAACAATTCAGTCATGCCATTTGCTCCATAAATAAGATTTGCCCGTAGGTTGAAAAATTGACCATTATATGGGATGTCCTCACTAATGCTACCCATTTCCTGGAAGGCTCAACCAGGACAGGCTTTATGAGCCAGAGATAATGGCTGCTTTGAATTGGGACATGCAATACTTTATTTAAAAGAATAGTATTGGTTTTGGTTATTTCTGACTTACAGATGTAGCCAGCTTTATTTAACCGATAGATAACTCAGAATATGGAGTTATAACGCAGAACATCAGGGAGTTTCCATAGGATTTACTGGCAGTGATAATGCAGAATATCACAACACATAACATGGCAGCGGGAGCAATAACCCCTGCTACATCTGTAGGACTATCCTGGGTAAAGGACAACGTTTGGGTAGCTTTATCTTTTACCGATATCAATGTACAGAGCTCTTTCAATATTCCAGGTCTGTCCATGTGAACTGTCCCAGCAAAGAACAAATAACAAGGACAGTGTGCATGTGAAGACATCTGACGTTTTGTGCACTATTTTTTTAATGAAGAACTCTTAGATTGGTATCAACCTACAGCAAATCTGCACTTGTTCAGGATGAATACAGCGAGAAGAACTTTGAACTCAACAACAAAAACCACTTATAGTGTAACCCACATTCTATGGGGTTACTAGAGGGTTGGAGTGTATCCGGCCCCATCCTGTGTTGCCATGGTATTATGGCGACACAAAGTATATAGAGGAGGGGAAGGTTAGGTTCCCGGGAGGACAAGAGGAGGGGAGCCTCGGGGAGAAGATGTGCCTAAAGTAATAACCCAGACCAGGCCCCTTTTATTTTGTTGTATTGAAGATAGGGACAGTGCCCCTGAATTAGGATCCCAGATGAAAGCAGATGGAGTTCTACAGATCTTAGAGATTGAAAAACGGCATGCCACAGAGGGCCTCAGAAACTAAGGTTCCCGGGTGTGGGTGTATCGGCTCTAACTGCAGGTCAGTTAGACCAGTCGGTATGGTAGTGGCTAACTAGTCCCAAACAGGCTAATGTTCTTATGACAAATCGCAACGGATCACTGTTTTCTTGTAAACCGGGTTAACAAAGACGATGGTACTGAAGTAATAAGGGAGTCCGGGTCCGACATAAGCTAGGAACTAAGTGAATACACCTCCATTGCAGTGTTAATTTTGGGCACTAATGGAAGCAACAGAAATCCTGTATGTTTGTTAAAAAGAAGCACAACGTCTAGAGTTTGAATGTGAACTGTCCCTGTGCCTGGGAACCAAAAATTCCTGGCGCCCATTATTATACATTCTTGCTACCTCGTCGCCCGGCCGCCTGAAGCCAGCACCCCGAGTCACGGTAACCCATGCAGAGTAGCCAAACATTGTGCAATGATGTATACTCCCTAGGAGCCGGGCAGCGAGGGTGACATATGGTAGAGCCACCTGTGGGTTTATAAACATAGCTATGGGAAATAGGGAAAAAGCAGCCATCTGAAATCTGCTTATGAATTTACATTGCAAGATTACAGTAACTACCCCAACTAAGAGTCTGAGCAATGCTTACAATACATTAACAGTCTATTCAAGCTTCTCAGTATATAATCTTGGTAAAGGTAATAACATACTGTTAAGGCAGCAATCTAGCTGAAAATTATTACCATTACTTTGCTTTAAAAAAAAAAAATATTTCACAGGGTTAGAGATGGAGGATCCCTGGAGCTGAACCATGTTATTTTCTACAGAGATACACCAGGATTTACACATTTGACCAATAGGAAACCGCCATTGGTGATGTGGCTTCCTATTGGCTTGCGAGACCCACAAGATTCAAAAAGCTAGTTTAAATTTCCCATGGGAGAGCATGTGAACACATCTGACGTTTTGAAAGATCTGTGCACTTTCGTTAATGAAGAGCTCTTCTGTTATAACACACATACGGTTGGTATAAACCTACAGCGAAACTGCACTTCAGGACAATTCCAGGTAGAAGAACTTTGAACCCAATAACAAAAACATATTGAAGACACAACCATGATGCCATTAGTTCCTCCATATTATAACTAGGATATGAAGAAAATATGGGAAGATATGCAGATGTAGCAGTTGACAACCCAGGTAATAAACATCAACTAGAAATGGTTTTGCATCAAAGTGTCTATTTAGCCGTCTCTATAACCTCCTTGTCCCTCACTTAGCCAGCAATTAGAAGAAAGAAGAAAAGAGAGCGAGAGAGCGAGAGAAGGGGAAGAAAAGAGAGCGAGAGAGAGAGAGAGAAGGGGAAGAAAAGAGAGCGAGAGAGAGAGAGAGAAGGGGAAGAAAAGAGAGCGAGAGAGAGAGAGAGAAGGGGAAGAAAAGAGAGCGAGAGAGAGAGAGAGAAGGGGAAGAAAAGAGAGCGAGAGAGAGAGAGAGAAGGGGAAGAAAAGAGAGCGAGAGAGAGAGAGAGAGAGAAGGGGAAGAAAAGAGAGCGAGAGAGAGAGAGAGAGAGAAGGGGAAGAAAAGAGAGCGAGAGAGAGAGAGAGAGAGAAGGGGAAGAAAAGAGAGCGAGAGAGAGAGAGAGAGAAGGGGAAGAAAAGAGAGCGAGAGAGAGAGAGAGAGAAGGGGAAGAAAAGAGAGCGAGAGAGAGAGAGAGAGAAGGGGAAGAAAAGAGAGCGAGAGAGAGAGAGAGAGAAGGGGAAGAAAAGAGAGCGAGAGAGAGAGAGAAGGGGAAGAAAAGAGAGCGAGAGAGAGAGAGAGAGAAGGGGAAGAAAAGAGAGCGAGAGAGAGAGAGAGAGAAGGGGAAGAAAAGAGAGCGAGAGAGAGAGAGAGAGAAGGGGAAGAAAAGAGAGCGAGAGAGAGAGAGAGAGAGAAGGGGAAGAAAAGAGAGCGAGAGAGAGAGAGAGAGAGAAGGGGAAGAAAAGAGAGCGAGAGAGAGAGAGAGAGAGAAGGGGAAGAAAAGAGAGCGAGAGAGAGAGAGAGAGAAGGGGAAGAAAAGAGAGCGAGAGAGAGAGAGAAGGGGAAGAAAAGAGAGCGAGAGAGAGAGAGAAGGGGAAGAAAAGAGAGCGAGAGAGAGAGAGAAGGGGAAGAAAAGAGAGCGAGAGACAGAGAGAAGGGGAAGAAAAGAGAGCGAGAGACAGAGAGAAGGGGAAGAAAAGAGAGCGAGAGACAGAGAGAAGGGGAAGAAAAGAGAGCGAGAGACAGAGAGAGAAGGGGAAGAAAAGAGAGCGAGAGACAGAGAGAGAAGGGGAAGAAAAGAGAGCGAGAGAGAGAAGGAGAAGAAAAGAGAGCGAGAGAGAAGGAGAAGAAAAGAGCGCGAGAGAGAGAGAGAGGAGAAGACAAGAGAGAGAGAGAGAGAGAGAGAGAGAGAGAGAGGAGAAGAAAAGAGAGAGACAGAGAGAGAAAGAGGAGAAGAAAAGAGAGAGAGAGAGAGAGAGAGAGAAGGGGAAGAAAAGAGAGCGAGAGAGAGAGAGAAGGGGAAGAAAAGAGAGCGAGAGAGAGAGAGAGAAGGGGAAGAAAAGAGAGCGAGAGAGAGAGAGAAGGGGAAGAAAAGAGAGCGAGAGAGAAGGGGAAGAAAAGAGAGCGAGAGAGAGAGAGAAGGGGAAGAAAAGAGAGCGAGAGAGAGAGAGAAGGGGAAGAAAAGAGAGCGAGAGAGAGAGAGAAGGGGAAGAAAAGAGAGAGAGAGAGAAGGAGAAGAAAAGAGAGCGAGAGAGAGAGAGAGGAGAAGAAAAGAGAGCGAGAGAGAGGAGAAGAAAGAGAGAGAGAGAGGAGAAGAAAAGAGAGAGAGATAGAGGAGAAGAAAAGAGAGAGAGATAGAGGAGAAGACAAGAGAGAGAGAGAGAGAGGAGAAGAAAAGAGAGAGACAGAGAGAGAAAGAGGAGAAGAAAAGAGAGCGAGAGAGAGAAGGGGAAGAAAAGAGAGCGAGAGAGAGAGAGAGAAGGGGAAGAAAAGAGAGCGAGAGAGAGAGAGAAGGGAAGAAAAGAGAGCGAGAGAGAGAGAAGGGGAAGAAAAGAGAGAGAGAGAGAGAGAGAGAAGGGGAAGAAAAGAGAGCGAGAGAGAGAGAGAGAAGGGGAAGAAAAGAGAGCGAGAGAGAGAGAGAAGGGGAAGAAAAGAGAGCGAGAGAGAGAGAAGGGAAGAAAAGAGAGAGAGAGAGAGAGAGAGAAGGGGAAGAAAAGAGAGCGAGAGAGAGAGAGAGAAGGGGAAGAAAAGAGAGCGAGAGAGAGAGAGAGAAGGGGAAGAAAAGAGAGCGAGAGAGAGAGAGAGAAGGGGAAGAAAAGAGAGCGAGAGAGAAGGGGAAGAAAAGAGAGCGAGAGAGAGAGAGAGAGAAGGGGAAGAAAAGAGAGCGAGAGAGAAGGGGAAGAAAAGAGAGCGAGAGAGAAGGGGAAGAAAAGAGAGCGAGAGAGAGAGAAGGAGAAGAAAAGAGAGCGAGAGAGAGAGGGGAGAAGAAAAGAGAGCGAGAGAGAGAGAAGGAGAAGAAAAGAGAGCGAGAGAGAGAGAAGGAGAAGAAAAGAGAGAGAGAGGAGAAGGAGAGAGAGAGAGAGAGGAGAAGAAAAGAGAGAGAGAGAGGAGAAGAATAGAGAGAGAGAGAGGAGAAGAAAAGAGAGAGAGAGAGGAGAAGAAAAGAGAGAGAGAGAGGAGAAGAAAAGAGAGAGAGAGAGAGAGAGAGAAGGGGAAGAAAAGAGAGCGAGAGAGAGAGAGAAGGGGAAGAAAAGAGAGCGAGAGAGAGAGAGAAGGGGAAGAAAAGAGAGCGAGAGAGAGAGAGAAGGGGAAGAAAAGAGAGCGAGAGAGAGAGAGAAGGGGAAGAAAAGAGAGCGAGAGAGAGAGAGAAGGGGAAGAAAAGAGAGCGAGAGAGAGAGAGAAGGGGAAGAAAAGAGAGCGAGAGAGAGAGAGAAGGGGAAGAAAAGAGAGAGAGAGAGAAGGAGAAGAAAAGAGAGCGAGAGAGAGAGAGGAGAAGAAAAGAGAGCGAGAGAGAGAGAGGAGAAGAAAAGAGAGCGAGAGAGAGAGAGGAGAAGAAAAGAGAGCGAGAGAGAGAGAGGAGAAGAAAAGAGAGCGAGAGAGAGAGAGGAGAAGAAAAGAGAGCGAGAGAGAGAGAGGAGAAGAAAAGAGAGCGAGAGAGAGAGAGGAGAAGAAAAGAGAGCGAGAGAGAGGAGAAGAAAAGAGAGCGAGAGAGAAGGAGAAGAAAAGAGCGCGAGAGAGAGAGAGAAGGAGAAGAAAAGAGAGAGAGAGAGGAGAAGAAAAGAGAGAGAGAGATAGAGGAGAAGAAAAGAGAGAGAGATAGAGGAGAAGACAAGAGAGAGAGAGAGAGAGAGAGAGAGAGGAGAAGAAAAGAGAGAGACAGAGAGAGAAAGAGGAGAAGAAAAGAGAGCGAGAGAGAGAAGGGGAAGAAAAGAGAGCGAGAGAGAGAGAGAGAAGGGGAAGAAAAGAGAGAGAGAGAGAGGAGAAGAAAAGAGAGAGAGAGAGAGGAGAAGAAAAGAGAGAGAGAGAGGAGAAGAAAAGAGAGAGAGAGAGAGAGAGAGAGAGAGAGAGAGAGAGAGAGAGAGAGAGAGAGAGAGAGAGAGAGAGAGGAGAAGAAAAGAGAGAGAGAGAGAGGAGAAGAAAATAGAGAGAGAGAGAGGAGAAGAAAAGAGAGAGAGAGAGGAGAAGAAAAGAGAGAGAGAGAGAGAGAGAGAGAGAGGAGAAGAAAAGAGAGAGAGAGAGAGAGAGAGAGAGAGAGAGAGAGAGAGAGAGAGAGAGAGAGGAGAAGAAGAGAGAGAGAGAGGAGAAGAAAAGAGAGAGAGAGGAGAAGAAAAGAGAGAGAGAGAGGAGAAGAAAAGAGAGAGAGAGAGGAGAAGAAAAGAGAGAGAGAGAGGAGAAGAAAAGAGAGAGAGAGAGGAGAAGAAAAGAGAGAGAGAGATGAGAAGAAAAGAGAGAGAGAGAGGAGAAGAAAAGAGAGAGAGAGAGAGGAGAAGAAAGAGAGAGAGAGAGAGGAGAAGAAAAGAGAGAGAGAGAGGAGAAGAAGAGAGAGAGAGAGAGGAGAAGAAGAGAGAGAGAGAGAGAGAGGAGAAGAAAAGAGAGAGAGAGAGAGAGAGGAGAAGAAAAGAGAGAGAGAGAGAGGAGAAGAAAAGAGAGAGAGAGAGAGGAGAAGAAAAGAGAGAGAGAGAGGAGAAGAAAAGAGAGAGAGAGAGAGGAGAAGAAAAGAGAGAGAGAGAGGAGAAGAAAAGAGAGAGAGAGAGAAGAAAAGAGAGAGAGAGAGGAGAAGAAAAGAGAGAGAGAGAGAGGAGAAGAAAAGAGAGAGAGAGGAGAAGAAAAGAGAGAGAGAGGAGAAGAAAGAGAGAGAGAGGAGAAGAAAAGAGAGAGAGAGAGAGAGAAGGAGAAGAAGAGAGAGAGAGAGAAGGAGAAGAAAAGAGAGAGAGAGAGAGGAGAAGAAAAGAGAGAGAGAGAAGGAGAAGAAAAGAGAGAGAGAGAAGGAGAAGAAAAGAGAGAGAGAGAAGGAGAAGAAAGAGAGAGAGAGAGAGAAGGAGAAGAAAAGAGCGTGAGAGAGAAGGAGAAGAAAAGAGCGCGAGAGAGAGAAGAGAGAGAGAGGAGAAGAAAAGAGAGAGAGAGGAGAAGAAAAGAGAGAGAGAGGAGAAGAAAAGAGAGAGAGAGGAGAAGAAGAGAGAGAGAGAGAGAGAGAGAGAGAGAGAGAGAGAGAGAGAGAGAGAGAGAGAGAGAGAGAGAGAGAGAGGAGAAGAAAAGAGAGAGAGAGGAGAAGAAAAGAGAGAGAGGAGAAGAAAAGAGAGAGAGAGAGGAGAAGAAAAGAGAGCGAGAGAGGAGAAGAAAAGAGAGCGAGAGAGGAGAAGAAAAGAGAGAGAGAGAGAAGAAAAGAGAAGAAGAAAGGAAAGGAGAGAAGAAAGGAAAGAAGGAGAGAAGAAAGGAAAGAAGGAGAGAAGAAAGGAAAGAAGGAGAGAAGAAAGGAAAGAAGGAGAGGAGAGACGTTGCCTGTCTGACTGACCTGCTCCTCTCTGAATTCTGCAGCTATGGATTCAGGTCACGTGACAAGCCCCCCGTCACCTGACCGTGGTCATGTGATGCGCATCCAGATCTGAGACGCCTGAGTTGTTGTCGCGTTTGGAACATGTCACCGGTGTGCGCCCGCGCCCCCGCCCCGGGCACAGAGCCAGAGGAGAGACACGTGCACTGCTGCTGTGCAGCATGGGTCAGATGCAGTGCAGACACTGTGCCTCACCTAATACCGCCTTACTTACGGCAAATCACAACATATCAGTCGCTCACTGAATAGTATGAGCTTATTATCTGTTAGAAACCAGAGATCTAAACACTTCATGCAGTGCCTGCTTTGTAGGGATTATTCGCATGGATACGAGTGTGTCCGTCCATCCATCATTTAAAAACAATGGTAATTCTTCCGGACATCTGTATGACCAGCTGGAGATAAACACATACACACGTGCCTCTGTGAACAAAATATGAGCTGTACAGGTCCATCCACAGCACTGAAGATGTTAAAATGCTGGTGCCGATTTTTTTTGTGTGTGTTGTTGAATTACTCGTGTTTAAAATAAATATGTTGTGAAGGCTAATATATTACCGGTGATGTTGAGCCCAGAATCTCCTGGCACACATTGATTCATGCAGTTGTGGCTGACATCACCACGGCTGCAATGTATATGCTGATAATAATACAGTACTTCCAACTGATTATCACAGGTACTGGCAAGTTGCTTGCTTTGCCCACAACAAAGAGGGGCGCCAGTGGGACCCCGAGGAGATCGCGCGAGAACTTGCGGCACAATCAAGCACCGGGGTTTATCGATCCCTCCGCCCCCCACCCCTTCGCTCCCTGGAGCAGATCGATGGTGCCGGCGGCCGGGGGGACGGGACTGGTCTGTGGTTTGAGGGAGGGGGAGGGCGGAAGTGCGCTCCAGCCCCGAACAGTATGGCCGCCGTGAGGAGAGCAGAGAACACTCGGGAAGAGAGGTATTGACCGAAACAAACACCGCACAACTCCAGTGGGGGAGGGGGAGGCCATAGGGGGGGGGCTGGGGAAGGACCGACTACCGGCAGCAGGCCTCCCTAGCAGCCAAGGGGTTCATCCTCCCTTCCCTGTTGGTGGCAATGCTTTGCAAGAGCAACCGGTGTGGGTCTCTTGGTATGTGGAAACTTGACAAGTCCCAGTGCATGTGGCTGGATAAGAGAGGGTGGGTTCTTCCAGCTGTGTGGTCTTTGGAGTGAGACTCCACGGCTGAGCCTCCCAAGAGTTAATCCAGGCTTGGAATACATCACTAATGACTTCTTCCTTTTTATATTTGCAAGGTGTGCTTAATATATATATAACACATTTTTATATTTGGGAAGTACATTTATCCAGTTTGTGTATATGATATGTATATATTTATATTATCTTCATCCCTGGTCGATCCACTGCTGGCTGAAGGCCTCCCCAATGGTCTTCCAGGGACTGCAGTTGGAAGTCTCTCTTCTCCATGTTGCTCCAACACACTTTCTGATTTAATTCTCCCTCGTCTAAACCTTTTTGATGTCTCCGAATCCAGTTGAGTACCATCTGTCATTTCTTCTTGTGTTATGTCCATCCCACTGCCATTTAAAATTTCGTGTGTGTGTGTAAAACTAAGATGGGAGGATAAAATCAGAAAATATGTTGGTGCGCCGTGGAGAAATTAAGCTTTCAACCGGGAGGCCCTGATCCAGTAGTGCAGCGGTGCGCAATCTTTCCAGAATGCGCCCCCCTTCCTGCTTGCACCCCCTCCCTTACCACCTCTCCAGCGTCAAATGACGCTGCGGGGTCATGTGACATCACGTTGCCACGCCAAAGAGAAGGTAAGTGAAGTTGCAGAGGCCTCACGCGATCCCCCGGGATTAATTTAAATGCTTTGGGGGAAGAGCGCAGTGCCTCTGCAACCGCCATGCCCCCCAGTATGTGCACCGCTGCAGTAGTGGATAGAAGTGTGTGTGTGTGTGTATATATCATCTCATCTTTGGCAAAGAGCACTCATCTTTTCAATAATAGTCGCCAGTGTGCTGCAGAAAACACATTTCAAACAGTATATCATAGAAAACCGGCATGCCTGGGTCTTTGTACAAAAGTGAAAAATTGTTTATTAATCGTTTGATTAATACACTATTTTTCACTTTTGTACAAAGACCCAGGAGTGCCGGTTTTGTATCATACAAGATATTAATCTCATAAAACTAATTGATGGCTGAAGCACAGGGTGTCAAGTAGAGTTTTCCAAGGTCAGGTGGCTGACACTGAAGTGGTTATCCGGTTCACCCATTACCAAATATTGGGACAATTGTTTGGAACTGTATGCAAATGTGTACACGTTGAAGGCAAACAATATAGAGTAAATGACCTCTTTGCTACTGTTGAAGTTGGTATACTTAATTTGACCTTGTTTAAATAAACATATTAAACAGTGTATGATCGCTCCAAAATTGAGTCTGTTTATATACCAGACTCGGAGACCGTACATACGATATTTACCCGCTCATTTATGGTAAAGTGAACTTTTAACATAATTCCTGCCACAAATACTTGTAGCACATAGAACAGAAAGTAATATCCTACTACTTGTTACTCAAATTAATTGGGCATCCAGAATATCTGGGTTGACAAAAATTCACGTTTCCCGCTTTCTAAACACACCGTTTTATATTCTGCAAAAATATTTGAATATTTTATATCCTATTTGTAGTATTTCCCATTATGTATGTATGTATGTTTTTATTTATGTAGCGCCATTAATGTACATAGTGCTTCACAGCAGTAATACGTGTGACAATCCATATAAATAATATAAATAACACATAAAGGGGAGAAGTGCTTCAGACATAAAAGTAACATTTAGGAAAAGGAGTCCCTGCTTCGAATAGCTTACAGTCTAATTGTTGCGTGTACTGTTGTGAAGCGCTATGTACATGTGTAGCGCTATACAAATAAAGACGTTCATACAATATGATCACAAGGTGCTTATTGATGGCAGAGGGTGAATTTAGTTTAGAAACTAGTGATGTACCGAGTACAGTACCTGGAAATTACCCGGTACTCGGCTTACCCGGCGCTTTTTCAGCTACCCGGACCCGGCAGCAGGGGGCTGGGACCGGCACCAGGTCAGAACCGGTGCCGGGTAATTTCAGTGCAGCTGAAAATAGTTCATCACTTACCTGCAGTCGGCGACATAAGTCGAGGAAGACCGGGGCGACATCTGGGAGCAGCAGCAGACGTCTTGGTGGCTCCTGACCGGCTGTCCAATAGGAACGCTCCTGCTTCGGTCCAATGGTTTCTCGGCTCCCACAGGCATCGGCTGTTTGCTCTGTTCCTGCTGCGCCTGTTGACTGAACAAGACTTCGGCTGCCACCACCACCACCAGGATGTCTGCTGCTGCTCCCAGATGTCGCTGTGGTCTTCCTCACCCTGCAGGTAAGTGCCTTCTGGGTAACCGGGTACCCGTCCTGGTAAAATGATTCATTTTGCCTGGGTACACGTGGCCCGGTTTTAGAAAAATATAGGATCCGGTACAACACAATTAGAAACCTCATACTTACATTTACAGCAAAGGGTATAAAAGGTAGCAATGCAGCCAATTCTCTTGTTTTTTTCAAACTGTAAATTATGTTGCCTGGAATATTGTCAGGTATTGAACAGAAAGAGCTATTGAGCTTTATGCTTTTCCAGACAGCACTGTCGGCGCACATCCAGCCTTCATATTTCAGAGAATTCACTGGGAAAATTGCCTTGTAAGAGAAATAAGTGACCAGAGCAGAAAATAATTTGGTGCACGGTTATATTTCTCATGTTCCCTGATGTAACCACTTTGTTTACGAAGGCCAAAACCGCTTTGGGTAACTGTAATATTATAAGATAATGAAATCAAGACATTCCTACGTTGTTTAACTTACGGCAGGTTTGCTCTTTTTAAAAATGAAACGTAGTTGGATTTAGTGGGGTTTTAATCTCTTGAGTATAATGGGGGTTTTTTTAAGGGTGCCAGAAAGTATACATTGTTCTTCAGTGACATTCGCATGCACTGATGTTGTCAACTCAATGGTTGATGGTAATGTTTATTTTGTACAACACTTGCAAGTAGATTTAATAGAGGGAGTCTTTGGAAACCTTTGCCATTTTTAAATGGTTTCCAAGAAACTAGTAACTGAGATTGCTTGTTTAAGATATTTAGCTTCCAATGGGTATTGATACCCCATTTGCCATTTGCGGCACAATGCATGTACATATCATTCCTCACAGTGACACTGATGTGAAATATCCGTGCCACGATTATATTGCTCACACGTAATCTGAAATACATAATCATAAATGCTTTGGTTACAAAAATGACGTGTTTAAATAAAGAGCCATGAGCTTATTGTATCATTCACACCATTCGTTGTTCTCCGCAGTATAAACTGGATATTTTAATCTTCAATTAATAGAACAAGCTTTGCCATTGCAGGGGTGGGTCGGGGTGTACCCTGCTGTGCGTTTGTACATTGTTTTGTGGAGTATGCTAATGCTTTCTCTCACTGTGCCACAGGTAGATGCTTCCATAAACCTATGGAGAAAAAGGATTTTGAGACATGGCTTGAGACCCTTTCGGCTGCATTTTATACTCTGACGGACTTGCAGAAAAATGAAACCCTGGATCACTTGATCAGTCGGAGTGGGGCAGTTCAGCTGCGGCACCTCTCCAACAACCTAGAAACTCTTCTCAAGCGAGACTTCCTCAAACTTCTTCCACTTGAACTCAGCTTCTATTTGCTGAAATGGCTGGACCCTCAGACTTTACTCACGTGTTGCCTCGTCTCTAAGCAATGGAACAAGGTTATAAGTGCCTGTACAGAGGTGTGGCAAACGGCTTGTAGGAACTTGGGGTGGCAGATTGATGATGCTGTTAAAGAGGCTTTATATTGGAAGAAAGTTTATTTGAAGGCTGTTTTGAGAATGAAACAACTCAAGGACCATGAAGCCTTCCAAACCGCATCACTAATTGGCCATAGTGCCAGAGTTTATGCACTTTATTACAAGGATGGACTCCTTTGCACAGGTACGGAATATGATGGAATGCATTCCTACAGAAATCTGATTGGGAATTCGGTACTATATATATTTGAATGATACAGGCACAATGTGAAGCTTAATGGAGAGGTGGAAGGGGAGCTGTACTGCTCTGGACAACATAATACATCGCCCCAACCAGAATAAATCAACTTGGGGAACATAGGCAAGAATGCAAAAAGGAGAGGAAGCCTAACAGCCTAGGCAGATAAACCCCCACTAAAGACAAGGGCACTCGGGTATAGAGAAAATAAGAAAAAGTATTTATTAGGCACAACTACAAGCACAAAAGTATAAAAACAATTAAAAGCAGTGTAAAAATACCATCAGCGGGCAAAGCACCCAAGATAAGGTGCGTAGAATGGCAAAACCTCATCTGAATAAATGAAGTAAGTGTAGAGACCATTAATCACAAGGAACAGTCACTAGGACCCCATCAAGAAAAATGTGGGCATGTACCCGGGTACAAAAATACTACAAAGGTGTGTGGGATACTCATCTGGATAAAGATATATGAAGTTCTAATGACTGCAGCACAGTCTTATTTGTTCCTGTGTATTCAACCGTGATCAATGTGTGCTGCAGTCATTAGAACTTCATATATACCCAGCTGTGAATTTCTTATATACTCTGTTTAGACTGTATTATATAGGGTCTTTACTTGCTGGTTCCTTATCAGGGTCTCACAGTTACCTTTTTTTGCTACGTGTTTCGGTCTGTTTTTTGCTGCCATACTGCTTTTCCCTAGTGCGAGTATCCCACACACCTTTGTAGTATTTTTGTACCCGGGTACATGCCCACATTTTTCTTGATGGGGTCCTAGTGACTGCCCCTCGTGATTAATGGTCTCTACACTTACTTCATTTATTCAGATGAGGTTTTGCCATTCTACGCACCTTATCTTGGGTGCTTTGCCCGCTGATGGTATTTTTACACTGCTTTTAATTGTTTTATACTTTTGTGCTTGTAGTTGTGTCTAATAAATACGCGTTGTTGTTTTCTCTATACCCCGCAGTGCCCTTGTCTTTAGCGGGTGTTTCTCTGCCTAGATGTTGGGCTGCTTCTCCTTTTTACAATGTCTGTCGTTTTGATACCAAAGAAATAAACTGACTTGCCCAAGATGATTATAACGTCTCTTGCCGCAGAGGCTGCGATGCCACGTCTTTTTAAAAGTATGTAATATTATAGTAATATTTTTCTATTTTGTTGTTGTTACTTGTCTGCATAATGGTAGAAGTCTGTGAACATCATTACAGGTGCCCTCTTTCTTCACTTCAATGTCCTGTATCACGTCTGTACAGTAACATCTTATCTGCAACGGTGTGCCTTTGAGATTACATATAGAAACATTACTGTATTTATCTTAAAATAACAGGGCAACACTGTTAAAGAAAATGGCGTTTATAAATAAGTATTGGGGATATATTTGTGTTCTGATGGTAGGCCCTTCATATCTGAGATTGGTAGAAGCGTCTATCGAATGAATGTAGTTGTAAGTAGCTCTGTCCTAACAAAATAATAATCACGTGTTGGAGATCTAATGTTAAGTTAGTATATGGTCAGTAAGCACTAAGCTATCACAAAATGTTTATCATGACTTGCGTAATTATGTACCTGTTCTGTCATGGATTGTTTTCTAGGGGATGATCGGGCAAACTGCTCTAATGGAGCAGCCGGTCTATTTAAACCTGCTTGGGGATGAGGGGCTTATGTATGTATCTCTTTATTTATATAAAGCAGAAAATAGCCGTGTTAGTCCAGTTGCAATAGTGCAGAATAAATTAGTTCTTCAGTATTAGGTGATACCTTTTTTTATTGGACTAACCATTTGTGCCATAGGACAAGCTTTCGAGAGTTCTCAAGTATTGCTTGACCTGAAGAAGAGAGGAGAACTCTCGAAAGCTTGTCCTATGGCACAAATGGTTAGTCCAATAAAAAAAGGTATCACCTAACACTGAAGAACTCATTTATTTATATAGCGACATTGGTGTACATAGCGCTTCACATTAGTAATACACGTGACAATCATATAAATAACAAATACAAATAACAGATCATGGAAATAAGCGCTTCAGACATAAAAGTAACATTTCAGGAGAGGAGTCCCTGCTCCGGGGAGCTTACAATCTAATTGGTAGGAAGAACGTTTAGAGACAGTAGGAGGGAATTCTGGTAAGTGCGTCTGCAGGGGGCCAAGCTTTATGTACCTTGTCTAGTATTATGCACCATGCACCTCATATGCTTCTTTAAGCAAGTGGGTCTTAAAGGTGTGAACACTCTTAGAGCAATCACATGACCGCAAATGCTAGTGGTCCTGTGTTGACCTCTGGGCACAGAGACTAAGGCTGCGTCCATAGAAGGACAAGCAGCGCTGAGCCGTGCGGACGCTCAGCGCTGAGCCCCTGCATCCTCAATGAGGATGCTTTGAGAGGGGGCTCACGCGAGCATCCGCAGGCGTGCTGAGGCTTTGGAATTTTCAGCCGACAGCCAAGCTGTTTTTCAGCGCGCTGTCAGCTGAAAACATCCAATCAGCCTGAAGCAGCGTCAACGTCACGGCGCCGTGACGTTGACGTCAGTGCGTCGCGGGCGATTGGCCCAGCAACGTCACTGCCCCGCCTCCAACCACCTCCCCCCGGCTCCCTTCGCGCACGCTGGCTTGCCTGCAAGTCCATGGAATCGCGCTGACTTCAGCAGGCGCGCCTCCGCTCTGCTGAACCCTCTATGACCCCGGCCTAAAACAGCATTACATGCCTTGGGACATCCCCTTTTTAAATTAACATGCAGTGATCTATAGCCAGTATGAGTAAGCTCATCCGTCATTCAACAAACCTTGTAGAGGACAAGGACCCAAAAACATGTTACACTGGCGACACAGTTTATTGCACTGCGGCCAGATCCGCAAGCCGGGAGATTTCCCGGCTTGCTAGTGGCCGCCCCTCGGCGTGCCGCGCGTCATCGGGAGCGTGCGCCCCCTGCACGCGCGTCCAGGGCTCCCCGAGGGAGCCCTGGTGTCCCGCGATGTGGGGGACGGCGGCAGGGGGTTCCGGGGGACCCGGCGGACCCAGCAGCGGGAGGGAGAGCGCCCCGATCGGAGGGCGCTCTTCCGCTGCTTCGGCGCGCGCCCGTCACCCTCCGGCGCGCGCCAGGCTACTGCTGTGGCCGAGAACGGGCAAATGCTCGAATAAACTCGGCCGCAGCAGTATTTCTTCTGTTGATTGGTAGTGTGGTTTATGGAGTAGTGTTGGAAAACCTTACAAAAAGACAAAATCCCCTTGCGTGGCACGGCACCAGTCTGCCCATTGTGGCAATCCCTAAATTCTACTTTCTTGTTTCCTGACCTGAAGGTTCTGACGACTTGTCTGCAAAGCTGTGGGACGTGAGCACAGGCCAATGCATCTACGGCGTCCAGACACACACGTGTGCTGCAGTGAAGTTCGACGAAGAGAAACTTGTAACCGGATCCTTTGATAACACCGTTGCCTGCTGGGATTGGAGTTCAGGGGCCAAAACACAGCACTTCCGTGGTCACACTGGTGCAGGTAATGTACGTCAACCATGTTCTATCTTGCGTAAACCGCTTTCCTGGCAGATGGGCTTGAAATATTCGTAGTGCATTGTACACCCCCCCACCCCACCTAAAGGTGAACTGAATTCTGTACCGAAGTATGGCTGGAGGTCATGTGATGATTTCTGCTAAATTCAGCTGTTGCTTACTTTGCTGATCCCTCATTTCCCCAATCATTCCCTTTCCTCTTGAAGCACCATTGCTCTATAGCTTTAGATAAGAGATCATGAAGGTGTTTGCCATATATGTCTGTCTGAAACACGGCTATAGCCTGGTTACTAACCAGTGGTTGGACATATAAGAACGAAGACCGATAACGGGTTCTGCTGGCTATTGGCACTATCTCTATTAAGTGCTGCAGACCAATCGATATCCTACATGTGTGTTTTGTTAATAAATCGGTTCTGTATTATGAGAAAATACTTGTAGCATTTTTTTTTTTTAATCCACTCAATGGTATTTTTAATGTATAATGTAACAAGCATTTTTTTTTTTTTAATCCACTCAATGGTATTTTTAATGTATAATGTAACAAGCATTTTTTTTGTTTCTATAGTAACCATTTACAAAGTCACACCCCCTTTTCTCTTCTGAAACAGGCTCTGGCACACCCCTTTTTGAGCCCTGCCCTCTCTCTAGCAGTGCACCAATTATATTTAGTGACTGCCTGGTCACATGATCTTCCCCACAGAACTTTGCATCTTTGGTCCTCTTTTGCTGCACTGACAGCCATTTAGTCAACCCCCGAGAAGAATCTTCGCTGATCGATCGGCAACTTAGCTAATTACTTATTGTGTGGATTGTATTGATGCACATATTAAAGGGATAAAAAGAAATTTTTAAACGGCAGCTTGGACTGCAGCTTTAAAGGAATAATCCGTATAATATCCTACATGTTTTTTTTTTTTTTTTTTTTTAATAAATCCGTTCTATAGAATAAGATTTTAAAAAAAAGTATCCCCTAATACCGAAGTACTCGCTTACTCTGCACTATCACAACTGGACTAACACGGCTATTTCTACTTAACTCATGTTAATAGGAGGACATTTCAGTAAATGTGTTTTATGTATAGTTATAGGTATCCTGTTTTCCTCGTGGTTTTTAGTGCTCTTTTTAATAACTTCTCAATAGTTTGCACAAAATAATGCTGATCTGTGTTATGTTTGACTTGCAGTGTTTAGTGTGGACTACAATGATGACCTTGATTTATTAGTCAGTGGTTCTGCAGATAACTCGGTGAAGATCTGGGCCTTATCTTTGGGATCATGCTTGAATACTCTCTCTGGTCATACAGAGTGGGTCACAAAGGTAAGTCTCAGCCTCCTTGTGTATAATAAGGGATATTAACACAAATGCAATGAAACCGCACGTCTACAAAGTCATTTGGCTAGTGATGTCCATCTGATGGCAAATTATATCCAGGGCCATTGTTCACAATAATACATTTATTTTTAAGATCTAGTGCTGCAGTGTGCAGAACTTTCTCCGCCACAAGCCCCTGACCCAAATAATACTCATAACGTGACTTGTAAATGCACTTTTACTCCTCTGGTTTATTTATAAAAATGTTTTATCAGGGAGCAATACATAGTTACTTCTCGCTTTCAAGTATGTCCTGAGCACAGAGTTACAAAAAATACATGGTTACATTAAAAGAACAGCGGTTATACAGTCAATTCCCGGACATTTCATGGACAGATAGAGTTGGAAATTTGGGTACAGGGGATAAAAGGGCTTGTGACTTTCAGATTGAAATAGAGCAGCTTTAACATCACCAAACGGCACCAAACAGCTCACACCCTTTTGCTGCCCTTCGGTTGTGCCAAAGGCTGTCCGCCTTTGGGGTAACGCAGATGTACACTGGGGTGGTTGAGATTAAATTCAGCTGTGAATACAAAGTTCTTTGTCTAGATGATGTCTGCAAGTCTCCCAATATACCACTTAGATACTCAATTGTAAACTCTTTGGGGCAGGGACTCCCTTTTAATGTTGCCATTTACTTGCTGCTCTCACCCCCATTGCTTGTACATTATTTTCCCGGTATTGTCATTTTGTAAATCGCTGTTGACGCGATTTGTCATAAATAACACAAAACATACGTACAGGCATACCCCGGTTTAAAGTACACTCGCGAGTAAGGACATATCGCCCAATAGGCAAACGGCAGCTCACACATGCGCCTTTCAACATGTCCTGAACAGCAATACCGGCTCCCTACCTGTACCGAAGCTGTGCGCAAGCGGGAAGACTATAGAGCCTGTTACAAATGCGTTATTTACATCAGTTATGCACGTATAGGACGATTGCAGTACAGTACATGCATCGATAAGTGGAGAAAGGTAGTGCTTCACTTTAAGTACATTTTCACTTTACATACATGCTCCGGTCCCATTGCGTACTTTAATGCGGGGTATGCCTGTACTTGCCCAGGGTCACAATTTGCCAGCACTAGACTACACCGTATCATCCCCACTACTCCTTTAAAAATGAACCTGCTACAATATAAAGCAATGAGGAAAATAGCGCCTCCCTTCCAACTGCTTCATGGTTCAGATCTTCCCAGTAGTTACTGCTGCTAACCCACACAGCCCGTCTAAACCTCTGGTACTATAATCTCATCCAACAGATCAAGTCTGCATTGACTATTCATTATTACACTGGGTGACAGGGGCAAGTAATACATGATGGTAGGGCTGTTTTTTAGTGTGTTGGGCAAGATTTCGAACTTGGGAGTCGGGGGTCCGTAGCTGAAGTGCACCGATCCAAGACGACCTGGTTCATGATATACGTACTTGTTTACTTACCAGTGCTCTCCTCCCCCCTCCCCCCCCCCCCCCTCTTGGAGAATTCAGTATGGCCACCAAATCTCACAGGTCACTTGGTTCAATAGAAAGCCACCGTCATTGTTTACCGTTTCCTATTGTACAGCATTTAAATGACCCAAGGAAACACCGGTGACTAGGCCAGTAAATATCTCGAAAATAATGGGGGCCCTAGAACTAAAAATAGCGCTGTCTCTCCGGAGGACCCTCCCAGTTTAAATGCGGGATTGCTTCTGTAAGTGGGCGGCGGAGGTGTATAAATCTCGGCATCATTGGGAAATTTGAAAATGTCTAGCTTACCTACCCCGTCGTCATTTTGTTTTGGGGGACCCATGGGAAACGTTCTCCTCCAAAAGCTGCTGCCCAGACCATATATCAATACTTGAGAATGTTGAAGGACACTTGTTTTCAGCTGCAATGTAGAAACTAGATCTGAGGCTCTCTCGTCTCCAATGCCATAAACCAGGGGTGCTCCACTTCAGTCCTCAGGAACCCCCCAATAGGTCAGGTTTTAAGGATATCCCTGCATCAGCAAAGGTGGCACAGTCGAAGACCTGGGCTTCCTGAAAATGGGATCTGTTGATGGTGGTCTTGAGGACTGGATTTGAGCACCACAGCCATGAACAAAGTTTACCTCTTAACAGTGGATGGCAAACCTTTTCCCATCCAGTTACTGCCAGGACCTTCACAGTGGCATAACGTGTTTATCAGTAAAGCAGCTAATATTTGCTCTTAAGTCACTACATAGTAAGTCAATGTCACGATCCGAGGATTATTGATTACATTTAATTGCTTTGGTGGAAAGTAGGCCTACAAAACAATACTTTACATTTCCCAGAAGCAATGGCGATGAGCCAGGATGGAAACCGTCTCTGGACTTGCAGTGATTTACAAAGATAAAATCACTGCTCCATTAATGAGTCACTTATACACCTGGATGTGACGCTGATGCAACAGGAAATTAGGTGGGTTCCTTCAGGAAGATGATTTTCAGTTACTCTTTTCCTCGTGGACATGAAATACAGCAGGGGTGCGCAACTCCAGTCCTCAAGACCTCCCAACAGATCAGGTTTTAAGGATTCCCCTGCTTCAGCACAGGTGGCTCAATCTAAGGCTTCGACTGAGTGTCTGATTGAGCCACCTGTGCTGAAGCTGGGAGATCCTTAAAACCTGACCAGTTGCGGGGTCTTGAGGACCGGAGTTGAGCACCCCAGAAATGGAGAACGAGCTACAAACCAAATTTTTGTTTGACAAGATTTCTGAAAAACTTCCCAAGGAGAACGAGGCCCAAAAAAATGTGTTTTGGGTAGAAAAGTGGCAATCTCTTGAAACCGCGTCGTCACGGAGCTATGCCAAATTGAAGGCAGACTTTTGGGGTAGTTGTGTAGTGAAAGAAACGATGCCACTGAAATCATTCATCACCTGAACTTTATTTGACAGGTAGTTTTGCAGAAGTGTGAAGTCAAGTCCGTCATGCACAACCCTGGAGATTATATTCTTCTCAGCGCTGATAAGTATGAAATCAAGGTATTAGACTCGTTTACTCAAAAATTTGTGACGATGGAAAGTACTTAACTGCATAATAGTGTCATGTGCCAAGTGAAATGATGTGAGTGTTCTTTGTATGAGGCGGGAAATTATACTTGTAAATATTTTGGGGACGCAATGTTTTGTGAGCTTTCATAAAGCTTCAGTTTTTTATAATTTGGGTGCATTGCAAATTATTTGCAGTTTATTGAAGCAGGATTCTTTTATTTTCTTCAAAGTTATATTGATCTGATCTAATGTCATTGTCATTGAGGGGTGGGGTTTAAGGGATGTACAACAATTGTGAGTCTGATTGAAGATGTCGGCCATTGTGTCTTTTGTGCTAGATGTAATTGGTGTAATGAAATGTAACAACTACTAGTGCAAAGGCGACTTGATAAAATGAAAGTAAATAAGGTACCTGGCACGGATGGGATACACCCAAAGGCTCTTAAGGAGCTAAGTTTATTTCCACAGTTTCAGTACCACAAAATTGGCGTAAAGCAGACGTGGTGCCTACGTTCAAAAAGGGACCTAGATCACAACCGGGGAATTGGACCTGTAAGCTTAACATCAATAGTGAGGAAACTACTTGAAGGTTTAGTACAGGATAATATTCAGGAATCCCTAATGGATAACAATTAGTAGTAATAGTAGTAATTAGTAGTAATAGTCAGCATGGATTTATGAAGGATAGGTTGTGCCAAAGTTACCTTATTAGTTTGTTTATTAATGACCTTGAGATTGACATCGAGCACAATCTCAATCTTTTCTGATGACACAAAATTGTGTAAGGTACTAGAATCAGAGCAGGGTGTAATTTCTCTCCAGAAGGACTTTGATTGATTGGAAACTTGGGCAGGTAAGTAGCAGAAGAGTTTTAGTACAGATGTAAGGTTGTGCATTTGGAAAACAAGAATAAACAGGTGACTTACAAATTAAGTGGTACAAAATTAAGCCAACATTGGAGAAAGATTTAGGACTGCTTGTATACAGTAGGCTTGGCAATAGTGTCTAATGTCATGCAGTAGCTGTAAAGGCAAACAAGATCTTATCTTGCATTAGATTGGGTATGAAGGGAAGTAAGCATAATTATGCCCCTGTATAAAGCCTTTGTAAGACCACACCTTGAATGTGGACTACAGTTTTGAGCACCACTCCATAAAAGACATGGAACTAGAATAAGTGCTGAGAAGGACCATCACATTAATAATTTGGGTGGAAAATCTGAGTTATGAGGAGAGGCTAGCTAAATTAGATGTGTTTATATTAGAAAAGATTCGTCTAAGAGGGGATATAATAACTATATACAAATATAGTCTGGGTGAGCAAGGAACTTTCAAAAGAACTATTCATACCAAGGGCAGTACAAATGACTCAGGGGCATCCCTTAAGTTTGGAGGAAAGGAGATTTCACCAGCAACAAAGGAAAGGGTTCATTACAGTAAGGGCAGTAACAATGTGCAATTCATTACCCACAGAGACTGTGATGGCAGATACAATAAATATCTTCAAAAAGATTGGACATCTTTTTAGAAAGTAAATGTATACAGGGATATACCAAATAAGTAAACATGGGAAGAATGTTGAACCAGGGAGTAATCTGATTGCCAATATTTGCAGTCAGGAAATAATTTATTTTCCCCCTAATGAGATATCATTGTATGATGTTTCACTGGAGTTGTTTGTTTGCCTTCTTCTGGATCAATATACTGTAAGTACAAATATAGGATAAGTATCTGTCGTCTAAATGTAACATTGGGTAAACTTGATGGGAATGTATTTTTTCAGCCTCATCTATGTAATTAAAATATGTACAGCTTTCTTTTGTCGATTAAATGCACAGTTCCAGATAGTATTGGCTGCAGTATTTTGGTGCATGAATGGTAAAACTATAGAAACCATATGAAATAGAAAAGTAATATCAGAAAAAGATGAAACTTTGAATGGCTTCTATCACTTTATAGCAAAAAGACAACACACCAAAGTTAAAATTGCATTTAAGTGGAGAAGTCAGTGATAAGTTGTTTAAAAAGATCCCCACCCCCTCTTAATTCATGAAAGAACGGGGGTATCGGAGTATGGTAAAGCGACTGTGACTAGCCTCCATGTGCAGGACGGAGTGGGAGCTTAGAAGGTTAAAGTGTTTAGTGACATTTAAGCTGTTGCCGTATCTTGAAGTGACCTGGTTTGTTGACTGCTACTTTGCATTCTCAGATTTGGCCAATTGGAAGCGAAATTAACTGCAAATGCCTGAAGACCCTGTACGTGTCTGACGATCGCAGTATATCCTTGCAGCCGCGCCTGCACTTTGATGGCAAATACATTGTGTGCAGTTCAGCTATAGGACTATACCAGTGGGACTTTGCCAGCTTTGATATCCTCAGGTATGTTTCTCCTTTTACCTGTATTTAGCATTATAGAATTCAGACCCTGGTGAAAAGCAGAGACTGTTTCTACTGCTGGGAGGAGAGGAACAGTGCTATGTATACACGTGTGTGCTTTAAATCCGTTCGAATGACCAGTTCTACGGCCTAGTCTTACAGCAGCTATCCCCACTAACTAACTTGCCTTTTTTTCAGGGTAGGAACCAGGGGTCCTGCAGACCCGACCCGCGCTATTTTCAGCACCAGAGATATCTGCCGGTGAAGTTACCAGTATTACTTCCTGGTTTTTAAACGGGATTTAAATGGCCATCTAATAGGAAGCTGCAGCCAATGATGTTGGGGCTTCCTATTGACCTGAGATTTGGCAACCATTTTGTTTCCCCCTGGAGGGAGATTTAAACCCAGTAACTTCCCTGGTAAGTATCTCCGGAACCAGGTGTTCCCCCGGGCACTGAAAATAGTGCGGTCCAGCTCCAGGGGACACTTGAGAGGACATGATCTGGATGCAATATACGAGCTTTATAAGAGTTAAACGCCTATTACTGCTTTTAAATGGTGAACTTTAAAAAGGGTTAGACTATTAACATGTTCTATTTGCAAACGGCTCACATCCAATAAGAGTGGATACACCTATGTAATTTGGTGTGGTTCAAAAAGTGACAATACAGTAGCAATGCAAAAAAAAGTGATGTAAAGTGGCACGGAATTTGAATGGAGTGTGGTGCCTGGGCAAATAGCACAGCAATGCAGCCAAGGCAAATGTAGATTGGTAGGGAATTGGAGTGAAGGTGAGAAGTGTCAGGGCTATGAGAGCAAGAAGACCGTACATGGCTCATTTGGATTAAAGTGAAGAATGGCGCCTACCTGTCTCTACTGCGCTGTAACGCCCACCTCTCTTTTGTGGATTGAAAAACGTGGCTTCAATTTATTCCACATGGTAACAAAGGAAGGAGAGGTGGTATACCACCCTTTATTGGACCAACACATAGTGTATGTTACAAGCTTTCGAATCTCTGAGTTTAGGACCCTGAGGGGTTCGAAAGCGTGTAACATATCAACTACTTGTTGGCCCAATAAAAGTTATCACACCCCCTCCTCCCTCTCCCTCCTTTGTTACTACAGGGGTGAAAGGACCAGCACGACTACCCACCCATTTATCCCACAGAAAATGATGGTTTGGTGACTATTGTTTGATATGTGTAACATAGGTTGTAAATAAAAACAATGTTAGACTTGGCTTTATTTTAAGAATATTTTGGGAGAGATTGCACTTGCTTGTAATGCACATTAGATGGCACTGCTGCAGTGGCCCCTTTACTCCTGATTAGGCCCAGGAATACTTCAGTGTGAAGCCTTGGTTCACCCCTAAGGGGCTGATGGTATTTGTGTCAAAGCGTTGGTCAGGCTATTTCCTGCTCAAATTTCACATTGAAGTCACATTGATCCGCCTATTCGGCACATATAGAATCGGCCCCCTAAGGGGTGTTTGTGTGAATAATCCATAAGGTTTCCTACTACTTAGCACTGTTTAGTAAATCTGAAACCAAAATGCTGAGATAAGAACCTTCAATTTTCTGTGGTTGCTTTTGTAAAGTTATACAAGTGCAATTGATTTTTTCCTTTGGGGAAACAGTACATCAAGCAAGAACTGCGACTATTGTTTACTTTTTCTAGCTTAACTTAATTTCTCCCCTCTCCCTTGGACTACTTCTCTGCAATGCTTTTCAGCCCCCCTTCTCTTAAGGGCCATATTTACTAAGTGGTGTTAAGCCATATGACCCCATACAACCCATTCACTTGAATGGGTAATTACTTTGCTAAATACGCTAATATTAAAGGGGTAAAGTTGGCCATAAGAAGCTCTTGTCACCAATAAAACACTTCTCAGTGGCCCCTATTAAATATTGTGAGATGTCATTAATCCATAGCTAACAATATAAGCTCCGTGCAAGTTCATTGACGTTGACTTATCATGCATGTCCTTCTCACGTCACTGAATAGGGGCATCACCTTTAACCTCTTGAGCATAGACTTCTTATGGCAGAACCACTTGGCCCACCTAGTCTGTTCATTTTCCTCTCTGTTGAACACCTAATTCTCCATTTGATCCTTGGCTTTCTTTCTCATATTTAGGATAGCCTTATGTCTTTTCATTTTGATCTATTTATTTTTATTCCACAAACCCACTACGCTTTCTATGAAGCTCTTCGTCACATTTCGTGGGTCTGCCACTCTCCAACTTCAAAGAAGGACCTCCTTGTTCTAGCACTTCTTTTTTTCTTCTCTTAAATGTGTTTCCCTCCTGTTCCATGTTTATTCTTTGTTTCAGTCATAACTCCCTCTCACTTCTATTTACGCTGTATATGTTACCGTCTGTTACTCTTAATGGTACAGAGACCACAGCTCCATATTTACAAATTCTTTCATTTCCTTTTTGCACTCCCTTCTGCCACCCACCACCTCCTCAGAGAATATGCTCTTGTCCCTAGCCCTCCTCGTGGCGACTGGAGACCATTCTCCAAACCCTGGCCCCCTCCATATTCCCACTTGCTCTGCCAACGTTCAACAGTAATATCTTAAAGCTCCAACTCGATAGCTATTCCCTGCTCACCCCCTGCTCCTCTGCCTTTTTCACGTGCTCTCTGGAATTCTTGGTCGCTCTCACAACACACTAGCTGTACATTTTCTTCTCTCGCTCTCTCCACATGTTCTTCTCTCGCTCTCTCCACCTCTTTGCGCTGACGTAAACTTGGCTTTCCCAATCTGATTCTGCCCTGGAGGCAGCTCTATCCTATGGCGATCTTTCCTTCTCACCCCCACCTTGCCCCATGGGATGTAGAAATACTTCTCTTCTCACGAAGTTTCAGCCCCTGCCTACACCTGGTTCCTTGACACTCCTCGTTTTTGAGGCCCATAGTATTCTCTCCACTCTGCAAATTTCTGCAATATACATACCGCATCATTCTACATCCTCACACTTTTTAATTTCCTTTCCGACTTTGAATCCTGGTTATCATTCTTCGCCTGACTCCGTTAAAATCTCGTAAGAGAAGAGTGACTGTCACATTTATCACCACTCTGTCCTGGACATCTCGCTTCCTCTCACTCCCTTCCTCCTTTGGTCTCCAATAAACTGCTTCCAGCACCTACAAGGACGGCCACTTCCTTTACCTCGTCTTCACTAAAAACTGTACTTTAGCCGATTTTCTCAATCTCTCCTTTCCTGCTCTTTGACCATAAACTCATCACTTTTTCTCTCTTACACTCCTCACTCTCCATCCGAACCTTCCCTTGCTATACTTGTAGCCTGCGTTCCATTGACCTTCAGTCCTTGGAAAGCAGCCTAAACTTAATGTTTTCTTTACTCCGCACCACTGACCCCAAACAGTTTTGTCACAGCTTAAAACACAGTCATTGCTTCCTCACTTGACCAGTATGCACTTCCTGTACGCTGACAATCCAACTCGCAACTCAGGCAAAATACAGACACGTTTCGCTGAATTACTCTGAAGGAAGTCGCACACTAGCGGATATCCTTCGCTGCAAATGTATTCTGTCCTGCTTTAACGCTGCTCCTTTTCTTACCAAGCAGGGTTATTTCACTTCTCTTATTAACGGGCATAAATCCAACCCACGCCACCTCTTTAACACCCTTCTTCGACTTCTTGCCACACCATGCTCCACTCCTATTACACCCCAAGACCGTGCCGATTTATTTCAAGTGCAAGGTGGAAGCTATCCGCAAATAAGTTTGCTCTGTCCTTTCCACATCCCTCCTTCCTAATTCTCCTCCATCTGCCTGTTTCTATTGGACCTGAAACACCCCTGAACTTTACCCCAAGAGGATGGTGGGTAAAAAGAGAGACTGTTCATAAGACGAGCATACATTGTTTTGTTTGACTATTTGACCAGTGGAACCAGCAAGGAATGGGTTAGTATTCCAAGGCAGACAGCAAATGTAGCCAACCTTGGAGCTCCTGATACAAGACAGGACAAGGAAATCTAACCCATGCATCCCACACAGCTTTTTGCCCAGCAACCGATAACACTAAACAAAGAGACTGTTGCAGGCGATGAGACCGGGAGCATGTGCAGAGAATGCTAGCGGTAAGCATGATGTACTGTGCCAGCTTTTAGAAAAGATATACATATTAAATCTTGAATAACATTTCATCGTCTTAGAATAAAAGTGCCTGTCTTGATCACACGAGGAAAGAGCTGTGTGCGGAGGCTTAAGTAAAACCTTATCTACTATAAGAAAAGTTTGTTAGACTTGACTTCCTTCAGTCTCCTCTCCAGTTACAGAGGCAGATGTGTCTCTACTGCTGCACTCCTCAATGTCTACTACACAGCCTCAATCCCATTCCCTCCCATTTCCTGAATCCTTTGTTTCTACCATTGTCCCCACCCTCACTAACGTCTTTAACTCATCTGTGTTCTGGTACTTTTCCATCTCTCTTTTTAAACAAGTGATTGTTAGACATATTCGTAAGAATATGTGGCTGTGCCACTGATTGAGCCACCTGTGCTGAAGCAGGGATATCCATAAAACCTGGCCTGTTGGTGGCCCTTGAGGACTGAGTTTGACACCTCCTGCTCTAGACCATACCGCCATTTCTAACCTGTCTTGCCTTTTGCTTCTAAACATATCGCCTCTTATGTATATTACACTTTTGCTCCCATAACCTACTTGATCCCTTCCAATCAGGCTTCATCGCAAAGCATGCTCTACAGAAACCGCACTCACTAAAGTAGCTAATGACCTCCATATTGCCAAATCTCAAGGAAACTACTCCTCAACTTTCGATACTGTTGACCACCCTCTTCTCCTATACATTCTTCTCCTGACAGCCGTGGCCCTGCCCTCTCCTGGTTTTCCTCCTACCTCTCTCACGTTCCTGTTTCTTATGCCAACTCCTCCTCAACCTCTAATGGAACTCTGTAGGTTTATAGTACCTCAAGCCCCATTTTTGGCCCCTTGCTTTTCTCTATGTACCTTCTCACTGGGTGACCTCATTGACTCGCGGGGATTCATCTATCATCTCTATACACTACTATATCTACGCCTGAGCTTACACCCGCTGTCCAGTCAAAAATTAGCGTGGCTATCTCTGCCTGGATGGCCCTTTGTCACCTCAAACTTAACATGACTAATACAGAAATTCTCATATTCCCTTCCAATCCTGGTCCCATTTTCCCCTTCCATATTAGTCAATAACCCCACTATCCACCCAGTCATGCAAGCAGGCAACGTAGGGGGTGCATTAGACGACTCCCTTTCCTTCTCCCCACATATAAAAACTGTTACTTAATCTTGCAGCTTTTCCCTCGGCAATATTGCCAAGATAAGTCCCCTCTTATGTTCCGCTACCACTAAAACACTAATGCATGCCCTTGTTCCCTCGCGTATTGATTACTGCAACATTATTTTATCTGGCGTCCCTGCTTCACATCTCTCTCCTTTACAATCCATACAAAATGCTGTTGGCCAAATCATCTCCTGCTCTTCTAGGTGTGTACAGTATCTGCTTCCAACCTCCTGAACTCCCTGCCGGCTTCCTATTCAGTTTGGTATATACTACAACATTTTCGTCCTTCTTTTTTTTTTTTTTTTTAAGGCTCTGCACTCCTGTACCTTCATATATCTCAACTGTGGTCTCTGGTTACACCCCTTCTCGCCTCTTACACGCGACCCAAGGTTATTTCATCTTTGCACCTTTTTTTTTTCACCTCCTATAGTCCTCTCCAGACCTGTGTAACTTCGTCCACTCAATATCCATCATCCTTCACTTTCTGCATTCAACGCCCAGCTGAAAATCTACCTCTTAATAGAAGCCTCTCACTAAACGTTTTACGCCTGCGATGAAGTCCAGGTGCACTTCTAATAATGCCCTTTTTACTCCTAATGTGTCGGTAAGCCTCCCAACATAACACTTCGATTGTAAGCTCTTTGGGGCAGGGTAACATACCCTTATGTTGTTATTTACCTTGTTGCACTTCTTCCCATTGTTTGTAATGTATCCTATTCTTGCAATGTTATAAAGCGCTACATAATGTCTATACAGTATATCAATCATACACTAACACATATTTGTTTTTGTTTTTTTGTACCCGCACAGAGTCATCAAAATGCCCGATTCTGCAAACCTTTCCTTGCTCGGCTTCGGAGATATATTTGCCCTCTTGTTCGATAACCACAACCTGTACATAATGGACTTAAGGACAGAGAAGCTGATAAGCCGGTGGCCCCTGCCGGAGTACAGAAAGTCCAAGAGAGGCTCTAGCTTTTTGGCTGGAGAAATATCTTGGCTAAACGGATTGGATGGTGGAAATGACCTGGGTTTGATTTTTGCCACCAGTATGCCTGACCATAGTATTCACTTGGTCCTATGGAAGGAAAACGGCTGAGGTGGGAGAACTCCAGATGCTTTTACCAGAACATTCGGACAGATATTTCAGCAACGTCTTGGAGCCCATAACTTTTGCATGAACCAAAGTTTCACATCTAGTGGTATCCATCATGCACTGCACAATCATTTAATCCTTTTTTGTTTTGTTTGTTTGTTTGGGTGGAAAGAATGTTTTATCAACGCAATGCAAGCCAGCATGTCAACACTGGACATTTCTACTTGCATTCAATTATGTTTGCTGTTACACTTACAATACAGCCATTTGAGAGTTTTATTTTTAAGAACTTTAAATTAAAAAATTAAAAAAAACATTTTTAAAAAAGCAAAAAAAAAAGGCATACACTCCATTATTATCCATTTGTATGATATACTTCCACAGTGTTTATACTTGTAATCTATTTTATTACAGAGAGGCCGTAAAACACTTTGCTAGTTACTACATATAAATGCACCACCGTAGTCACAATAGGAACCCGATAAGTGGGGAACTCCTTGTTTAACATCACCGCCCCTCTGTGTGAGCCGAAGACTTCTGTATGCTACTATGCAGATGTTTAGAACAAAGGTGGGGAAGTCACAGAATGGCTACAGCCATAAGCAATCGTTGATGGCTTTTATGTAGTGAGTAACTCTTTAAATGCAGTGTGATGTAAATGGCACACGGGAGGGAATGTGACTGTCATCCTTTCTGTTAACTAGTGTATAAATAAAACTGCAGATACCTTGACAATGTGTCTCTTATTTCCATATATGCGGAAAATCAACCTAATAAGCAAATGGGTAGGAATGTTGACAAAAAAAGGCATGTACATGTATTTTATTATGCAATGAATATAAACAATTATAATACAATGATCGTTTTCATAAAGTGTGTCGGTTATTACTTCAATCAGCTGTAGAAAAACTTGACTGGCAGGATACTGTTACATTTAAAAGTTGGTTTACCCATTATGAAGAAAGGGTTATTTTTGTTCTGTTGTGCCAAAATATATACAAACAAAATGGCATTTATAAACCTTTGCTGAATTTTCTGTTTTTTTTTTTTTTTTTTTAATACACAATTAATTACACGTCGGAAGGGACTTTTTCTGCTCGTAAAGTTGTTGATTTCCACGCTTCAACCATCCCACTGGAACTGTACATCAAACAATTTTTTTTTTTCCCCCGGGTCACAAGGAGTTGGGTTTGAACCTGGGTGTCTGCTTTGACAGACCAGTGCCTTTAACCACAAGATCACCCTGTTATGTGACTGCACCCCCATGAGTAAAGATGTCAAATTCGGACCAACTTAAGTGGGGCTTTTCAACATGGGATGTCAAGACTATAAACAACCTCCTTTTAGGTTTTAAATTGGAGAGAAATGGGAGATTTGTATATATCGCCTGCATTTAACAGGCATTAGAACCATGTAACTACATCATTTAATTGCAGGAGTCTGTGTAGCATCTATTTAGCCTATCTCTTACTGGAGTAACATTAAAATGCTTTAGAAGCTAAACTATGTTCCATAGGAGCTTGAGAAAGCCTGTGCCCTACTGGCCACATCCCAAAGATGTACTATAACAAAAGATTTGTGTGGACGTTGCCTTTAACATCATGTTATGTTTCCTTCAGAGCTATTTGCTTGTATATTTTAGTGTTCGGGAAAGTACACAATAGGTGCCCTATCACGTGAGCTTTTTTTTTTTTTTTTTTTTTTTTTTTTTGCTGTCCATTGATTTAATATGTATTTTATGAAAAATTAAAGAAACCATGCTGAATATTTTGAAGAATGCCTTGCTTTCCTGTGTTTTTCTTTAACAAAAA
Source organism: Ascaphus truei (assembly GCF_040206685.1). Classification (NCBI taxonomy): domain Eukaryota; kingdom Metazoa; phylum Chordata; class Amphibia; order Anura; family Ascaphidae; genus Ascaphus; species Ascaphus truei. The sequence goes on from NC_134503.1 coordinate 12,663,017, forward strand.
CGTTATTGGGGGGGGGGGGGGGGCGGCGAGTGGAAGAGAGATTTTCACTCTGATGGCACACTGTGGTCTTGAAGGTTCATGTAATGCATTTTTAAGGCCTATACAGGGTCTAGCAGAACAGTGTTTTCCAATGTGGGCCCCTCTGGTTTCCTTAAAGGGTTCCATGTAATTTTTAGGCCACTTGAAAATTGTACCAAATACAGAAGATTTCACAAAGCATCTGATCACAGATGTGCAATTAGAGAGGGTTGGGGTTTGTTACAATGCATCTGATATCAGACGCGCTATTGATTTTGCTGCTGTTGGTTTGGCGCTTGGAATCTGCTCTCATGATTGGCTGCAAAGCTCCTTATGGGTTTCAGTGTCCCATTCACAAACCTCTACAGCCTATCAGAGTGTGGGAATTTCCCTGCCACCCAATCACCGCTTTTGCTTAAAATGTTTGTCCTGGGCCCCACGATTTCTGTTGGCGGCCCTGGGAACTGGTGTCCTGGTGTGGGAAGAGGCCAACACAATTCTATACCCCAGGGACCCGCGTGACCTTCCAGGGTCTCCTAGATTCCGAGCGAGAGACTCAACCACCGCTCAGTAACCTATTTAACATCACGATTATGTCCCATGTGAGACTGCATTTTTAAAATAGCATCCATGTTAAACCTTTTTCATGTTGCAATGTAATCTGGTTGTTAACTGCTAGTTACTTATTGTCTCCCGTAGGGAGGAAGGAAGAACATTTACCATGTTTTAGTCCGGCGCTTTTCAACTTGTGTCGTGTGACCAAAGCTTATATGTCAACAATTCTGCAATGCAATGTGGTGAAATAGTATGTCTTTTTTTTTTATTGTGCTGACCATGTACACAGCACTGTACATAGAATCTTGAAGGCAAAATTATTCCCTGCACTAAAAAGCTTGCAATCTAATGTGAATTAGGCCTTTATTCTATAAAGCAGGTGTGCTCAACTTCAGTCCTCAAGCCCCCCAATAGGCCAGGTTTTAAGGATATCTTTGCTTCACCACAGGTGACTCCATCAAATACTGGACTCCCTATGCTGAAGCAGGGACTGGTGTTATAGTCAGAATTCTTCAGGGTTTTCTGTGCATTAGCACCAAAGTGACATGACCCACAGTGATATGCCCACAACCCAATGGGCTAGTATCGGAATGAGACATCTGGCCGTGGCCAAATCGTTACCGGCGCTCCGCCACAATAACTACTGACCGCAGGCCGACTCGCCACAGGTCAACTAGTCGTCGCCACCAGCGCCCATCACAGCCAGGCACCACCTCCACAGCATGTCAACAGCGCCTCTCCCAGCCGCGGTGCACCTGACGCGCAGGACACTGTTCTCTCGCCAGCAGCGGGAAATGTAAAAAAACAGGTGTCCTACCTGCTGGCGGCCGCGCTGTGTCCTGCGCATTGGAGGTGCCCTGCGGCTGGGAGAGGCGCTGAGGACATGCTGCAGCAGAAGTGCCCGTCCTCCCACACACACAGGTCAGGTTTTAAGGATATTCCAGCTTCAGCACAGGTGGCTCAGTTAAAGACTGAACCACTGATTGAGCCACCTGTGCTGAAGCAGGGATATTCTGAAAACCTGACCTGTTGGGTGGGTCTTGAAGACTGAAGTTGAGAACCCCTGGTCTAAGTTATATTTACATTGGGAAACATTGGCAAATTCCAGTTGCCTAACATTTCAGACGTCATCTGGCCATTTCCGACAAAATAATGTAAATAGTGTATACCTTGGGACTGGGTACATTGTATGCCCAGATACTGATAGCTTATTAGACAAAGGGAGTTATTTACTAAAGTCTACAGGCTGCATAACAGGGCAAATTCTGTGCAAAAGAACGGCACCAGATTTATCAAATGGGAAAACTCCCAATGCTTCCGATGGGGTTCGTTTTCTTTGGTGAATATGGCTCTACTTCTGGTTTTGCCAAACTTATGAGACTTCAGTAAATAGTGGGCGAAATATCCTACCAATACTTATGTTGAAAAAGGATGAGAGCGTAGGGGTCCCCAGAGCTTAAATGAATGGGGTTCAGCTCCCGAGACCCCCTGCTTCAACCCTGTTAAAAAATGCTGAATAAAAAAAGGGCACCCAATGCTCTTTAAACGTGACTACTTATTTCTGTGAAAAGTAAAATGTGCCATTTGACGCTATGACAGGGGTCTCCAAACAGGCTGGCTTTTATGGATATCCCTGTTTCAGCACAGGTGGCTCAGTCAAAGACTGAGCCACTGATTGAGCCACCTGTGCTGAAGCAGGGATATTCATAAAAGCCAGCCTCTTGAGGACTGACCTTGGAGACCCCTGCGCTAGGATGACATACCAAACAAACTGATCTATCTTCACATTGACTTTATCTGGTTTTCCTTTGGATACATGTCTAGAAATGTTTTCAGTATATTTGCCTTGTTCAATCTTATTTGCTTTAGCTTGTTTGCTTAGTTGGCACGATTTCAGAAGGACAGCATATTCCTTGGCGTAAGTAGCACTTTACATGCTATTGTAAGTCATTTTAAAACAGATTTATTTCCTCTATCAAAGCATTTCAATAAATCACTCTACGCAATGCACAATGGTGGAGCTTTAGAGAGTGACAGATCCGCAGATTAACATTACATCCAATTATTTCTTTACAAGTACAAATCTTTTCCTCTGTCACTGAAAAATGTAACCCTCTCAGGCTAAACAGTTTAGTTAAGGATGGACACATTTGCTGCTATGCACACCAATTGACCAATTGACCCTCTTTTGAAATCCTAGTTGGCAAAATGTGCTTCCCCTTCTCTAAGGCCTCGTTCAGGGTGCTGGCTTCGGAGGGAGGGCGTGCTGCCGTGCGTGCTGCTGTGAGACACAAAGTATTCAAATTGAATACTGGTTGTCAGGGTAGCAGCTGCCCTGTCTCCGAAGCCAGGAGTTGAAGCCGGCTACAGTTTCAATAAACGAAAATTTCGTTTTTTGGAGCTACAGCTGCGTCACAGGGACCTAGGCAGCCAATGAAATCATTCTTGAGAATGATTTCATGACTGCAGCCTCGATACTTAACCTGCCGTGTGTAACCCCGCCCCCGCCCCCGCCCCGCCCCCTCCTCAACGCTGAAAAGTCTGCTGGGGGATAAACACAGATCGCCCAGCAAACTGCCTCACTGCCGCCCTCCCTCCAACTCCTGCAGCTGGCACCCTAAACGAGGCCTAAGTCCATTCTTATTGCTGGCATCTACCACTTCCTAAAAGTCCCAGTACAACTTCTCACTGATATCCCTCAGTTTCGTGGCTCAATTTCCTCTCTGAATGGGAAGAGTGAGCTATTAGTTTTTGTGGATTTCAACCTCAATTGGCTTGACCTTAAAAACAACAAAATCCAGATACAACTCAAGACACAACTCAAGACACTAAACCTAACCCAACTAATTTCCCAGCCCACACGGACACACCTAAAATCTCACAACCATTCCTTGCCAGACTGGATTATATCCTCTAATGCCAGCAGAATCCATAGTATCCTACCTGCAATTTTCAGTGACCTTGCAATAGTGTACTGTGTAAGGAAAAGCAAACAACCCCAATCAAGCCCTAAAGTTCTCCTCGCTAGAACATTTAGAAACTTTAAGCCACAACAGTTTCTGGTTGATCTTACAAACTAATTCTTCAAAAATGCAGTTCTCCTCTAGGACAGAGGTATAAAATACATCTCTGCTCAAAAGTTCATAATGCAATTCTGCATTTAATGTGACAGCCAAGGACAGAGCAGGAAGAACGTTTCAGGTCTCATATGGACCTTTCATCACCTGTACTATGATCTTACATACTGACCTTGGTACAGAATCAACTTGATACCTGACCCCGATTTCTGCACTTGATTATTTCCAGAGTTCTTAAAACTCTGTGATACCCATGCTCCGTTACGCAGATTAAGAGTACAGGGGGCCCACCTTCCATGGGTTACAACCGAACTTATTCCTCTTTACCATTTTAGGTATGCCTTGTGGAAAAGATACAAAGTAATTGGCACTGTGACAGGGTGAAGTCAATCCCTATCAGTTATGCCTGGGAAACATATGTCTGAGTGCTGCATCCAGCACTCAGAAGGTTAACTCAGGAGGAAGCTAGGTAATCAGGAGGTAAGCTGACACCTGATAGCCAGCAAGGTAGAAAAGGATCTTGTTACTGGCAGTAGCTGCCTACATTAGACCAGAGCACACTGCTATGTGAGCTGTCAGCCAGAGGGATTTCACCAAAGTCACTACTTCAACCAAAGTAAGGATTGTTCTTTTGCTTTCCTGACTGCTTAAAGTACACTTATGGTTTGGTTATGGTCTAGCCAGCCAGCCTGCTAGATAGGCCTGGTGTGTTAGTCAGATCTCCCAATGTGGAGCAGGTTTTGTTTTGGTTTGAAGGGACAGTGTACCCACGTTATGTTATGTTATGGAGAAATAAAGCCACTGAACGTTTTTCATTATCCTGAAACTACACGTGTGGACTGTTCCCTGACCTCAGCTACAGGCCATCCTGCCACAGGTGGTGTCAGAAGTGGGATGTCGGACGGCCGCTGTATCTGAAGGGCCACACAAAAAAAAATGGAGACCATTTTTTCTCAGTTCCTTGAGCAACAACTCCAGCTAGCAGAGAAGCAAGCTGAACGACAAGCACAGCAAGATGAGCAACAGGCCCGGCGAGAGGAAAAGCTACTCCAACTGCTGGCCGAAGGCCCAGCCCCAGGCAGACCAGCGATTCCAAATAACCCACCGGGGATGCTGCCTAAAATGAAGCCAACCGAAGACCCAGAGACATTTCTCCTCACTTTTGAAAGGGTAGCCACGGCCCACGGCTGGACAGCTGATCGCTGGGTAACGACTCTGGCTCCACTCCTCATAGGAGAAGCTCAGGCAGCTACCAGGCTCTTCCAGCAGACGAGGCCATGGACTATCAGCAACTAAAGGCTGCTATTCTGGATCGCCTAGGCCTCACTCCAGAGACCTACCGACAGCGGTTCCGGACAGTCAAATGTGCAAATAGAGACCGACCCCGGGTCGTAGCCCACTGCTTAGTAGACTTATGTACCAGGTGGATACAACCGGAGAAGCATACCAAGGCAGAGATCCTTGAACAGTTTGTGCTCGAGCAGTTCATACAGATACTGCCCCCCTCCTCCCGCTCCTGGGTAAAAAGACACGCTGCATTTTCCCTGGATTCAGCGGTCCGCTTGGTGGAAAACTTCCTTGGCGACGACACCCAACAGGATAGCTGGGAACGGTCCGTGCAAACACCAGTTGCTTCCGGTGATGCCAGAGGCAGGAGAGCAGACAATCGAGGGGGTCTACAACCCGCCAGCTCGGGAGATCATGTCAACTCGATCGGAAGACCCTTTCCCATCTCGGAGGGTTCCTGGTACAAACTCCCGCAGAGACGCCCGTCCCGGGTCCGAGGCCATTGGATCACTCAAGGGAGGCCGCCACCCACAGTATTCCCCGAGAACCTGGACTCCCGTCACCCATCCGGTGGAGAGGATACCACCACCAACCAGAAGGGAGGATCCCATCCAACAGCGGGGAGGTCCCAACACCGAACCCCGTCGAGAGCTTCCGCTGACGACCGAGTTTGTGGACTCCGGAGATGATGAGATGGACTGTTCATATGGCAGAACCACTGCCACAGCTTCTCTCCGAGGGGACCACAATCCGTGGTTAGTCCCAGCATCTCTGGAGGGGAAAATAGTCAAAGCCATGCTGGACTCGGGATCTGGAAAAACCCTGATCCTAGAGGGCCTAATTCCAAGCCACAGACTATCCTATGACTCTCCGTGGAATATCGAGTGTATCCATGGGGATACAAAGAGATACCCCACGGCGAACATTCTACTGCGTATCCAGGATCAAGAGGCTAGCCTGCTAGTGGGCGTTGCTCCCTGGCTACCTGCTCCTGTTCTACTTGGCCGAGACTGGCCCTACTTCGAAACATTGTTGGGCCCTTCTCCTACGGAGCCTACTTCTCTGGTACCGGAGAAGCCCGGAGACTTGTTTCCTTTTTCCCCAGAGATTTTCCCCCGTAGACACCACGTCCCAAAGACACGTAAACAGAGACGGGCGGAAAAAGAGGACTGGTTAAGAAAGGCTGGGACTCTTGGTAACATTAGTCAGCCCAAAGGACTGCAGGTCATGGACGGAGATGACCAGGGTGGGGAACAGATAGATACGGGAATTTTGCCAGACCTGGATCTTCCTGACTTCTGTCAGAGGCAGAGGGAAGACCCAGCTCTGACTAGACAATATGAGAAGGTGGTACAGGTCAACAACAAGATAATGGATGAACAAGGTGTAAGAGTGTTTCCACATTTTGAACTGTTGAATGACATCCTATATCATGTGAATAAGGTTACACAAACAGGGGAGGTCATTCGACAGATGCTAGTCCCAAAAGGGTTGATTAAAACAGTGTTCACTCTAGCCCATACTCTCCCACGGAGTGGTCATTTGGGCAGAGATAAGACCACGGACCGCATATCGTCCCGGTTTTACTGGCCAGGCATACATAGTGACATCATGAAACTATGTGAGACATGTCCTGAATGCCAGTTAACTAGCCAAAAAGGACAGAAGCCGGCTCCCTTGGTCCCTCTGCCCTTGGTAGCCGTCACATTCGAGAGAATTGGGGTAGATCTGGTGGGACCTTTAGAACCCTCTGCGAAGGGACATAAATTTATACTCGTTGTTGTAGATTATGCCACCAGATATCCTGAGGCCTTCCCTCTGAGATCAGCCACTGCTAAACAGGTTGCTCACAGGCTGTTAGAACTGTTCTCTAGGGTAGGACTTCCCCAAGTAATGTTAACTGACCAGGGAACAAATTTTATGGCAAAGTTAATGCAGGATGTCCTGAAGTTATTGGAGGTAAAATCCGTCCGGACCTCAGTCTACCATCCTCAGACTGATGGATTGGTAGAGAGGTTTAACCGTACTTTAAAAACCATGCTTAGGAAGTTTGTGGACACTGAAAAGCGAGTTTGGGATGAACCTGTTGGGAAATGGGAAAGGAACCCTTTCCTGTTGTTTGCGGTACGGGAAGTTCCCCAATCATCCACAGGCTTCTCCCCATTTGAGCTCCTATATGGACGCCAACCTCGGGGTATTCTCGACCTACTGAAGGAATCCTGGGAGGAGGAGCCCTCCCCCTCCAAGAATACCCTTCAGTATGTCATAGACCTTAGAAACCGCCTAGACATGATAGGTCGGTTTGCTAAGGAAAACCTCAAATCTGCTCAAGAATGTCAAGAGAGGCAGTACAACCAAAATTCCCGCTTGAGGATCTTCCAACCTGGGGACCAAGTGATGCTACTACTACCGACATCAGAGAGTAAACTCCTTGCGAAGTGGCAGGGTCCTTTCCAAGTAATCCACCGCACCGGGGAGGTGAACTATGAGATCTCTCAACCAGGGTCCAGGAAGGGTAAACAAATCTACCACGTAAACCTCCTGAAACCCTGGAAAACGATGAGATCGCTGTTCATCCACCCTCGGGAAGGAGAGACAGATTTGGGTCCTCAGCCTCCAAAGGGTAGTATGTACAATGACCATCAGGTTCCCATGGGAGGGCAGTTAACAACGGAACAAAGGTCAGACCTACTAGAATTATGTGACCAGTTCCCAGATGATTTTTCTGAGCTGCCAGGGCAGACTGATTTAGTGTCCCATAGGATTGAGACAGAACCTGGCGTAAAAGTACGGTCCCGTCCCTATAGATTGCCAGAGAGCCAAAAAGACCTGGTAGAGAGGGAGATAATAGACATGTTGGAATTGGGCGTGATCGAGGAGTCCCACAGCGAATGGTGTAGTCTTATAGTGTTGGTCCCTAAACCAGATGGGAAGGTGAGGTTTTGTGTGGATCTGCGAAAGGTAAATGCTGTATCCAGATTCGATGCATACCCAATGCCTAGGCTGGATGAATTGCTTGACTCTCTTGGTAAAGCAGAGTATATCTCCACCCTAGATCTCACGAAAGGATATTGGCAGATACCTCTAGCGGAAGAATCCAAATGCAAAACTGCCTTCGCCACCCCTCTTGGTTTATACCAATTCGTTACTATGCCATTTGGGTTACATGGGGCTCCAGCCACGTTCCAAAGGTTAATGGACAAGGTACTACGACCCCATAGGAAATATGCCGCGGCCTACTTGGATGACATTTTCATCTATAGCAGACACTGGCAGTCTCATATAAAAAGGTTAAGGGCAGTCCTAACGTCCTTAAGAGAAGCAGGGTTCACTGCAAATCCAAAAAAATGTGCCCTGGGTAAATCCACTACAAAATACTTGGGCTATGCCGTTGGGGGAGGGATAGTAAGGCCACAAGCTAGCAAGGTGGCCGCCATAAAGGAAGTCCCCACCCCACAGACAAAGACACAGGTCCACTCCCTTTTGGGGTTAGCAGGGTATTACAGGCGGTTTATCCCCAATTTTTCAGAAATATCTGCACCCCTAACAGATCTGACAAAAAAGAGTGCCCCGACCCAAGTTAAATGGTCTTGGGAGTGCCAAGACGCCTTTGACATGCTAAAAAAGTGCCTGTCAGAGGGCCCCGCTCTTTGGAGCCCAGATTTTAAAGAGCCCTTCATCATCCAGACGGATGCCTCAGAGGTAGGACTGGGAGCAGTGCTGTCCCAGCAATTTGATGGTGTTGAACACCCCATACTGTTCATCAGCCGGAAGCTGTTCCCAAGGGAAGTGAGGTATTCCGTCATTGAGAAGGAGTGCCTCTCTGTAAAATGGGCAATTGAGGCCTTGAGACATTATGTCGCCGGAGTACACTTCACCCTGGTCACTGACCATGCGCCCTTGAAATGGTTAAACACCATGAAGGACACAAACTCAAGGTTGACCAGGTGGTATATGGCCCTCCAACCCTTCTCTTTTGATATACAGCATAGACCTGGAAAGGACCATGGAAATGCTGATTTTTTGTCAAGAGAAGGAGTGGAGGGTCACTTCAGCCGTGTGGGACCCTAGCCACACACAAACAGGGGAGGTATGTGACAGGGTGAAGTCAACCCCTATCAGTTATGCCTGGGAAACATATGTCTGAGTGCTGCATCCAGCACTCAGAAGGTTAACTCAGGAGGAAGCTAGGTAATCAGGAGGTAAGCTGACACCTGATAGCCAGCAAGGTAGAAAAGGATCTTGTTACTGGCAGTAGCTGCCTGCATTAGACCAGAGCACACTGCTATGTGAGCTGTTAGCCAGAGGGATTTCACCAAAGTCACTACTTCAACCAAAGTAAGGATTGTTCTTTTGTTTTCCTGACTGCTTAAAGTACACTTATGGTTTGGTTATGGTTTAGCCAGCCAGCCTACTAGATAGGCCTGGTGTGTTAGTCAGATCTCCCAATGTGGAGCAGGTTTTGTTTTGGTTTGAAGGGACAGTGTACCCACATGTTATGTTATGTTATGGAGAAATAAAGCCACTGAACGTTTTTCATTATCCTGAAACTACACGTGTGGACTGCTTCCTGACCTCGGCTACAGGCCTTTCCTGCCACAGGCACTATCTAAGATTTGAATAACTACAGATTCCTGCGGAATACATGGTCAAGACAAACAAGACACGCTAAAGCTCAATATTACTCTGACAATCTTCACCAATATACATACAAATCCAGAAAACTTCTGGAAGGTCATCAACAATATAGTCCAGCCTTCTAGCCATGAACAACTATCTAATATAAAAAAGGATGATACTACTTTGACAAATCCCACTGACATAGCAAACGCATTCAATGAATACTCTGTGGGTTGTGCTACTTCCCTATTATGAAAGCGCAACCCGAACTACAAACATGAAGCTCATTCTGGGAGAACCCCCTATAGCCCCACCCTCTCCCAGCAGTGCTCACAGTTTTCAATTTGTCCCAGTATCTGAAGAGGAGGTTACACATGTGCTCCTCAAAGGCTCTGGGGCCCCTACTCGTTGTAGTCTTCATTAATGATGTATCTACAGCTTGTAAGGGAGCTTCAATACACATGTATGCAGAAGACACAATCGTGTATGCACACAGCCCTCGTCTCTCTGACCTTGGACACGTACTTCAATCTGATTTTTCAAGATTTGAAAACTGGATTTCCCAAAACAAACACTGACAAGACTGTAACAATGGTATTTAGAAACCAGGCTATATTTCTAAAGCTACTACTGTATACCAATGATAGAGCTATATATCAGAACCAACTCACTCTAATACTATCCTAGCCCCTGTAGCAGTTTTAAATACTTGGGATATGGTTTGACTCCCATTTAACATTCAGGATGCACATTGATACCCTGACATCCAAAACCTATATCAAACTAGGTGTATTTTATAGGAACAAATCCTCCCCAAGGCCAGTGGTAAGAAAGTGCATTGCACAGCAGATACTAATACGAATTATAGACTATGGGGACATAGAATACGGCTCTGCACCTCAAACCCACCTTAGCAAACTAGACACCCTCTACAATTCAATATGCCGCTATGTCCTACAATGTTAAAAAATGTTAAAAAAAAATATGTAGTGGTAAGTGCTTCTTGTGTCTCTTACCATAAGGTGAAATATGATGTAAAAGTGAGATTGGATCATGCAACAAATAAATGAAACCAGTGTATATAATAATATGTGACAGTTGTGGCAAGTACAACAAGTGAATGCAAATCAATAATACAAATTACAACAGCCAGTTCACTGATTATTCTAAAAATCAGAAACGTCTCTAGCAAGAGTTTGACTCATCCGGCGCTCATAAACATGAAATAAGTCAAATATAGGTGAATAAATACGTGATCATTGATGGAAATAAGTAGAATGTAGAACCACCAGAAGACAGTTGGGGCTTCGGGTCGAGGGATGAACTTCTGTTGTGCAGTTGATGCTCCAATTGAGTCAGGCGATATGGACGGTGGATATAGCAATAGCAAGTATAGTGCAACACTGTGCGATATGTAACAATCTACAGGCAGAACCTTTTGGGTCACGTGACCGCTCTTCGGAGCCATCACGTGGTCAGTTCTGGGTTCCTGGGCCATTGGGCCAGATGTAATGGGGACCCCTTCAGTGTGGTACATGATCGGCTCTCCGGATCGCGTAAAGCCCATAAAACACTAACAGAGGGTCAGGACATACGGTACACGGCAGGAGTGGCCAACTCCAGGCTTCGAGAGCTACCAACAGGTAAGGTTTCTGGATATCCCTGCTTCAGCACAGGTGGTTCTCTTGTTTCTCACTTCTACTTTCACTATGCGTCATCCCTTAGGTGCACCCGATTCCCTTATATTATTATCTCGTGTTGATAGGTGGAGCAAGTAGCCATTTTGGGTTTTGTTTTGAAAATACCGGTTTTGCCCGATTATAAGGCAATGTTTTTTTTCCCAATAAAGTTAAGTTGAAAAGTATAATCCTGCCCGCCCACTTTTGCGAGCCAATCAGCAGCCGGATGCATGAGGTAGGAGGGTAAAATGGAGGAAACACCAGCTTGGGGGCCTGAAGCAGCCATGTTGCTTGTGGCAGGAAGCTCAGACACATAGACAAACACAGCTTTTGCCGCACACTAACCCGGCTCTAAGTTCCTTCATAATATCAAGTGAACCTTTCAGAGCTTTATTAATATTAATGCAGACCTTGTTATGTTACTTAATGACTAGGGGGAATAAACTCACATTAAGGTACTCAGACTCAATGTCTACACGCTGCAGTTTATAGAAACAGTTGCAATCTAATTTTCTGAGGCAATGAAAGGGCAGAGCAGAGAATATTAACCCCTTAGCTCATGGCATTATATCAGTTTTGTGCCTAGTATTTGATGGACCTTCATAAGTGCGACTATCACTGGAGTGCAGCATACAATATCTATTTAATGTGACTGTAAGCAGCGCGTCAAATCATATGATGTTGTAACTATTTGTCATGTGAAAAGCTGTGGGCAACGGTAATATCAGGATGGTATAATTATGTTTGATAACCTGGGAATGCTCATAAATGTAATGAAACCCTTTGGTGTCGGGTGGGGCATGCAGGTTTGCCCTGCAGCTTGTGCCGTTGGTCCCAAAGGCACTCGTTGTGGTGGGAGTTCAGAGGGGGTCGAAGGAAAGCAAATCGTTCGCTTCACCACTGCTCGTGTGGTCTTGTGGGCAACGTTTGCATGTACACAACTTGGCTTCCTCGGCCTCTTCAGTGGTGAAGGGGGGTTATTCCTGAAACTGCGATCGTGTCAATCGTAGGATTAGACATAAAAAAAGTTATGGTGGGTAAGAAAAGTGACACTTTTGCTCAATTGCATATCATTACCCAGAATCCCTGGCTGTAGAGGAAGCACTGTTGGCAAATGCACCACAGGTGGAGTGTTTTTGTCCCTTTTTTTTTTTTACCCACCATGACTTTTTAATGTCTGGTTAAACCCAAGGACCAGCTTCACGTTGCATAGCCAGCTACCAAGCTTTCACTGATGAGACCCGAAAAGGTCGAAACAGCTGTCTGTGAGTAGGTTTACTGGCTATCCACTTCTTAACCCAGGCTGTGCTGATAAGCCATGTAATGCGGCAGGCATAAGCTCATAAAGGTCTATGTTAAAACGGATGAGAAGTAAAGAGTGACGCACTGTGCTCGTTTGTATGTCATTACCCAGAATCCTTGGCTGCAGTGGAAGCATTGTTTGCTAAGCGATAATGGGGAAAGACAGGGTTGCAGACCAGTCTGAGACAAGCCAATGTACCACACATGGTATTTTTATTTACTGTACAGTGGAGGGATTTTGTCTCTTTTAACCCACCATAACTTTTTTTTAATGTTAAAAATACAGAATTGTTTTTATGACAGGTCAAAACCCTTCCTGTGTCTGTGTTGATATGCAAAGAATGCTTAATTAGTGGGTGTAGTAGTAGACGAGTGCAGAAGTATAACCAGGGAGACATAGATTTGGGGGAAATGAACATTAGCTTTTATTTAGCCTGTATCTTCCAAAAATAACACAGCTTTCAGGCAGCATTAAACTAAACAAAACAAACAGCCTATCCCTTTGCAAGGGCTGACTCACACTTCCCACCTCCTATCTGCAGGGCTGGGAGGCTAGGCCTCTTGCCAACCTATGACCCCAAAGTCCAAAGTGGTACCTGTAACCAGGGGGCTCTGGCGGGTTCCAGGGGCCGCTGTGTCCTGGAATAGAGGGGCTGGCTCCCTGGGATCCCTCTCTGACAGCACACACTTCCTTAGTGCTAGAGAGATCCCCAGGAGGCTTTTCGACCTGTCTGATGAGCCAGGTAGAGACTGGCTAATTGTCTGCAGCTGCAATTAACCAGCTCCCTGCTGGACTCATCCGCCAGATACAGGTTTTCTATTTGGAGCCCTATTTAGACGGGGGTTAAGTCCCTGTCACAGGGGGATTCCACTGATGGCCCACTAAAAGTGAAAACAATACATTTATAACCGATGACTGCTGCTCGACCCCCATTGAACCTTCCTCCTTGGTTCTCAATAGTGGCGATGATGAAGAGTGCGGGGAGCGCGGATAATCGGTGAGTGCATGAAAAAAAGAAAAACACAAATAGTGCAATTCTGTATAAAATGGGGCTAATGGTGAATCATTTGACGCCACTTTGCCATGGCGACACGTTACCCGAAGCCGGCTGAATTCAGGCAAGTGAGTTACAGAGGCCTTGCTCTGAAGAGGGCGGCGGCCTCCGTAACCGCCGCACCCTCCAAAAAAAAAAAATCTTGCGCCACCAAGTTTGCAAAGTACAACAACAAAAAAAATACTTATATGTCTGTTTATCACACTGAGCTCTGCCCTTTGACAACAAAGTATCACAAACAGATCTGATGTTGTGTTCCAAACAGCAGACTGTCTATTACTCTGAAAGCTGTAACAATAATTAGTTACACTTTGTAATAGAATGTTACATATCAGCTGGAGCATTTCACAGACTGCAGCACGAAGTTAGAAGGCAGAGCAAAAAAACCCGAATATCAGCTCCAGAAGCAAAAAGGTAAGTGAAATCAAATAACAGTTTTTTAAATTGATAATAGCAATGTCCGGTACATATAAGTATAGATGCAGGGAGAGGGGAGAAAAACCAAGGGGTTAAGCAAGGTATAAGAAGCGGGGTACTTACAGAGAGGTTGGATTCCCGCCAGGCTGTGTGACCCCCTGAGAAGCTTCACCTTGCCCCCGTCTCCTTCCAAGTGAAGTGGTGTAGAGCTGCACGCTCACAAGGTGTCACCACTAATCCATTCCTCCCGCAACAATGGTGAAACCGGTGGTGTCCTCCGATCCAGGCAGCAACCGAAACAAAAAAATGATCGAGTGGAGACTACCGCTTGCTATGAAAAGAAGTTGGGGAACTCACCAGAATTGAAGGTTAAAAAAGTCTTTAATGAAAACGACATAAAATGACAAAACTCCTCCTCCCACATGTTTCACGCCCACTATGGCGCTTTGACATAGCAAGCGGTAGTCCACTCGATCATTTTTTGTTTCCGAAGTTAGAAGGCGGCCATTTTGTTAGGCACAAAATCAGGATTTTTACAGATTTATAACAGCAGCACTAAACGATTGCCATTTTAGGTAAGAATGTAGAACTACGCATTGTCACACGCTTTACATATAAAAAGGAGAAAAAATGAAGGAAAAAAAGGGTCAAGTTGTATTGCTGCTTTAAGTCACTTTGGTCCGGGAGGAACTGTACCTTGAGTAAATAAATGCGGTTTTCTCATTTCTAAATTTATGCCATGTATACATTTTGCAAACATGTATTATGATTTGGAGGATGCATTAGTGGAGGTACGGATCGTGGGAAGTTAAAATACAATATTTACCAAGTGATGCTAAAATGTAAATCATCCTCCGTAATTTGTATAGATCATAATATGCTTTATGGCTGGGCCAAAGTCTAATTCTCCAATTGGCAGACCGTTTTAGAATAAAGATTAGGATAGCCAGTGTTATACTAAAGAAGATTAGCTGAAGATTGGTATTACCAAATTCCATGGGGGCTGCAAGTAGGGGTGCAGGTGTATGTGTGTGGGAGGGGGGTCTCCCCTTACTTGGGTTTCTAAATGTTTACTTTATGGTAATGTATGTATGTTACTGGCAGTGAGGAAAGGGGTTAACCCCCCGTAGCTAGTGCTTTAGAGCTGTCAGGATAGATAGCATCAATCTTCATATAAATCCTTCATATAAATTCTTCATACATAGAAACGGTCCCGGTGGGGTTGGTAATGATCCAATTCATCAAAGACTTCTCGTGTGCTACGGACTAACAAGCAGGAGGGGGGTGAATGTAGCGGGAGGAGGGACAGGAGATGCCGGTGTATCCCCCGGCAAACACGCAACCCCTGCACCGCAACCCCCACTTAACCCTGGTTTCCCACACAGTAAACGATGTCTTGCGACGGGTGGGTACTCACAGTATAGATGCCATAATTGTGCCAGCCTGGATCGGATACACAGGATCAGCGTGCTCCAGCCAAAAATCCGGAAATAGAAAAAATGCTGCAAAGGCGGTTCACTGCTGACCGGTAGAGGGTATGAAAACCCGAGCGCAATCACTAAGTATAGAAAAATGTAATGTGAAGTAGCAATTGTACACATAGCAGAAAAACTGACACGTTTCGTCGTACGGAACTTTGTCAAAGTCGTTGCACTCGTTGTGGTGGGAGTTCAGAGGGGGCGAAACGTGTCAGAGTTTTTCTGCTATGTGCACAATTGCTACTGCTTGGTTTTTTATACCCTCTGCCGGTCGGTCAGCAGTGAACTGCATATTTTCTATGTATGTTACTGTTTTCCCATGAACAGCACCCCCCAACCAAAAACTTGTACCTGCACTTCTGTCAAAGTTTTATCACCCAAAGAGATTAGATAAAGACTAAAATCACCAGTATTATAACTCAGAGATTAGATAAATATTAAAGTAGCAATAATACTCCACCCCCCCCTTTTTTTCATAAATTTGTAAAGCGTGTGACGATGTATAATTCTACATTCTTACCTAAAAGGGCAATCTTTTGGTGCTCCTGTTATAAATCTGTATAAATCCTGATTGTGTGCCTAACATAATGGCTGCCTGCTAACTTTGTGCTGCAGTCTGTGGTGCTGCAGCTGATATGTAACATTATATTACTAAGTGGAACACATAATTGTTACAGTTTTCAGAGTAATAGACAGTTTGCTGCTTGGAACAAAGCAACAGTTCTGTCTGTGATACTTTGTTGCGAAAGGGCAGAGCTAAAAAAAAGTTGCGTGTCAGAGCCTGTTTCAAAAGAGGAAGTAGATGTTACTTTCTAAGGCTACGGCCGCAGTCGTCCCTGCTGCAGAGACTACAGCCGCGATCGGTCTGTATGGGAGCTCTAGGGGAGTGTGGGGGGCGGGGCCATGACGGGGGGCGCAGCAATGATGGGGCATATCTGCCCTGCCATTGGCTGCGCGCCAACCACGTAACCGCGTAGCTCGCTGCACGGCAAGACAAAATTATTGTCTTCCCTGCTAGCGTACGTCACAGCACTTTGCACACACACAGAGCCACTGGGGCCTGCCCCATAGAGGGTAGTGCTGTGGTGTGTGGCGCGTACACCGTGATCACAGGGGACTTAGTCTAAATGATTGCTGTAGCAACCAAAGGATGATCAGTACATTAAAAAAAAAATCATTAAAAATGGCTTTGGGAGATTACAAAAATGCAAACAGTATTATCTAATACTACAGAACTGATTGATAAAAAAATATATATATAGGATTTTTCACGTGTTGTGTCTTTAAGATGACCAAACAGTTTGTATCACCCACATAGATTGTATTGTATGTCTTTATTTATATAGCGCCCAAAGGGTACTCAGCGCTTCACAAAGAATACAGTACGGGGAATTATAAAATAATACAAAAAGCACAGCAAAATCAGACAATAGGAGAGGAAATCCCTGCCCCGAAGAGTTTACAACCTAAGAGATTAGATAAAGAGTACCAAACCGTGTTATGATAAATATTAAGGTCAGCACCCAGCTTTCATGTGTGTGTCCCCCCCCCCCCCAGCACTTTGCTTCCCCAGGGCTCCCTGCTATGTGTGTCTCAGTGCTGCACTTAGAGGAGACACATGAGGTCTCAGGCTGATCTGTGCCTCATCATGTCCTCTGCTTTCATTGTCACTACAGCCCCGTCCACCTCCCCCCCCCCCCCCCTACCCGGGCGGAGTCTGCCAGGCTCTCCCCCCACCCTCCCCTCCCATGGTCTTCCTCCAGACTACAGCAGGTCTGAGCAGAACACATGCAGCATGCTTGCAAATAGAGATTAAATACATTGTCCAGCTCCAGGGAGGGATGAGCAGTCCCGGGTAGAGCCCGTGCCAGACCACTTTGGGATCCCATTGTCCAGGGTGGCAGGATCACTGCGGCGGACACCTAACTCCTCAGGGATCGCTCCTCAACTCACTGGAGCCGGATCGCTCCCGTTGGATCTAATTTACCAGCCACGCCTGCCTGCATCGATCAAGGATCCCCAGAATCCCATTGCTAGTTGCCACTTGATCACTTCATAGAACGGGATCCACTTATGGTCTCACTGTGCCAGATCGCTGGTGGCGGCGCCCCCCCCCCCCCTCCCCTTGGAGTTTGGGACCCTCCTTTGTCCGTACTCCCAGTGTCTTACACAAAGCCATTCACATCCCCCAAGGCTGCAGACCCCAGGTTAGTCTCATAAGGTTTCTTTCAAGTTGTGTTGTTTTTGTTGTTGTCCTTTTCCCCTGTGCAGACTGTGTATCACATTACAGGATTATCACACTGCAAAGGGAACTTTGGGGTCTGTTTATCAAATCCTGCAGGGCGGCTATGTATAGGTGCAAAGCTATAGGTGACTTTGTCCTAAAACAGACGCGCATTCGAATATTAACGTAGTGCGTCTCTGTGTGCCACTGTACAAAATTAATGTCTGTGTTGTGTGGCGTGTGCATCAACATCTTTTTTCATGGTGTCTGGCGCGCGTATGTAATTGCCGCGTAACTTTTATGTGTAACATTTGTGCGTCGATAATGCGTCAGAATGGTCTGTCATAACTCCTTGGCGTAAGAGAGAAGCGCAAGTAGACGCCAACATTTCTTATTGCGTTCCCATGTATGAACGTAACGCGGAGCGTGGAACGAGTAGGAGACCGGGGCGCAGAATGTAAGCGCACGGATAATGGCATACCATCATATATACTGGTTTTAGGTGAGAAATTGATTTTCTTTGGTAACAAAAAAACACAACTATTAATTATACATGGACCCCCCACACACTGCAAAACTGGTGCTTAAAAAAATGTGAGTATTTTTGCCCCTGTTTTGCAGCCTCGAGACTTTGGGAAATGAGCCCTGTTATGTGAATTCCTACACCAACCTCACTTTTATTTATTTCTAGAACACTGAATGGTGGCTTTTAGTGATTGCTTTGGTTCTGCTTGTTAACATTTGTCAAGTGTTGATTAATTACAATTTTATAAGCAAAATTTGATTTAAAAAACGAGGCAGCTGCCAGTAAAGTACTGTAGCAGAGGAGAAGTGTAAATTCACGTACGTTTGAAGGGTCTGTAACGTCTGTGTGCATATATAAATATATACACATACACGTGCTTAAGTGATTTTTTTTTTAAATTTCATTATTCGGAGAGAAAAAAATGTACAACCATTAATTTCTTGCATTTAATGGATCAATTGTTTACACGTCTGCGTTACAGCATTGCAGGATTAGCCGGACAGAAAACCCCCAAATGTAACCTGGCTATATTAGCCAAGGTTCGTCTGCTGTCACTTTTTGGAAATTAATTGCCGGCTGCAATTATTGCGTTTTCTAACTGCCTCGGAATAGGAAAATGTCTGTGTTTACTTTTCCCTCAACCCATCCTGTCCCTATCAGGGAACCAGTTAAGAGAAGGGGGTGAGGGGGGTGGAGGCGCTGGCTGTACAAGCAGTTGCGAAACACGCAGTGATATATCGGACAAATGAAGCCAGAGGAAAGCAAACCCCTCCAAAGTCTAAGCTGACCGTGTTTACTTATTACCGTTTGCAAAATGTTTTCAAGCATGGAGAAGGATATAGGAGTGCTTGTAGACAGCAGGCTTAGCAATAGTGTCCAAAGTCATGCAGTAGCTGCAAAGGCGAACAAGATCTTATCTTGTATTAAACGGGCAATGCTGAAAGGGAAGTAAACATAATTATGCCCCTTTACAAAGCATTAGTAAGACCACACATTGAATATGGAGAACAATGTTGGGCACCGATCCTAAGAAAAGACATTATGGAACTAGAGACAATGCAGAGAAGAGCCACCAAATTTATAAAGGGGATGGACAATCTAACTTATGAGGAGAGGCTAGTTATATTAGATTTATTTACATTAGAAAAGAGGCGTGTAAGAGGGGATACGATAACTATATACAAATATATTCGGGGACAGTAGAAGGAGCTTTCAAAAGAACAATTCATCCCAAGGGCAGTACAAAGGACTCGGGCCATCCCTTAAGGTTGGAGGAAAGGAGATTTCACCAGCAACAAAGGAAAGGGTCCTTTACAGTAAGGGCATTTACAATGTGGGATTCATTACTCATGGAGGCTGTGATGGCAGATACAATAGATATGTTCTAAAAAAGGTTGGACATCTTTTTTAGTAAGGAAAGGTATACAGGGATATACCAAATAAGTAAACATGGGAAGGATGTTCATCCAGGGAGTAATCTGATTGTCAATTCTTGGAGTCAGGAAGGAATTTATTTTTCCCCTTATGAGATATCATTAAATGAAAAAAAAAATAAGATTGAAGCAGAGGGTCTTTGTAGCTGAACCCCATTAATTTCAGCTCTGGGGACCCCCTGCTTCCTGAGATACAGACTTCTGTAGGTGGTGCCGGTATCTCAGTGCTGTTTAAAGGTCCTGGTTACGTGGGCCAATAGGAAGCCGCAAGGGATGACATCACGCCTTCCTCGCGTAATGCCCACGGGAGCTTTGAAGCGGCCATTACGTGAACCCTGCTAGCCGACACAGCGTCTACCGGCACTCCCTACGGAGGTAAATATCTTTGGAAGCAGGGGGTCCCTGGAGCTGAAATTAATGGGGTTCAGCTCCGGAGACTCCTAGCTTCAATCATATATAAAACAACAAAAAAACGCATAGCTCGGATTGCCTCTTTGAAGCAGCAATCCCGGAAGCTTTTTTTTAAAAATCTTACCTGATATCTCCAGAATCTATTCTCCTCCCCCTCCCAAATGATGCAATTTGTTTTTGGGGACAGAACTCCTGTTTGGAATGCCTGATACAGGTCACGTACGGCACACCTGTGAGCACGTGAACTGTATACAGGCGTACCCCGGTTTAAGGACACTCACTTTAAGTACACTCGCGAGTAAGGACATATCGCCCAATAGGTAAACGGCAGCTCGCGCATGCGCCTCTCAGCACTTCCTGAACAGCAATACCGGCTCCCTACCTGCACCGAAGCTGTGCGCAAGCGGGGAGACTGTAGAGCCTGTTACACATGCGTTATTTACATCAGTTATGAACGTATATGACGATTGCAGTACAGTACATGCATCGATAAGTGGGGAAAAAAGGTAGTGCTTCACTTTAAGTACATTTTCGCTTTACATACATGCTCCGGTCCCATTGCGTACATTAATGCGGGGTATACCTGTATGGAACAAGGGTTAATACACACAGCTTCCAGCTGATTCACGTTTCTCCATGCATGGACCCTCAAATGAATAACACCTTCCCCCCCCCCCTCTCAATCCTTCCAAATATACCATCTTGGGAAAGGTGTGGATAAGAAAATTGGCAAAGAGGCAGGCAGGATAATTACAAACAATTGTGATAGTGTGTGAGAAACCTATCAATGTTCTTATCCACAACTCCCCCCCCCCCTCCTCCACAGCACCCCCTTCTCCCTCCATGCTGTCCCTTGTCACTGTTTCATCACCCTTCCAATGTCTTCAAACAGGTTCTCAGCCTACCTTATCTACATCTCTGGGTTTTTTTTCTGCTTTCCTAACCTCTGTTTTAGCCATAGATTCCTTTGTTAATCAGTATTGCAGACCTGAGGAAGAGAGGAGAACTCTCGAAAGCTTGTCCTATGACATAAATGGTTAGTCCAAATAAAAAAGGTATCACCTAATACTGAAGAACTCATTTATTCTGCACTATCGCAACTGGACCAACACGCTATTTCTGTTATATATATATATATATATATATATATATATATATATATATATATATATATATATATATATACAGTGTTCGACAAACCTATACATTTGCAAGCCCCGGGCGAGTGGATTTAACATCGTGGCGAACGCCTATTGGCCCAAGCAGCACACGTTTGGTACTAGGTGGCGAGTAGATTTTTTTTGTTCGGCGAGTAGATTTTTTGGTGATTTGTCGACCACTGTATATATATATATATACATACACATATATATAATATTGCAACCAGGGTTAATACACACAGTTAACACGCTGACACATCTTTCTCCTTCACGAGGTACTTCAAATGAGTTAATATTTACCACCATCAAAGGTATTATTTAAGATGTACGTGCAGAGCCTCTGGTCTCTCTCTGTTTATTAAGAAAACTGTGCACTTGGCATACAAAAATCTGTTGTAGCAAAATGTAAATTACTCTCTACAAAGCTTCAGAGCTCAAAGTATTACTTATCCAAGTTTAGCTTTAATATACAAAAATACAGTGCTCAGGTTACAGAAAAAGATTATTACGTGAACATACAGTTATAATAAATGCAGACAGTTTCATAAAAATAATAAGGATAAACAAAGAATCTAACATTGATCAGATCTTTTGCCAAAGGGTCTTGAGGGGAAATTGAGATTTCACATGTTCCAGCATGGACACTCCCTTAGTTGAAATCTACCTCATAATTAAAAAGTAGGGCTTTATATCATAAGTTCCCTTCATCGAGAACAACATAAGCCCACCCCTTTCATCAATCAGCCACTGACAGCTTTACGACTTAAAAGAAAAAAACCTGTTCTTTTGACAATTAAACTTTGCCTCAATATATAAAACACTTCATAACTTTTTTTCTATAATACTTAGACAAATGCCATCTTCACTGTTGCAGGGCAACAGCGAGCGCACAGAAAAAAAATAATAATAATCAAAATTAAAAAACATGTCTTTAATGACTCCTAGCAGACACGTGACATGAATGCAGTAAGGGAAATAGGGGAGGGTAAAGGATATAGGAAAAATAATAGTAATCAGATTGATCACTCAATTGATCACTGTGAGTGGCCTGCACATATGTTGGAGAGTTGGATAACTCTGTTTGGATCAACACTTCTCTTTAGTGGCTTGCGATAGATGAACACAACGTGAGAAAGAGTGGGGAAATGGGGTATAGGATAAATGATAATATTCAAATTTCAACACTCACACGGCCATGTGTGAGTGACCTGTACCTCTGTTGCAGAGTCAGCCACCTCTGTTGCAGCGAGAACTTCTACTCGTGTGGTGCAACTCCAAGCTGCTTGCTTTCCTCCGTGTAAGTCTCAGGGATAGAGAGACAACAGAGGTTTGTACCAAGTGGAGGAGGGAATTGTGATATGAAATAAATAGATATATACACAAATAGCACTCACATGGCCATATGTGAGTGGTTTGCCTGTCACAATGTGATGTTTGCAGGCAGTCTTCTATTGCAATACGTCCCCTCAGTAATATAGTGAGAGATGGAGGAGAGGTGTTGTAAAACGGTCACTATTTATTACATAAAAACAGCAACAAAGGAGTCCATAAACTTACACTTAAAAGTGCATGATGAGGCTCTCCGGAGTAGCGTTCGGTCCCTCGCTGCATGTGCTTCTCGCTTCCGCGTCCGGACCGTGAGACTGCAGACAAGGGGATTTCAGAGACAATGGTGGCCGACGGCGGTCAAAATTCTTCTTTAGAACAACGCGTTTCGCAATACTGCTTCCTCGGGTTCTGGCGATCTGGGGTGCTGATGTTCCTTATATACCATTGATTGGCTCAATTTAATCAGTAAAATTAAAAGATTCATACAATTTTAATGATATTCTGAATAGTATCATTGCTTATATAACGTGGTAATTCAATAATGGTAGCCCGCATACACACAGTGTCTCCATTGTTGTAGTTAAAGGCACATACAGAGGTAATGATTTGTAGTTCATTAGAATGGTCATGCGTGTGTAATTATTCTGCGGACTCCAAATAACGAGTCTATGTAACTACATAGAGAGATCCTGACTATGCTCTTTGCTCTTTGCACCACAGTGGATAGTGGTGTAGTCATTATTTGACAGACTGGTCCATATATCTATGTATGATACTTCAAGGAATATAGTAGTGGAATATTTATATGTTCTAACCGTTTGCTTACACCAGCTACTGATCTCTGTTTGAGCACCATACCGCTTTTTTTTCTCATCATGTGCTTTTTGCAGAGGGCATATAATCATATTTCAGAGGGAAAACGTAAAAACGGAAAATAATGTATCTGACATTGTGACACATAGTGGTATTAACAGGTTACATGCAGAGACCAGATAGTGCACAGTAAAACTGTTCACTGTTATAGTTTATACAGTTTCATAAAGAACTTTGATATAAAAAAAAAGTTGCTCCCACAATGTAATCAAAATACAACGAGACAACAGAGGGTATGACAGTGTATCTGTGAAGTGTATAATGCAGCAAAGCTGGCTGGATGATGAAGAATGTATATAAGATGCAGAAGAATGTATATGAGGAATGTCTGTATAAACCGACTGAAGGTTCACAGACATAGCTGGTTATTTTAAAAGGTTGCATCATCCAGCCAGCTACTCCGGAGAGCCTCATCGTGCACTTTTAAGTGTAAGTTTATGGACTCATTTGTTGTTGTTTTTATGTAATAAATAGTGATCGTTTTACAACACCTCTCCTCCTTCTGTCACTATATTACTGAGGGGACGTACTGCAATAGAAGACTGCCTGCAAACATCACATTGTGACAAGCAACCACTCACATATAGCCATGTGAGTGCTATTTGTGTATATCTATTTAGTCCCTGTTTATTATAGAAAAAAACTATGCACTTAAAACACAAATATCTGTTGCAGCAAAATGTGTCGAAAATGTAAACACTCTAGAAAGCGTGCAGCAGTTCATTCAGAGCCCCAAAGCATTCATTATTAAATGTTTTAATATATATAAAAATACAGTACTTAGGTAACAGAAAAAGGATTACAAGAACAACATACAGTTATAATAAAGGCAGAACAGTTTCTTAAAATAACAGAAAAAGACAGAAATCCCTATGTGTGTTACCATATGGCATAGGTTTTCCCCCAGAGAGGTCACTGGCGGAGAAAGATGAAAATTCAAGTGTTTGATCCCCAAATACACCTCTGTTGAAATCTGATTTCATAACTCCAGGGCAAGCCCTATATACCATTATTTGCCCATTGAATACAACATAAGCCCACCCCTGTCGCAAATCAGCTGCTAGGTTGATGGTTTTACGACTTAGAAAAAACTCTGCTCTAAAAAGGGATTTAATATCTTGACTCAATATATAAACACTTATAACTACATTTCCCCAATACTTATACAGATGCCATCTTCGCAGCTGCGTCCATGCTCTTCACACATATGCACCTAAAATTTTACCGCTTAACGTCTATTTTCGCAGGAGAAACAATTATCTGTCTTTGGCACCTCTTACTCATGTAGTGTCTGGTATGATTTGATTTGTCTTATTGCCGCATATGTACCTCTTATCATGTAGAATTTATGACGTCGCATGATACTCTAATTTGTACTAAAGTTCTCCAAATAAGTCGGGACCTGTGGGCCACCTCTCACTGGGATGCACAAGTGATCATTCAAGGATGTTAGTTTTCTTTGCTGCTGACAGACTAGTATCTGGTTATCGTTTATTGCCTGCTAAACGACAGGCGTCAATTTTTAGTGATACCCCCCTCTCTTTAGATCTGCACAGACCCAGGAAGAGTGTTGACCTACCATAAACCAAATATGTTGTATTTTTAAAATCAAACTGTAGCTACATTAATCCCCTGAAGCACCAAATTGATTAAAACACATAATATTCCCCACCATTTTCCTTACGGTTTATTCTAGTGTCAGGGAAGCCATATTTCAAGATCCCCTACATACATAACCAAATATCCTTTATCCTTAGATCAGAAAACGAAGCCTGGTCAGGGATAGAACAGGTAATAAAAACAATCCTTTTTTTTAAAGACAATTTGTAACCAACGTTAGCCTCTCGTGTGCCAGATTGATTAAAATATTTAAGAATCCCCCCAAGAAGCCCATATTAGTTTAACTCCTATAATGTTAGTATCTTGCTCCCTTGAGCATCTCCTGCTTTTTCTTTTATGCACATGTTGAGATCCTCCTCAATACGGTTCTGATTATGTAATTAGTTGAAGTGGCATTTCCACTGGTGTTTTTTTTTTGCTCTAGGTGGGAAGCAAGGGGTCTCCAGAGCTGGACCAGCGATAATTTCAGCCACGGTGACCTCCTGCTTCCCGAGATAATTACTACTGAAGGGGCTGCCGGTATCTGCATTGTCTGTGCACACAATTTGACTGTTTAAAGGTCCAACAGGCCAACGTCCTCCCTGGCGGCTTTCTATTGGACGGGACCTTTTAACAGGTTAGAGATACCGGCATTGCATTTAGAGGTAAGTATATTGGGATGCAGGGAGTCCTGGAGCTGAAAAATACGGTTCAGCTCAGGAGACACCCTGCTTCCCACGTGGGGGGGCGGGGTGGGAGGGGATATATATATTTTAATGGAAATTGTTCTTTAAGTCTCTATCTACACGAATACACCGGTAAAAGACTATTGATTTTTCCAAGTCCTTGATGCTGCTGCTTATTCTAATATCTGCTTTCTTATGTTCTCAGCATCCATAGCATTCTGTGACTGTAGGGCAGTGGTGTAAAACCTTTTTTTGATTAAGGAACCCAATAATTATATTGTGAAATTCTGCGGAAAACTAACCCTCTCTAATAGCGCGTCTGAGATCAAATGTATTGTAATGAAACCCAACCCTTTCTAATAGCGCGTCTGAGATCAGATGCATTGTAAGGAACCCCAACCATCTCTAATAGCGTGTCTGAGATCAGATGTATTGTAAGGAACCCCAACCCTCTCTAATAGTGCGTCTGAGATCAGATATATTGTAAGGAACCCCAACCCTTTCTAATAGCGCGTCAAATCAGATGCATTGTAAGGAACCCCAACCCTCTCTAATAGCGCGTCTGAGATCAGATGCATTGTAAGGAACCCCCCAACCCTCTCTAATAGCGCGTCGGAGATCAGATGCATTGTAAGGAACCCCAACCCTCTCTAATAGCGCGTCTGAGATCAGATGTATTGTAAGGAACCCCAACCCTTTCTAATAGCGCGTCTGAGATCAGATGCATTGTAAGGAACCCCAACACTCTCTAATAGCGCATCTGAGATCAGATGCATTGTAAGGAACCCCCCAACCCTCTCTAATAGCGTGTCGGAGATCAGATGCATTGTAAGGAACCCCAACCCTCTCTAATAGCGTGTCTGAGATCAGATGCATTGTAAGGAACCCCAACCCTCTCTAATAGCGCGTCTGAGATCAGATGCATTGTAAGGAACCCCAACCCTCTCTAATAGTGCGTCTGAGATCAGATGCATTGTAAGGATCACCCAACCCTCTCTAATAGCGCTTCTGATATCAGATGCATTGTGAGGAACCCCAACCCTCTCTAATAGCATGTCTGAGATCAGATGCATTGTAAGGAACCCCAACCCTCTCTAATAGCGCGTCTGAGATCAGATGCATTGTAAAGAACCCCAACCCTCTCTAATAGCGCATCTGAGATCAGATGCATTGTAAGGAACCCCAACCCTCTCTAATAGTGTGTCTGAGATCAGATAATTGTAAGGAACCCCAACCCTCTCTAATAGCGCGTCTGAGATCAGATGCATTGTAAGGAACCCCAACACTCTCTAATAGCGTGTCTGAGATCAGATGCATTGTAAGGAACCCCCCAACCCTCTCTAATAGCGTGTCGGAGATCAGATGCATTGTAAGGAACCCCAACCCTCTCTAATAGTGTGTCTGAGATCAGATAATTGTAAGGAACACTTGTAAATTCTTCTGTATTTGGTAAAATTTTCAAATGGCCTAGCATGAAAATTGCGGGGAACCCTTTAGGGATGGCCAAGGGTTCCTAAAAACCCCTGTTGAAACTGCCGTAGGGCCTCATCCATCATTGGCTTAGGGCCTCATCCATCATTGGCTTAGGGCCTCATCCATCATTGGCTTAGGGCCTCATCCATCATTGGCTTGAGAGAGTCAGTTCAACAGCCCATTTCAGATATCTCTCTTTTGATTTTGGATAGGGCATGTATTGGATACTCATACAACTCGGCAATACTTTTAATTAAGGTTCTCATGTCGCTTTTGTCATCAGCTCTCCACAACATCTGTATACCGAGCCTGGATCCATCGCGGCATGCAATCAGCGCCATTTGGAGATGAGCACATCGGTGAGGCCTCTTCACATCTGTAGGATGTTAAGCTGCTTAGGCTTTGCTAGGAGGTATCGCTCTTAGAATACGGTATCCAGGATTTTGTAGTAAAATAACCCATAACCCCTTGAGTGCCTCAAAACATACCGTGCATGCCCTAAATGCTGCCTCTCTAGGTACCCCCTATGAGGTGCCGGTTATGTCATACTAGAAATACTCATTTTCTGGGGAGAGATCGTTTTCCCCCGCTGCAGTATCCTCCATTTCTCTCCACGTCCAGGGGGTGGGGGGAGGGGGGCTGCTCTTGACTACGCGATCACATGGCTGAGTGCCGCCTCTCTTTGGGCACTCAAAGGGTTAAATAGCCTCCACCCTTCTGGAGCAATGAACTTGCGCAGCCATCCGGTAGAGAGCCTCAAATGCCACCGGAATGTGTCTTATTTTTGACATGTGACTCAGACACAGTTAACGCATAAACCATGCTACTGTCGTTCATTTATTCTGGCATTAAAAAGGCCATTTAGTCCAAGACAAACATAGGGATTTTTTTTTTGTTGCTCTCAGTTTATGCATTTGAAGCTTGGTCATAAACTGGTAGACTTTTCTAAATTCAAAGATTTGGGGAGCGCAGATTTCACATATGGGGGAAAAAAAATAAAAACAATATAGTGTAATCCGTCCCCAAATTATAATGCGCTGTTGTTGGAAAACCTCTGAAGTGGGGACTCTTCCAGACATAAACAGGCACTTCCAAAACTGTGGCAATAATTCCCAGGGGTTGACTAGGATTCCAATGAGTGCAGGTATACAGCTCAGGGGAGTGGAGGGGTCTTACTTCTCATGCAGTATACATGTGTTGATCTCAATGTAAAGAGAAAACGAACATAGTGAGATCCGAATAGAGGTAGTTTATATGTAAAAACTCTTTAAAAATGTACACTTAAACAGTGTCAGGTAAAAGTAGGCATCAAATTATAAAGTGTGTGTGTAGCGCAAAAATCTCACCGCCGCCGCCGCCATCATTCCGAAATCCCTCGGTCACTTCCAGTCTTCTGGTGCTCGAATGGCGGAGGAGACAGGGGCAGTGTAGAGTTAGACACAGACTAATACTTCTGTCGATTTTAAGGTTAAGTGGTCACGTGATGTCCTGGAGAGGTCACCTCTGGTCCCGTGGCCCCTCCAGCATTCAAAGGGTTAAAACAATCCGGATACTCTTTTCTCCTTGCCCCCCCCCCCCCCGCAGAGTATTATTTTACTTCCATAACGTTACGGTACGCCCTTTGATGTCCTGCTTTTCCCATTTGTACCGTTTGGCCTATGGAAAATAAATACAAAGTATCAAAATGATGCGCACGGAATCAAAAGCTGTGACCGGTTACGAGCAATCCTGTTTTTTGGGGGGGTATTTTTACCTGAACCGAGGGGGGTCCCCTGGACCTGTCCTGTAGTTTTCAAATAGCTGTGGACCCTCCCCACCCCCCATTTATAAGATGTAGTTTTTTGGGGGGCAGTTTTGACACATAAGTACAAAAATGGCCAACAGGATTACAGAGATAGGTGCAGGGTCAACACTAGCTTTCTATCAGCTGCAGGAGCGACCACTGACCACTGCGGCCAGTTTGAATCTTCCAGCTTGCCTGTTGGACAGCCGAACCGGGCAGCATCTCCGGACGTTGCTTCAGGCGGACTAATAAAACATAAGAAAAACATCTCCTTTTGACAAAGAGAAATAGAAACGCGCGTCAATTCTGACATCACAGTCTTAACAGCAAGACTGGCAACCCGGTCGCCTGTTTACAGCAAGTAGCGAGACTACCGCAGGAGCTGTGTCCGCCGCGATTTCCGGCTGCTACACCACACTCCAGTGTGGAACCAGGGTAAGATCAGCCTTGTCGCAGATATTTTTGACCCATTTTCTCAACTGCAGTCTCACACCCTCACCTACCTGAACTGTAGGGTCACATACTTTAGGCACAGCTGATAGTAACGGGCCCACACACTGAGGTACTTTGACTTGTGGTGTAACTAATTAGTCTCCTCAAGTGAGGCAAACATATAGATACTCCGTCCATAACTATTGGATCGAGAGAGATACTATGTTTTTATTAAGTACCTTTGCTCTCTTTTTTTGCTGATACAGTGGTTGTCTGTTTACTGTCTCATGTTGATACATGGATAACTGATGCTGTCCTAATCTTACATTGATTGACAAAGTAAATATATGCTTTGGTCTTTGATGATACAGTGATATTGATCAGACTAGTTAACTATTTGTAAACATGGTTATTGCTACATATAGATGCTAGCAAACAATTATACAGGTGCATCCTACTATAGTTGAGAGTGGTTGCCACCGTGAATACTTCACCGTTTGACTAATCAGTAGTTTTTTATACATTCTTATGCATTGTTACACAAAGCCGATTACCGCATTGTTTATAGATATATTTATTAAAGAGATATTTTTAACTAAAACCATTCGACATTACTGTACATACTGTAGGTATCAGCTTACTAATCTCCAGATACAATTGGATTATCGAGATCATGTATAGATCCACCTGGGAACCATTCCCAGTACATTTCTGCCACATCAGTTAACTAAGAGTGTTGAGTACACACCTGTGGGACCCTTTTTCCTGCCTCTTTTGACAGGTTCTTTTTGGGGTTAATGTGGTTACAGTATGTCTTAAAAATACAAGATATTGTCTAAATGACAGGTCAAGAGCCTTTGTGGGTCTATGCTGATTTACAAAGAAGGCTTAATTGGGGGGTTATCACGGATGGCCCATTGAAAGTGAAATCTGTGTAGTTTAGAAGGCTAGGGACGATAAACAGATCATGTGCGGTCAGCCTCAAAGAAAACTGTAACAGTCTTGAATTATCAATGTGCATCACAGCGAGGGGTGACACACAGGTTACAGGTTCTATTACACTTATCTGGTCAGAAAAAACACTATTCCTTATACTGTTTTGCACAAATTGTTATTATTGGGTTTTCTTCATCGTGATCACAAATAATTGTGAAATTGGATACGGTTTTAATTTTGAGAAATATACCTATAAGAAAACAGCCTCAATTGTGTTTTGCAAAAATCTGCTTTAGAAAAAAAATGGTCCTGTTTTGGGCGAATTTAAAAGTGAATACTATTATACGTTATTCTTTTAAAAGTATAAAATTTAAAACATCTGTTGCCATAAGCACTTTATTACCAGTCAATGCAATCATTGCTTTGTGTTTTATTGTATGTAACATTGAATGGTAGCTTGTAATATAATATTTATACAGATCAACCCTGTTATAGTGCGATCCGCTACAACACGTGCCCGCTTATAACGCGGTCTTAGTGTGGCTCCCGCTACAGCACAGCTTTAGGCACCAGAAATAACATTTCAGATGCCTAGGTTTTTTCCACGCCTGATAGTAACAATGTTACTCCAGTGGGTTTCTGGGCCAGGTGCCCTGGAAGGAGGTAACTTGGAAATATGGCGATGCACCAGCGCTTGCAGGACTTGGCTCAACCAAAAGGGAATTGGCATAGAATTGTTACCCAATAACACGTCTGTTTCTTCTAATGCAGAGGTGGCCAACTTCAGTCCTCAAGGGCCACCAACAGGTCAGGTTTTCAGGATATCCCTGCTTCAGCACAGGTGGCTCAATCAGTGATTGAGCCACCTGTGCTGAAGCAGGGATAGCCCTAATACCTGGAACCTTGGTGACCCTTGAGAACTGGAGTTGGCCACCTCTGCTCTAATGGCTTTAAAAAGTAAACACTAATACACTGTGCAGTGAAATATCAGAGGAAATCATCGTAACTGAAAATCCAGCTCGTCCAGTGGCAGAAGCTTCCGTGCCTAAAATGAGAGGATTTTTCCCCCAGCAAAAGACTGGGATCCCGTTGTTGGAGTTTTGTTTCGCTCGCTGCCCTGCCAGGAAAAGGAGCGTGATCCACCAAGAAAGAAAGTCTTGTATGAAATAGAAACTTTATTTTCGTAGAAGGGGTGGATACCTGTTTAATGTCTGCACAGTTCATAATCTGCCTTTCAGGGCCCTTCCAGCAGCCTAATTCTCAGATGAAAGGTACCTAAAATGCAAATTGTTCTTATATAGTTACATAGCTACATAGTTACATAGTAGACGAGGTTCAAAAAAGACATATGTCCATCAAATATTGATTTTATAGTCATTAGAGATTTTCTACATACCACTCCAGAAGTGTTAATATATTCATTTAATTATCCCGCCTCATGTTCTGTTGTCTGTGAGTTATCTCTATGTCTACTTTGCTGCAGAATACAGACATACAATAATTCACACCTAGAAGAGAACCTATCATTTGGTTGATGTTTATGCACACTGGACTTACTCACAGAATGAAAGGTGCTCTTTCTTAGTTGTGATTAGAGAGTTTAGTGGTGATGTTGACTCACAGGCCGGCTGTGATCACTAATTTGAAGTACCGAGACGTTGGGCAAACTGTGAGGCCGACACAAAGTTACCACATTTTTGGAAGGCTCAACCAGGACAGGTTTTACGTGAGCCAGGAATATATTAGAGAGAGAGAGTGTTAGGGGCAGCTGTAAAAGTGTATACTTCATTTAAAAAGAAAACGAGGAATTATATGAAGCCTTTATGTAATCTGCAGTTATTCCTGATCTATTTATTCTCTTCTGCAGACCTGTGCAAACTTAAACTGTTCCAGGTAAATCAAGACATTTGGCAGCTTTAAGCTGGCATCCAAGCTAACCTGCTCCCTTTCCTTTGACGGAACAGTCCCACTTACCTGCCAATGGAACTAGCTTCCTTAAACAGATTCAATCAGTCTGCAAGTTCAAAGTCCAGTTGTTTTTGACCTGTCCACTTGTCTGTTCGGCAATGATGAATAAGAAGATAGGCAAAAAATAAAATGGCTTTTTGCATGGGTAACAGCAGCTTCAAAAAACAACATTTGTAAATTCCTCCCACGGGTCAGGGGAACATTTAATCGTTTCAAATATAATACTAACACTTTCTTTTTCTTGAAAGGGTCTCAATATGCTACATTTAGGGGCGTATATAGAAAACGTCCCGATCATCCGCTTTGGTAGATATTAAATAACACCTTTTAATTCATTACCCCAGGGATGAAAAATCCTGGAGGCACCAAAAATGTACCTCGCTGTGCACAGTGATAACTGACCCGTCAATCATCACTGCGCCGCTCAGGGAGTAGTGCGGGTGAGCAGAGTGCAGGAGGCAGCAGAGGGGTGCGAAGGAGGGGGGGGGGGGCATTGCACTCCAGTACTCTGCTGACTCCTAAGTATTTTATGATTTTGTTCACGCCTGCATTATCCATATACAGTAACTACCATTAGTACGCCTTCAATACAGGCAGTGCCCCCTGTCATCCCCTCTCGCTGTGTGTGTTCGTGTGGAGTTTTCAGTTCTTCCTCTGCTTCTGCTGTTTGGAATACATACCTGCGCCACCTACGCTGAAGCTGGGATATCCTGACCTGTAGGGGGGTGGGGGGACTGGAGTTGAGCTCGCCTGCCATAATGGATATCCACAACTTTTACGTTGCTGTAAAGATGGCGGTCGTGGGACACCTTTCTCATGTATTGTAAGTCACTGGCTTCTCTCATACATTGCCACCCATTTATTTATTGGAATCGGTTGTAATTAGAAAGTTGTTAGTGGTAATAATGCCAGTCTTCCTTTCTCTTGTCTCTTCTCCATCGGCTGGCATTTATAATATTGCATGAGGTACCAAAACTTCACCCCCGATATGGTATAGTTGCAACTAAAATGTATTCCCACGAGTGAAACCCGTTTTGTAATTCTCAGGTGAACGGTACCTAAAATGCAAACTAGGTCAACAAAGACCAGGGTCGCAGGTGCGTTGAAACACATTTCTCCACTGCCACGAAATGTAAAAGCAGAGAACAAAGGAAAGAGGCTGATTCCTACATGTTCGTTTTTAGCCCCGACCAATAATTCACATGGCCGCTCCATCACAACAACAACTGTGATCTGGAGGCTCGGTGCTGAAATCACCAAACTTGGATTTGTTTCAAGAATGGCCGGTTACAAAGAGCCGAGGGAAAGTGGCCAGGAATGGATGCTAGTCTATTGTGATAGCTCTTTATTTGCCTTGGTGTGCAGTTCCCCGCTACACGCCGGATAGGTTTGCCTCTTCTGAATAAAAGAACTGGGCTTTCAAGAGAGAGAGAGAGAGAGAGAGAGAAGTTAGTACGAGGAGCATGCAGCAGGACACAGTCCCGGACATTCGCTTTTTGTTTTCCAAAGTCCTATAAAGAATAAATGGATGTTGATCCAGGGATTAATACGATTGCCAATTCCTGGAGTCAGGAAGGAATTTATTTTTCCCCTTATGAGATATCATTGGATGATATGACTCTGGGGTTTTTTGTTTGCCTTCCTCTGGATCAATAAGTAAGTATAGATATACGATAAAGTATCTGTTGTCTAAATTTAGCATAGGTTGAACTTGATGGACGTACGTCTTTTTTCAACCTTATCTACCATGTAACTATGTAACTCTACTATGTAACTAGAGGATTTATTTGCTGCTGATTTGATATTTTTTTCATAGGGATTATCTGCGCAGTTTGTACACGCGGATACAAAATAAGTTTCCAAGACTAGGTCCTTCTACTCACCAACTCACCATACTATTGGTAATATGACAAACTTAGGCTGATCCTGAAAGATCACCATACTACTATTCAATTGTATTCCATCATTATTGGAAAAATTAGGATATGATTAGGGTTTCTTAAAATCCATTGACATCAATGAGGGTTTTGGACTACATTGAATAAGCCCTTATGTTTACTGCTATTGTCTGTATATTTTTTTATATACTTACAAGACATAACTGGCTAATGTTTCTCTGAGGATTTTTTGTTTGGCTTCCTCTGCATCAATATAAATACAAATATTTATAGGGGCTATCAATGTTTCATTCTTGTGTTCCCCCCCCCCCCCTTGGTTCCTTTGACATTGTAGCATTACATCGATGTGTTTATCTCATTTCTTAGCATCCGTGATCATGATCGTCTATTTAGGTTTTGCTCTCTGTGCAATTTGTGGATTTGTTCTATGTATCAATATTACAAGTTACTTGACCTATATAATGGTTATGCATCCAGTTTTACATCTCATTTTTGTTTAATGCATCAAATAACCACTATGTTTGAGCTCGTATAATGACACACTGCATGGCTTATATCGAGTCATCTACACTTGGCCTCTTCAACTGGCGCGCGCCCCGCAAAGGGCCTTGATGTGGTTTTATAGACTCTGCCCATGCTAATTTCATACTAGTTGCTTAAGGAGCTAGTGTAGTTTTTTTTTTTTACATTGAAACTCACTTGTAACTTATGGTAATGTAAATATAGATGGCACAGATGTTATAAATGCCTTTAAAATTTTATTTTTACCACAAGTGGTATTTTTTGTCTACTTTAAAAACTTTGAAATACATTTGAAAGACTTACAAAATTACTGTATCAAAATGACATTACAATAAGTGTGTGGCAATTCTAAATGTTTTGTGACCTGTACTAACCAGAACTCCCTCCTTCTGTCTCTGTAACTTCTCCCCACTTACCACTTAGATTGTAAGCTCTTCGGGGCAGGGACTCTTTTTCCTATTGTTTTATGTCTGAAGCGCTTATTCCCATTGTGTTATAATATTATGTCCCGTGTATTGTAAAGCGCTATATAAATAAAGATACACACACATCTGGCCTCTTTAGAGAACAAGTTGAAGATCCCTCATCTGGATCTGTGGAGCACAATGTAAGTGAATACAAAGATGCAAGTACTGTGTTATGAAGTTGAAAGTTTTGCTTTAGAGTGGATAAACCTTTCAGAAGTTCAGTGTTTTTCCACTACTAACTGCGAATCTCTTTCCAGAACGCTGACATTTTCACACTGGCAGAATAACATATAACCACCATCCAAGAGAAGCAGAACAGCACGCTGAAAACATTTAGGACAGAATAAAAAAAAAAAAAAAAAAAAAAAGCGTATTTGCTTAACAATGTCACCCACATACTGAAGAAATGAAGAACTGAAACTTTCAGTTAAAAAAATATGAAGAACTGAAACTTTAGGTTACAAAAAATCACGTTTTTTTTATTTCTATGTTCCTATATAGAATGGAGAGGGTACATAGTGCTGTAGAGCTTTACAGAAACAAGTTTTGATTGTAAACTCTTTGGGGCTGAAAGATAAAGTGTATAGGTCACAAAGGTCAGAGTGCTAAATATTTGTAATCAGGTTTATCCACTTTAAAGTCAGCCATTAAGCCATTGCTTCTCTGAGGTTGCAAATGTAGACATACGAATTAACAGTGAGGCAGGCTACAGAAGTCCCTTCCCCTTAACTGGCGCCCCTTCCAGTGCTAATGTACATGGTCATACTAACATTTCGGCCCAATTGGTCCTCCGTCGGTGGCACTTCCCAGGTCCAGTCAGACTGAAACATTGTTATTATGGCATATATTAAAATGTAACCTTTATTTCATTTATTTTTGTAATTTATTTGGGTGTTCCCATTGAATCACCCCATCCGCTTAAAGTTTTGTAGCTATCTCTCTTTTTGAATGTACATTAGGTTACCATTTGTTTTTTTTACATGCGCACCCAGGCAAACTGAAAAGGTCATTGATGTTTATTGCATTATCATTGAATATAAAAAGACACAAGACACCGATGTAGAATGAATTGTAATATGAGGATTCAATGCTGGATAACACATCATAAAGCATGCTATAATTAATATATTTAACTTTTGAAGGTGCAGTTCCACTTGGTCTCAAACAAAATGTGCAGACTGCTTCCCTTTTTGATTCTCACCAATATAGCTCACTCTGAAATATTCAACTTTTTAAGCAACATTGATATACATTTTTTTTGTTTTTACAGGGGTCCTTCTAAAATGACCTATTTGGGCTTCACTATGCAGCTGTAGAATTGCTGTTGGGTATGAAGAGCTAACAACAGCAGCATGTGTTGTATTTCTGTGCCTGTGGATCTTGTAGATGTGTAGATTGGTTATAGGATGTAAAGAATAAATCTGTATATATTACCTACATATATATGGTGCGCAGGCAGAAGGGACATTGCAGCCGAGTGTTGGAGCTTCTCCAGTCAGCTGCTTGACACTGGTGTTCTAGTGAATACTGTCCCACTCAGCTTCTTACTTTGGGCACAGGAGAGGACAGGGTCAGTGTTTAACCGTGCACTGTTAAGCAGCTCAGATCCATGCCAGCAATATCTCTGCTCCCTCTCCACTGCGGAGACAAGGAGAGTGGGCTGCTGGGTTGGCCAGATGTTGGGGCCCTCTCCCCTGCCCACCTGCTGCCCACCAATGATTTAATCTACGGAGACCTATCGCATTGCTGCCTCTTACCTTTTAGGAATCTTCTTATCTTTCCACAACAGTGGTTCATGTGCCTGGTTAGCTGAAACCATGGCAGCCAAGTCAGTGTCTGCAAAGAGTCCACATCAGTGAAAACAACAGATGAAAGGATTGGTTACACTGTGCAGAGTGTGGGAGGGCGTTTTTTTTTTTATCCCCATAACATGCCTGGTAAAACTACATGCTTGCCTGCAGTGTGAAGGGAGACATTTCTATTTGTTCCGGGTCAGCTTTGCAAACGAGTTCTTGCCCCAAAGAACGGTGCGGTGGGATGTAGGTGCCCCGGGCAAAGTGAGATAACCTTCAATAAGGGTTATCTCACTGCAATCCAGCGCTACCTGACATTCGAGTCAGTGGCAGTTAATGCTGGGTCCCTGGGGGATAAACCGCCATGGAGACGGCAAAAGTGATTTATTCAAAGTCACAAGGAGCCGACACTAGGATTTCAGTGTGGTCCACCTACTTCAGAAGATATGTAGTTATTTTTTTTGTCTACTGCAAGCTAGTCTGGGCAATGAAACACATTGAGCGCGCAGACACGCACATGGGAATGACCGCTACTTACACACTAATAAGAGTCACAGGACAGACACCAATCCTCACCTCCCGCTACTCGCAGCTCTCCTGCCCATGCTGCGTCCTCCTCTGCTTGTCCTTGGCTCCAAGTCAATGACTGAGCCACCTGTGCTGAAGCAGGGATATCCTTAAAACCCGACCTGCCGGTGGCCCTTGAGGACTGGAGTCGGCCACCCCCTGTAAGTAGTGGCCCAAATAAATCCTTTTCTTCCGTTTAGATCGCATCCTAGATTCCCATGGAGCGTAGGACGCAAATCTACAGTGAAGGGAAACAGAAGAGGACGCCTTCTCTTCCGTTGCCAGGTTAAGGCCCGACGAGGCCACGTGACTTTGTTTAGCTGGAGGGGCCGTAGGATTACAAGGCTTAAAAGTTTAAAGTCACGTTTAACAATGTTGAGTGTTTTACTTTAAGGTAGAGAGCCATATGTTAATACTGGGGGTGCAATATTTTTTTGGGGGGCGTTTATATCGCTGTGGCGATGCAGTGTGAAATGACCCCGCGTCCATATTTGACACTCTAGGAAGGGGTTAGGGGTGGGGGGAGGGCGCGAACACGGGAGGAGTGCTGGCAAGAGGGCGCAGCGCCAAACGTTTGCACACCCGTGTTAATGCACGGATTTGAATCTCAGTGAACGCACCCACATCCTTAATGTACATTCTTTTCCAAACACCACACCCCGTTTCCTGCATACTGTGTGTGTTTGCAACGTGTGGGAGCCTTTGACTCTTTCAGGATCTGGTACCGTTTAGAACGGCATCAGGTAAAAGAATAAAATCCATTCCCAGGGGAATGTTTTGCTACCGTCAAGTTATCGTTTTTCTAGGAAATGTCTGTAGAAGCGGTGTCTTGTGTTTCAGTCACTCTCTGCATTGGGCAAAATCAGGGGTGTCCACCTGAAGTCCTCAAGGGCCACCAACAGGTCATGTTTTAAGCATATCTCTGCTTCAGCTCCGGGGGTTTAGCCAATGATCTGTTGGTGGCCCTTGAGGACTGAAGTTGGCCTCCCCTGGGCTAAATCATATGATCTTTAGATTTCAGAATAATTTCCTAAGATGAAGAATATTGTATTTGTTAAGCATAATATGAATGAAATGCTTTAGCTAGGTTGTTTCTTGTTGAATTTGACTACTTGTATTACTCTGACTGGGCTGTAATGGAAAACATGGCTATTTAGGAACATAATGCATACATTTTAAAGCAATCCCCCTCACCCAAGAAGCCTATATGAGTGTATCTATAAGTAATAACCATAGAATGTTAGTGTCCTTGTGTCTTGTCCCATGGACATGTCCTGCTCTTAAAAAAAAAGAAAAGAAAACGTTTTTTCGTGTTAAAAGCACAATTTCCTTAATCTCGAGCTGCTGAGGTTACCATGCAATCGGCCAGGGGTGGCCAACTCCAGTCTTCAAGAGCCACCAACAGGTCAGGTTTTAAGGATATCCCTGCTTCAGCACAGGTTGCTCAATCAGTGGCTCAGTTGCGTTTTTCTGGTATTTGGCGGATTGCAATCAGCCAAGTCATGCATTTATCTCCTGCCGCGCATTAAAACTAATGGTGCATTCACAGCAGGCAGGCAATCCAAAGCTTCATTGGAAATGTGTACTTCCTGCGCTCAAAAGCGGTGGCTCGAGTCCCAAAATGCTAGGAGCAAATAGGAAACCATTAACAATTATCCACCAGTGTTAAAGCAGCAATGCTGGTTCCATTTTTTAATTACAGGTTTGAAGCAGAGGGTCTTCAGAACTGAACTGCGTTGATTTCAGCTCCGGGACCCCCTGCTTCCAGAGATGCTTACCTCCGTAGGGGGTGCCGGTATCTCTGGCAAGTTTAAAGGTCCTTGTCATGCGGGTCAATAGGAAGCTGCAACAGATGACGTCGTGGCTTCCTATTGGCCAGCGGGACATTTAGACGCCACCATTATGTTAGGCACGCAAGTTCCCTTACCTGCATAGATACCAGCACCCTCTACGGAGGAAAGTATCTTCGGAAGCAGGGGGTCCCCTGAGCTGAAATTAATGGGGGATCGGCTCCAGAGAACCCTGTAACAAACAAAAAAATGAAACCTGGATTACTGTATTAAGCTGAAAGCTTTCACAAGCATCTCATTCCTGCTGGAGGGGAACTCGTGCAGGGAGATTGACGTTCATACTGACATTAGAATGCAAATAACCAGAGACACAACACATTTTTTTGTGTTCAGCTGATCACAATCTCTAAAGAGATTTACCTCCCAAACATGTTAACTCTGCTGGCCATTTCAAGTCCTTCCCATAATCCATTCAGAGCTACAGGTTCTGCTATGACGTGGTCTCCTTCCCCAAACATAGGACCCTTTTGGAT
This sequence comes from Ascaphus truei, assembly GCF_040206685.1. NCBI lineage: Eukaryota > Metazoa > Chordata > Amphibia > Anura > Ascaphidae > Ascaphus > Ascaphus truei. The sequence continues at coordinate 12,702,908 of NC_134503.1, forward strand.
ATACTTTGAAGCTGCTTTTCCATGTCAGTGAAGCATTTTGAGCTTCATTCATTTAAATTAAACTCCACCACCCCCTCCCCTCCCCCCTCATGAGGCTAAGCCGCTTCACGGCTTATGAAGTATGTGAAATAATAATAATTATTATTTTAACATCGATTTGACGGCAGTTAAGAGCACTTGGCCACCTCGTCTGCCCAATTGTATTGTGTAACATCAGACCCTATTAGAACTCAAGAATTTCTAAATTCCCTTACTGCAGGGGTTCTCAACTCCAGTCCCCAAGACACCCCCGCTCCCCCCCAACAAGTCAGGTTTTCAGGACAGGTGACTCGATCCATCCCTGCTTCAGCACAGGCAGCTCAATCACCTGTGCTGAAGCTGGGCTATCTTGAAAACCTGATCTGTTGGGGTTTTGAGGACTACAGTTGAGAACCCCTGCCTCACTGTAACCACCTCTGCTGGGAATCTATTCCATGAATCCACCACCCTATCCTCACATTTCCCCGAGTCGGTCACCCTCCAGCTTCAGAGCAGGACCTCATATTCTAGTATTTCTCTATGAAATATGCTTCCCTTCTGCACTTTGTTGAAACACTTATGTATTTGAATGTTTCTATCATATCCTCCTCTTGCATGTTTCCTCTAAGCTGTACATATTAAGGTTATTCCGTCTCTCTCTTGACCTAGGCTCTCTCTCGAACTACCGCCCTATTCTCTTCTCCCTTTTGCCTCCAAGCTACATGAGCGACTTGTACACACACACGCAGACACCGACACACTCTCTCGCTCCTTACTGTGGGTGGAGGCCTCCGGTGCTGCAGCAAACCCGTCGACGGAGGTGGTAGTTAGGCTGAGCTACTGGGCATGTCCAACTTCCATCACCGACACACGTGCATGTGCGGCGTGGAACCTCCACTGATGGTCGCCAGGGAAGAGCTGTGGACCGGCTAGAGTTTGGGCACATCTTCCAGCGCTGGCTGGGCCTCCCACACAGCCGGGACAGTTGTCCCACTCTCTCCCCATTGGCGGCCCTGCGTGGAAGTGCCAGCCGGCACTGAGCGACCCGTAGCTACAGAACGAGCCTCGGGTTGCTGACCCCTGCTCTAACATCTGATGCTGTGAGAAACAGCTTCTGTTTTTATACAAAAAGACACATAAAAAAGACACATCTATACAATATAAAAACTGAAGACAGTAGCTTTCCTCTGAACAGGACCTATAATTTATATTTTTTGTACAACAGCCTAGATCTCAAAAACAAACATCATAACCCTGACAATTGAGTGCCACGGCATTGATAGCCTAAATATACGTGCACTTTCGCCTTCCTCAGTACGAACACGCATGTTTAAACCTGAATCAGTTGTGGATACACGCCTAATATTTAAGATTTCCCCTTTCAATATATGCTTACCTGATAAGCAGAGACCGGGACGTTCCTTACAGTCAGCAATGCCGAAAGGGTTAAAAAGGCATATACTTACCAAGTGATTGCCCTATAAATAACTCCCCCTTGAGAGAGCCAGCCCATTGCCTTGAGAAAGTGTTTAAGCGAAACGTACGTCGGCAGTCGGCAACGTCCACTTGATATGACGTCATAGGGAGGGAGACTTTAATGATGGCAAATCCTCCCGCAGATGCATGCTTACGAGCGGTTAATTTTACTCTGTGTTTTTATGTTTCTTCCTTATATTTCTATAGGGGAACCGAGATAAGACAGAGGATATCCAGGGTTCATGCTCCCCTCATTTGCCCTACGATATATACTTACCTTAAATTAGCGTCCACCCGACCGGGGTCTGCACGATTCCCGGTTCGGGCCGGTCTCACTATATGTGCCATCGTATAGATGATTAGGAGCATGGTGCACCAGTTGCAGCTACATCTTTACATGTCCCCATACGATGGCGCACTACACAGCAGTGCGGGAATGGACAGAGCATTATAGCCTTGGGAGAAATGCTTGGGGTATTTAGCTCTATCTTAAGATATACACGTGGACATAAATACCAGCAGGATAGCTATAAATTGCTGCCTTTGTTGGAGACAATTTCTAGCCATAGGAATTGTACCATTAGGCAATCTATAGTGCCCCACAGCTGCACTTGCAGGTACTGTCCTCGGTACACGTGATATACATATCCTTGTACTTTCCAGGATTATCAATAGCACTAAAGTGCTGAAGGGCAGAGCAGTATTTGACTAGCTCTTAAATGTTAGCAGACATTAAACAATCAATTTCTCTTTTAATTTATTGAAGCGTCTATTGTGATATTTATTCACTTGCAAAAGCCTTGACATATATGTATATATTTTAAACATTGTTACCATTAAAGTTGCATTTTAAGTTTCACAACCAAACATGGAGTGCTTCCTATACTTTGATCTCTTTTTCTTTGGGTCCGTTCTATGCTGATAACACCTACATTTACCCAAATGTATTGTGTCACCAACTGTCTCTCCGCAATCTCCTCCTGTATGTCCCAATGTTACCTGAAGCCTGACGTGTCTAAATCAGAACAACTAATCGTTCCCCCCCTCCACTGTCACACCCAAACTTTTCCACACTGTCATTAATACCACAAATCTCATCAACATCCCAAGCCCGCTGCTTTGGGGTCATCTTTGACTCTGCACTCTCATTCAGTTCGTTAATACGTCCTGCCTTCTCCACCTCTGAAATATCGCTAGAATGTGCCCCTTTCTCACTCATGACGCAAGTAAAATCCTAAATCACTCGCTCATTTTGTCCCGCCTTGCTGCGAGACTCACCTATCTCACTCACCGCTCCACATCTGCTTCTCTACTATGCCAATCCTACACTTTCTTCCCATATCCTCTAGAGTTAAATTCCAAATCTTACCCCTGATTTACCAAGCTCTTGACGATGCTGCTCCCCCCCCTTACACCTCAGCCCTCATCTCCAATTACACACCGCTAAGTGCTTCCTCCATTCTGTCCACGACCTTCACTTCTCCTCTTCCTTATTGCTTCCTCTCACTCCCACCACTGAATCCGCGGATTGGATTCTACAAATCCGTCCACGGGTTGCAGAATCCACGGAGTGTATTGGTAATAACAATAAACAATGCCCAAAATGTGAATCGCCCTTTCTGACATTGATCCACTGAAATCCGTGGACCAAAGGAACCGCCCGATCAGCTGCAGATCCAAATTCGCAAACAAAATTTGCCCGTCTCTAGCTCCCATCTAAAATACTTTGCCCCCGTGCTGCACCCTCTCTCTGGCATTCCCTACCACGCACCATCAGACTCTTCCCAACTTTCAGCCATGTAAAGCTCCCGGAAAACATACCTTTTTAAGGATGCCTATCTACCATACACCTAATATACACCCCCTCCCCGTCCCCCTATTGGGATCAGCTGTGCAGCTGGACCACACTTTATGCAACCTGATGCCCCTAGCATCCACCCCCCAAGCTTAATGGGATCAGCTGACTGGACCAAAGTTCATCCTGATGTATACTCCGTCCCTACCATCTGTTTCAACATTGCCCCTTATTCCCTCTAGATTGTAAGTCCCCATGAGCGGGGCCCTTATTTCCTTTTGTGTCATTCTGTTTATGCAATTTATAATCACTCTGTTCCCCCATTGTACTACTGCGGAATATGTTGGAGCTTAATTAATAAACGATAATAATGCCATTAATCTTGTATTTTGCACTTTTTGGCATTTAATTGTAGTTGCCACACTCTTGACCATTCCTCTCTTCTACATAAATCATTACCATTTTTTACCTCCCTCCTCCCCACCCCCCATCATATGGCGCTTGGGGGGTGCAGGGAACATCAAACGGGCAGCCTAAGGGTTAAGTTAGCCACAGGTCAGGTCAGTAGATTGGTTTTATGTAAGGATGGGCACAGTCATAATTTCCAAATCCGAACTTCGAAAACGCAAACCTTAGCAAAACGTTTCACGTGTCAACACGGTTTTCTGCATTGTGAGGGTTTTATTTTTTTTTTGCATTTTTTCCCAATATTATTTTCCCAAATCCAAAACACGAGAATGCTTTATAGCTCGAAAACACCAACAACGGAAATGAACGTTATGACAGTCTTCATGCATTATAGCAATGTATCTATTGCTGACAGGAGGAAGTTAATGGCCGTTGCTAGAAATGATGATCATTTATGTTTAAAGTGGCGTTGGCTCTTGTCGTGTTTTTGTTGTCGTTTGAATAAATGCAGCAGTTCCTTACCTTTCAATGCAATTATCTAAGCTGCTAATCGATTCGTTCTCCGTTATGGAGCGGCGAAGATTCTGCTTTTTAGGGCACCCAATATGGCCGCCTAAATAAAAAGAGGAAGTTGTTCGTGTGGGCTCCTAAATGGTTGCTATAGCAACCCAAGAACGCTTAATACAGGAAAACTCATTAAAAAGGACATTAAAAGTGCGGGGAGGGGGGTAGTACGGATTTAAAAAAAAATGCTATATATTATTGTGAAGATTGAGATAATGTGAGTGGCTATCATCACCTCCATTTTGGCCTAAACCACCATTTTCTGAGTGTTTACTATATGAATGTATATTTGTCTCATTCGTGAATGAATGAATGAACTGTGAATGTTTGAATCTGCAGAGTATCGCTCCTAGATATAACTAACCCTTTTAAATTCCTACAAGGCAGGCAAGAATTGAAATAGCATTCGTAAGCGATTAGACATTCCTGCTGATCTGAGTTCTTTCTTATCTGACAGCCACAGCATACATACAGGGCTGAACACAGTAACTCCCTTATGTCACAGGGTTGGGAGGCCCACATTATGGTAAATTATCGATAAGAATATAGCAATGTAAAGCATATATATGTATCAACTAATATATTTTTGCATGTCATCATATCATCACTTATCTGTAAGCCAGCCCCCTTAAGGGGTGTATTACTCATTTTGAAATGTATTAAAAATGTGATACTAAGCAATATGTTGTCAGAGGCCTGAGTTCTTTCTTTGAACTCTTGTCTCCCAAATTGTGCCTTGGTACAGATAAACTCATGTGTTACTTTTTGAACCCTGTATTTGACTCATTGATCTTATTTCTAAGCTTTGACAGATGGCCCCCGAATAGGGACCCCAATACCTCGGGACCAGGAGACCCCAGACGGAGCAGCTGCCTACATTACTCAAACGTGCACACTTGGAATAAGGTATGGCTTTATCCTTTTTAACAGAAAAAGCCGTTAGATTAAAGTTTGAGTAATCTGTAGACAGTTTGTTCTTTATGGGCAACCTACCTGAGTGACGGGACACCCTGTATCACGTGAGTTTATCAATATTATACTGATCAGGTATTGTTATTGTTGTTTTTGTATTATTGCCATAAACTCAGGTTATACCGTGTGCCGCTAAACGGCAGGGCCAAGTAAGGGCCCGGAAGGTATAATAATTAATAAGGTGTTAAGTCTCCTAGAACTTGGGGAGAGAACTATTGTTAAGGAACAGCAGGTAACTGTTTTTAAGGCCACTGCTCCTTAGCTCTATATTCTACCAAGTAGTGGGCACCTTATTGGTACACGATCGACTGGCGTTGATCGTGTAATACAGGAGAATTATGGGGAACCTACATTCTCAGTCGCCGGCGAAGGGTACGTCCCTTGAAATTATGTGTGGACTTTATGGCAATAAAATGTTTTAAAAATGGATATTTAGTGACGCAGAATATATTGAATAAGAAGGAAAGTGAAACATATCAGGCTCTGTTTTAAAAATAACTGCAGCATTATTGGACCTCCCTTTTTTCTAATCCCCTTTTCCTCATCTCCCTTCCCTCACCCTTTTTCACTGAAAGGTCACAGGAGTTGCATGTCTGTGAGGCACAGGAGTTGCATGTCTGTGAGACATGGAAGTTAATTAGTAACCTAGGAAGAAATGGCTTGAATTTAAGAATGTTAAAGTAGTTCTTTAGGAATGAATGCATTAATACTGCATGGAAGAAAAAGAGGACATCCTCTTTAAATGTTTTTTGTTTGTTTTTATCTTAGAAAGCTCATAGAAACTAGTTTGATGGCATAATAATATACATGTCATGGAGTAAAGTGTTTGTATGCCACTCCTCTGATAGTTAATGTATGTATGTATGAATGTCTTTATTCATATAGCGCCATTAGTGTACATAGCGCTTCACATTGTCACTTGTTGTACTAATCATAAAAATAACAAATAATCTCTTGTAAAAGGGTCATTTAAGTTTAAACCCTTTTGTCAAAGTGTATTAAGCCTGCTGCCATTTACAAGGCATGACAGTAGCATTTAAAATAAACCTAGGAAGTATTGTATGTTAAAGTCTGTTAGTGTAATATTTTAAAAGAGAATGAAAATTTGGCAGTTGTAAAAAGAAGTAATTTCACCCTGACTCAAATATGAATTTGTATTTTTTTCACAGTAGCACATGTTTGTTCCTGGGCGTAGGAAATACTGTGTTACAATATTTAAATGAAGTTTTCAATTTAAATTTTATGTGCTGATTTAGAGGAGTCAGGACTAAAAGCAAGGTATATCTAGAATGCAAAGTTTTAAAAAGTAAATGTTTATTTTTTATTTAAACAAAAAGAAAGAGTCTGATCTTATGGAGTAAGGAAGCTTTATTAAGTTTTACTCTGGCCCACAAGATTAAGATCGTGTTGGAGTTTTGTAGAAAGAAGAATGAATGTTGATGGAAGATAAACTCAGAGAACGTGTGTATGTGTCTGTGTGGGTGGGTGTAAGAAAGATAAGGAATTATAAATATATAGTAAATAAAACAATAAGATTTATGTTTTATAAGAAGGGTTGCAAAGATGGTTTTGTGTTTGTTTTTGTGTTATCAAGGTTTTTCTGTTCAAACTTATAATAGGAAACTAACGGTTTGTTTTCTTAAATACACTGCTCGTCTGATTTTTGAACAGTAGTCATTTAAAAGAGGGAAGGTTAAAAGCAGCCAAGTGGGCTGGCCCCCCTCCTCCAGCTTAAGGAATGTACAGAGACCACGTTCCAGGCATGAAAAGTTAACTAGAAACTGAGAGAAAAAAAATAAAAGAAATGTTTAAAAGCAGCTTAGTTATAGTATGGGGAAAGAGAATGATATTGTAATTTATTTATTTTTGGGACTGAGTTTGCAGGATCAAACAGGTCTGTTTTGGGTTTTTATCTTATTTTTTGTAAAGTTCATTTTGCTCTGTATCAGAGAAATGTGAAATTATGCTTATTTATTGTGCTTTCTGTTTTTTGAATCTATTTTAGGATAAATACCTCATAGTTTATGAAATGCTTTAGATGGCATAGCTCCCATTATGTAGGAATTATTACAAGAAGGGGTTATAATCCCCACATGCAGTATCCAAATTACCTCTACGCAGAAACCAGTAAACACATTTAAATTCCACTTGTTCTATGTTTTTAATTCTATTTGTTATAATTGTTTCATTAACAATACAATAATATTTAATATGTATTTCCGTATTTGAACAGTGTCAAAAGTATACTCAGTACTTCACAAAGCGTACAATATAAACGAGTAAGCATAAAATCAGATATGAAATAATTTTTCCTATAAAGTTAACTGCATATGAGATGTATTTTTATAACTTTTAACCATTACCTCTCCTTTCCCTCCAAAAGGTGTCTTAATTTGAACCCTGATCTATAGCCTCTCATTTTAAAGAATGCAACTGTAGGCTATCTAGAATTTATTTTTTAAAGCAGTAGCTATTGTCAAATTCATGATATATATATTTAAATCTCAAGCTGCTGATGTTTTAAATACCATCATCCTTTGTCGTATGTTGTTCACATGTCATAGGATTTGCATATGAACAAAAGAGAGGATAATTTATATGATTTTCCATTACACACCTGTCTATATGCGGACTCTGCCTATTTTGTTCATTGCAACATTACCTTATGTGTGTTGTTTTGTTATTTATCCTTGAATATTCCTTGCCGATATGACTCCATTCATATTGTGTTGTGTTTTGGTGCTGTCTACTCATTGCTACACATAGCAACATGTTATTTCATGAATATTCATGTAGAGAGGGATATACACCATCTCTTTACATTTTCCAGCATAACTATTGGATAGCTTTATTTTGAGTCTGTTTGGGAACTAAGAATTCATGTGATGAGCTGCTACTATGCAGTGTTTTGTGGTGAAGCTAATTAGCATTGTTAGTATATTATGGTCACTGGCCCCTCATGTTCTGATAGGGCTTTGTGTTTATATTAGCATTTTTGTTTACCGTATACTGTCTGTTTCGTTCACATGGGGACTCTTTTATTTATGATTTATTAGTTGTCATTTTATGCATTTTGTAAGTTTTTAGCTTGTAAAAAAGTTGTATACGTTTTAGTTGTGTTAAAGTTAAGTTTATGTGGATATTTCCCATTTGGTCTGTAATAAATTTGATATTAGTGGTATTAGTTATTTAACTGGTACTTTATGTATATTTTACATAATACAATGAGTGCAAGCTTTAGGGACTTTTAGTAACAACCCCTTGTCACTTATCAGTGTTCTCTTACGATACTTTCCTATGCACCGTTGATTTCTTTCTTTTGTAAGTTGGTGAGCAAGGTATTTTTGTGTTTATTTTATACGCGGATGCCAAGATAGTGGTGAAAAACAAAAGAAAATTTGAGCTGATACTAAATTATAGTGGTTAAAAGCACTCTCCTTGTGCTTTTATTAATGAAATGTTTAAGTCTCTCCAAACTTAGGTGCAGCTTATACAGTCTACCAAGGAGAATACAAAGCAGCATCATCGCAAGAAAAAAGTGCCGGCACCACCGTAAACAGTTAACAAAGATAAAGAATCATCAAGCCAGCGTTTTTTACCAACTGTTAGTGTTTCTAGGCACAATAATCCTAGAACATTTAACCACCAAGGAATTAAGACTTCAGGCAAGGCCCGGTCTTAAACGAACAATTTGTTTTTTCTGAACTCAATATTATCAAGGCCCGGACTTAAATGAACAATTTGTTTTTTCAGGACTCAATATTATTTTTTATGCTTTAGAGTGTGTTTTAAGATGTATGCCCTGCTAGGCAAGATCAGCCTACACCATCCAGATGATGATAAGGGATGATCAGTTTTGAAATATTTGTAATGTTCATTGTTTTATGGTCACATTATTTTGCAGACAATCATACAATCTTGCACAATGCTGCACAGGTTAATGGGTCACAAGGGAATATATACAATGAATCCCTGCCATACTCTAGTGGCCCCCAATGACGTAAGAGAGAATTACATTTAACCTCTTGAGTAGGGATACCTTACACTAATGCCGAATTTAAAATGATGAAATGTTAATTTGAATTTGTTTACAGGAAACTTTTCTAAACCGAATTCCACTGGTAAATGAGGTTCCTGTAGGTGGAAATTACACTGGGAACAACAATCAATTTATGGGTCAGGTGTCTCCACCAACTAATGAAACTTGAAAGAAAATGTATTTACAGCCCTGAACTAAAAATTTACAGGGAGGATGTAGCCTTAATTTTTCAGTTTTAATTAAGATAGTAAAAGGTGCTTACACAAATTCTAGTTTACCTAGGGGAGTGTATTGGCTTTGTGGAAAATGGGCCTACAGAGTATTACCATGTGGTTGGACAGGGTCCTGCTATCTAGGTACAGTTGTACCTGCCTTTACAATGACCCACTGGCAGGATCAGGAATAGCAGAGCCACTTCCAACGCACAGGGGTTGAAAAGTAGTCTATGGAAAGAATAATTTTGGGCTAGCTTATTTCCTAATGTAGGAGTTGAGTTGCTATATGACAGGCTCAATGTACTTACGGATGTACTGGATGATGTTCTCAATCATACAACTACATTCATTAATTTACTTAATCAAGAGCAGGTACAGATTAGATTAATAGCCCTACAGAATAGAATGGCACTGGACTATATTTTAGCGTGTGTGCCCGAGTTAAAGAGCAATGTTATGTTATTTAGAGATCAAAGTGGTAAGATTGAGCATGAGGTAGAGAAGATCGCAGAGATACAGGAGAGATTAAGGAAAGGTGGAGATAAGAGGTGAGTTTCGTTAGGAATTACCATGTTGGTTGGTTTTCTAGAAGCGAAACTGATGGATGGATTTGTCTGTGTGTTTGCAGTTCTGATTGTTTTGTATGACTGTGTCATGTGCAGTAAATCCATACTGCAAAGGTGTGTAAAACCCTCTACCCAGGCCATGCCACTGATCACAGACCACACTACGGAAGATGCAATCTCAGAAGGAAAAGTCAGTCCTCCTCAATGGAATACAGATGAAGATGATGGCAGAAAGACCAACCTGGCTGAGATGATAGCCAGCAGCTCTGTGAGTTTCCAGAACTATCAAAGCCATGCAAATTGGGGCCCTCCAGGCCAGTGCAACGCTTCTGAGTTTTATCTGAATTATCCTTAAAAGACTATGTTTTCAAGAATAAAAAGAGAGGACTGTGAAGATTGAGATAATGTGAGTGGCTATCATCACCTCCATTTTGGCCTAAACCACCATTTTCTGAGTGTTTACTATATGAATGTATATTTGTCTCATTCGTGAATGAACGAATGAACTGTGAATGTTTGAATCTGCAGAGTATCGCTCCTAGATATAACTAACCCTTTTTAATTCCTACAAGGCAGGCAAGAATTGAAATAGCATTCGTAAGCGATTAGACATTCCTGCTGATCTGAGTTCTTTCTTATCTGACAGCCACAGCATACATACAGGGCTGAACACAGTAACTCCCTTATGTCACAGGGTTGGGAGGCCCACATTATGGTAAATTATCGATAAGAATATAGCAATGTAAAGCATATATATGTATCAACTAATATATTTTTGCATGTCATCATATCATCACTTATCTGTAAGCCAGCCCCCTTAAGGGGTGTATTACTCATTTTGAAATGTATAAAAATGTGATACTAAGCAATATGTTGTCAGAGGCCTGAGTTCTTTCTTTGAACTCTTGTCTCCCAAATTGTGCCTTGGTACAGATAAACTCATGTGTTACTTTTTGAACCCTGTATTTGACTCATTGATCTTATTTCTAAGCTTTGACATTATCTAATGCTATACAACTGATTTATTTAAAAAAAAACACACATATAGGATAAGTGGAAGTTTGCGTAAAAAGATGATACTAATAACATTGTGTAAATTCCTCCATTAATACATGTTTTGTTCTTTTAGGTTGGACCGTTTCAATGGCAAGCGACCTGTAGAAATTCAGCTCTCCGACCTGTTAATTTAATCCGGAATGAAGCCGCATATGTCAATCAAAAACATTTGCAAATTATTTTCCCTCGTCTTCTCAACGCTCACCGCGCTTTATTTGATCTACATCGTGGTGTTGGTGATATTCTTGCCGGCGCAAACTTTCATCTTCCCACTTCTCCAACCAACAGATTTACAAGACGAAGAGTGCAACGGCAACTTGGCAAATGATACCATAATTAAAGTCAAGAACAGCAGAACCTACTTGGTCGCCGCCTACTTAGATCTCCGAGGGAGCAGCAGCGTCCGCGTCCTCGGAATTACGTACCGATACGAACAGGAACCGCTTTACTGCCAGTTCTGTTTTTATGGCGCCAACGACACCGTGGTTGCCGAATTTCAGATCCATACTGATCACTTTGACTTCCCATATGGAACCACGGACATTGTCTGCAACTTGAGAGATAATCGGATCCCGCGGTATGTAGCGATACATCGGGGAGCCGATCCTGCGCCCTCCTTTCCCACGTATCTAAAAATCCAAAATATCAAACCTCAGGGAAATAACTCGCCGCTGACGTTCGAATATGATTTCCTCATCTGCATTTCGGCCTTGTTTGGGTCATACCGCAATATTCTTCAGTTTATTCAGTCCATGGAAATGTACCAAATGTTGGGAGCCCAAAAAGTGATCATCTATCACACAGACTCTAGCCCACTAATGAAGAAGATTCTGTCATACTATACCCAGCTTCATTTTATAGAGGTAATATCTTGGCCCATCACCTCGTTTTTAAACGTTTCAACTGGATGGCACTACCCTGAGCATCCAGGGAATCTCCATTATTATGGTCAAACGGCTGCTTTAAATGACTGTATCTATCGCAACATGTATAGAAGCAAGTACATAGCCCTCAACGATATTGATGAGCTTATTTTACCGGTCGTTCATAGAGACTGGCCTGAAATGATGGAGTATCTCCTACAAGCCAATCCAATGGCGAGCATTTTTATCTTTGAAAACCATTTCTTCCCAACGACATTGCAGGACAAAACTAATTCCTTGACGCCGGAGGATTGGAATGCTATCCCGGGGCTGAATATACTGCAGCATACGTATCGGGAGCCCAACAGACCTTATGAAGTGAACCCTACAAAGATGATCCTAAATCCTAGGAAGGTGGTGAGAACATCAGTGCATTCCCCACTGGACTTTATCGGTGACCAGTATCATGTATCTAGCGACATCGCTAGACTTTGTCATTACAGAGGACCCAAACAAAAAGAGCTGGAGAAGGAATACCTAATAGAGGATACAATAATGTCCAAATATGAAACAGCCTTAATTGAAAGAGTGAACGCTGTGTGGAATAATGTTAACCTTCCGAACATCGCACGCAAAAAGGGGAGAAAATGAAACGATGGAAAGGGGCAGACGTCTTTTTCGTTGCACTGGAGAAATGGTTACTAGTAATCGGGCATCACTGCGAAATGATTGCACAGATACAATCAATTGGCTGTGTACGAACCACAAGTAGAAATGGATTATTACCATAATGTGCAGCTCTGCCGGGACAATCGGATTACTTTGCGAATTCCGATGCATCTGCCAAGTGCCTCGTTTGACCAAATCAAAACTGCATCGGTAATGTCTCTGGTATTTACACAGAGATGACGCTTTTAATAGATTTTTGCACAAATTTTACACATTCTGCGTTAAGCGTTTAAACATTTTGTAATGCGCGATGGGGCCTGCCAATCACGGGTATAACTTGATTTATGTGATAATCTCTGATATGTGTGTGCGTTTGTCCGTTCTAACGTTTATTTACCCTCTTTGGCAGCCCCGGGGGCCACACTGTGGGCCGTTAGGCAAAACCTGGATCTGGGGACCGAACCTTTGCTACTTTTGCACATTCTGTTATTTGAAATAATCCTGCTTTTTATGAAATATGCATTTATTTTGGGGGAAAAAATTAAAATAATTTTAAAACACTGTGTCTTCATCCAAGGGGTTATTAAATGTAATCAATAAACACTACTCATAAACACTCTCGTTGATGATATCTTTGGTAAATCAACTGACTGTGCACATATCTACATTCTCTTTATCCCACTTTTTAAAGCAGCCAATCCTGTGTGGAGGTTTTTCTTTTTTAATCAGGATTCACTCACTACAGTGGAATGACTAATTCGGAGCTGATATATGAGTACAAAAGTCAAATATACATAAGTGAGTATGGGATGTGTGATAGAAAAATGTGGATTGAAAATTGGTTCAAGGATAGACAACAACTGTCGTAAATGGAACTTTTTAAGGATTTGCTAAAGTTGTGAGTGGAGTACCTCAGGGATCGGTACTGGGACCCCTGCTTTTTAATTTGTTTATTAATGACCTTGAGGTTGGCATAGAGAGCTAAGTCTCCATCTTTGCTGATGATACTAAATTGTGTAAGGTAGAATCAGAGCAGGATGTAATTTCTCTCCAGAGGGACGTGGAGAGATTTGAAACGTGGGCAGGTAAATGGCAGGTGAGGTTTAATACAGATAAATGTGAGGTTACGCATTTGGGAAACAAGAATAAACAGGAAACCTACATATTAAATGGGGATACCTTAGCAGAATTCTTGATGGAGAAGGATTTTATCTTGCATTAAAGAGGGAATGGATGGAAGGGAAGGAAACACAATTATGCTCCTCTACAAGCATTAGTTAGACCAGGTGTGCGCAAACTGGGGGGAGCGGGCGAGACTTTCTGGTGGGGGGTGCGACGCTTACCGAGGCCCCACGTTCTTGGCCAAAGAATTTAAATCAAATGCCGGGTGACTGCGCGAGTCCTCTGTATGTTCCCTTACCTTGTTTCCGACTTCTTCGGGCGTCGCCATGGCAACGTCACATGAACCCGCTGCGTCATTTCACGCCGAAGACAAGGTAAGGGGGGGCTGCTAGCGGGGGGAGAGCAGGCAGGGGGCGCAGGGGAAAAGTTTGCGCACCCCTGAGTTAGCTGTCAATTACTGAGGGAGCGTCCAAAGTCACGTCCCACAATGCCTTGCCACTGTGGATGCAAAGCATTGTAGGGAGCTACTTTGAAAGCTCCTGCTGTAATTGACAGCTATACCACCCATGCTAAGTTGCAGTTTGGGGCCTTACCAAGTGCGCTGTCCCCTCAGGCATCCGCTGTACTTCCTGGGATCCACCATTACATATTATTTTTGTCGACCCCCTTGGAGACACCTCACAAACCCTTGTTGGGAATCACAGTCAGAGGCAGCAAATAGAACATTTCTCAGTGTGTAAAGTAATGCCATTACTACATGAATAACTACAAAAATGTGAACTTCAATGTCAATAAAGCATAATTTTAGCATACAGAAACATTGGTGAGTTTGGTATAATCAGTCTTAAATTAATGGCTTAAAGATGCCCCCTAGTGGGCAATTTATTTAAAACATGTAGAGCACACTATGATATACAGTAGCAATTTATCCAATTAAAAAATGTGATCCACAAATATCTCCAATACCATCACATTTGATCACAGCCCCATTTACAGATCACAATGATAAACACTTCACTCAAATTATTTTGTTTTCCCTTCTGTGAACTTGGGGCGTTTCTGGGAACTCAAATTTACCTATTTTGAGAAAATCCTGGTTCCTATTCTATTTCCCCACTCGCCCCATTCTTTTGCCATGACTCAGAGGATAATATTGTTGCCCAATTGCCAGTGAACCAAATCAATGAGACAACTGAATTATCTCATTTATTCATTGTCTGGGCCTTGTTATTCTTCCAGACACATACAGGGGAAGTAGCAGAAAAAAACTGGGGGGCTCAACTCCAGTCCTCAAGCCCCCCCCCCCCCCCAACAGGTCAGGTTTTCAGGCTATCCCAGCTTCAGCACAGGTGGCTCAGAGGCTCTGTGGAAGACTGGGCAACTGATTGAGCCACATGGGCTGAAGCAGAGACTAATTACACCACCTGGGCTGAAGCAGGGATATCCTGAATACCTGACCTTTTTGGGGGTCTGTCTGTCTGTCTGTCTGTCTGTCTGTCTGTCTCTCTCTCTGTCTCTCTCTCTGTCTCTCTCTCTGTCTCTCTCTCTGTCTCTCTCTCTGTCTCTCTCTCTGTCTCTCTCTCTGTCTCTCTCTCTGTCTCTCTCTCTCTGTCTCTCTCTCTCTCAGAATATTGAGAATTAATGCTCTGAGCAATTGCTCAAAATATCCTACTGTATTCTTAAAAACAAAAACAATAAATATGTATTCACAATTATGCTATGTATATTTACATGGTGTACAAAACAATGTGCAAAGAAATTGCTGTGATATATATACAATACTGTAGTGTGTTTAAAATCCTATGGTGAATGCAGGGCAAAGGATAATGCAGTCAGTTCACTAATGTGAACACTGCCATCTATTGGTTGTAGTGTCGAGGTACATGGTAAATAAAGCTATTGGTTAATCTGTATCCATATCTGAGTCTACAGATACACAATTCTCCAAAATCACCTCAGATAAATCACTAAACACAACGCGTGGTAATGATACATGCTTAGCTTAACTCGCAGGTGTATAAACACCCGCCCAGATATACTGTGTTACACTGTATTAGCGTATGATTACACTTGTGCTGCAAGTGGAGCAATAGTAAAAAGGCTCCACAAATGCTGGTAGGTACTACGAGATCATAACAATGTGCTATTAAATGGTAAAAAGCACCACACAACCGTTTTAGTAAATTGTCGGATCAGACCCTCTTCACCGCATCAGCGTGCCGACGCGGTGAAGCGGGTCTGATCCGACAAATTTATATATATTTGTAATGTTTCCACCTTCAATCAGTTCATTCGCAGTGCAGCAGGGCCCTCTTGTGGATTGTGTGGTTGATAAAGTTCACATACTTACATGAACATGCTACATTCCTAATGCAGTGCTGGCCAACTCCAGTCCTCAAGGGGCACCAACAGGTTTTCCAAATATCCCTGCTTCGGCACACGTGGCTCAGTCATAATGACTGAGCCACCTGTGCTGAAGCAGGGATATCCTGAAAACCTGACCTGTTGGTGGCACTTGAGTAATGGAGTTGGTTACAGCTGTCTTAGTGCATTACTTTAATTGTTTGGTGTTGCTGGAACTGGGTGTTTGCCATAACTACACCACTGTTTTGTCACCCGCAGAAACACCCCACTGTAAAAACACTCGAAGCAAACAAAAACATGATTGCAGCACACATGAATTAACCTGCTTTCTGGGTGGGAAAAGCCTGCAATACATTGCACAAGGAACACCTAGCCACGCTTCGATTCCATTATAGGATTATCTTATTTGGCAACCCCCTCCCCCCCAATAATATCTGAAATCGCAGGCAATTAAACGGTTTAATGGTTTCCCGCACCCTTTTATCCTCTTGCAGCTCTTCTTACATTACTTAAAGCTTCAAAAATCTTTACAGCATCCAAAAACACTTTCGCTTGAATTATGCAGTTGTAACATACTCAATAGAGATGTATGTAAAAAAAAAATTGCTGAAGTTCATGAACCAGACACGTTTTTCTCTCTATTCCCCCCCCCCCCCCCTGGAGGGGAAAAAAAAAGTGAGAATAGAAAAAGTTCACAAAAACAAAATACAATAATTGTCCATCAGTAACCCCTTCAATGCCCTCGGGGTAATTATTAACATTCCCTCAGCAATGGGGGAGGGGTGCTCTGATTCTGCCCCCATCAGCTGAATCTGCTCCTCAGATTTTATTTAATGTAAGCCATTACATTACATACAGAGGGTTCTTTTTTTTTTTTTACCATAAAGTGTATTTGTTTATCATAAACCATCTGCACTATTTCTATTCCTCTTTTCTTTCTGAGTACACCTGGATTTCCTGACATCACATCTACAGAATTGCCACCGGTTATGGATATGCTTGATTACACCACTCCATTGTGAGTATAACATTTGGAGAGCCACACCCTGTGTGGCTATCACCTTGCACATACCATATTGCCCTGTGCCGTTTCTTCTTCACCCTCGATACAGTCCCCCTCTCCCCTGCTTTTGGAGAGTTCTTTACAATGCATCTGATCTCAGACGCGCTATTAGAGAGGGTTGGGGTTCCTTACAATGCATCTGATCTCAGACGCGCTATTAGAGAGGGTTGGGGTTCCTTACAATGCATCTGATCTCAGACGCGCTATTAGAGAGGGTTGGGGTTCCTTACAATGCATCTGATCTCAGACGCGCTATTAGAGAGGGTTGGGGTTCCTTACAATGCATCTGATCTCAGACGCGCTATTAGAGAGGGTTGGGGTTCCTTACAATGCATCTGATCTCAGACGCGCTATTAGAGAGGGTTGGGGTTCCTTACAATGCATCTGATCTCAGACGCGCTATTGGAGAGGGTTGGGGTTCCTTACAATGCATCTGATCTCAGACGCGCTATTAGAGAGGGTTGGAGTTCACAATTTCACAACATAACTATAGGGTTCATTAGCCCAAAAAAAGGTTAAAAACAAAAAAAACAAAAACACTGACAACATAAGTTAATAATAAAAAAATAAAACTAAAGACCAGTTGCTCTCCCATTAAACATAAAAATCCCTCCTCCTAAATATCATCTGTTCTGGCCCCTTCTGAGAACTAGTTGCTCCACTTACCCCCTTGGTGTATTCCTGTAGCAGGTGGCTGCATTCTGCTGTCCCAGCCAGGTATCCTCTCCGCCTCCTGCTAATAACATCATCACCCAGTGACATAGGATCCCTGGGAGAGGCAGCAGCCTGAAATCTGCTAAAGGAGCACAGCAGGGAGCTGCAATGTGTATCACCTCCCCACAGGCCAGGTAGGGATTGAGGGCAGTTATTGTAAGGGAAAGCCCCTCTCTCCCCTCTTTTTTTTCCCCCCCCTGGAGTCACGTGACCAATTATGGACTTGGGACCAACACCAAATAAAAGTGTAACGTGTTCTGAAACCGTCTGTGGGTCACTAGAAAACATCACAAAACGGACTTTCAAATCATCGTTTGGAAATGTTATTGCAAAAATCTTACATGTCCCTTGTCCACACACAGGTAAACTGCATTGGCAGTAGAGGGGTTAAAAGTCAATGTGAAGGTCAAAATGTGTTGCTAAATTCTGGCAGAATTGTGGACATTTTTTTGCCAGTTCCCCCAGCACAGAGACCATTGAAACTGGTTACATTTGCATCTTGGGAACCAGAGGGCCCCCGGAAAATAACCCACTAAGCACATTTGAAGACATTTGCAAGTTTATAATCCTCTGTATGTTTTACTTGTTGCATATTGCATGCATTGTCTTTTTAATTGCAGCAAGGTATTAAACCAGCAATGCAACGTAGGGAAGTCTTTAGCAACATAGTTGCATATTCAGGGTAGCCACTCACTAGTGGTTTGTTTTTGGTTCTAGATATTTTTGATGTTTTGGACGTGCTGTGTTGATTTGTTACATTTATTTTTTGTGTGTGTTGGTTCTGGTTTTGCTGAAACTCAATTTGTTGGGTGAGGGGGGGGGGGGTTGCGGGTGAGGGTGGTGGTTGAGAGATGGGGTTGTTTTTTTAATAAAACTATCGGTTGGGGAATCAAAATAAGTAGAGAAATGCTAAAATAGCATAATAAATGATAACAATTCTCAAAATAAGTGGAAGATTTTAAAAGCTATTTGGCAGTTAAATTAATATATCTGAAAAACAGAAAAATAATTGAAAAACATAAGGCGAGAAACTGTCCAGATTGGAATTTGCCTGGTTTTGTGGCTTTGGTTCTAAATAATTTGGAGTTTTTGGTTCTACAATATCTTAAGGATTTAGCTTTTGTATTTGACTTTGGAATGTAAGGTTCTGGTTAATTCTCATTCCCCACACCTGGTTTTGCCCACCCCTACTTTATATTAAATTCTGTTGTACGTAACAACGGCCAATCTTTTGGATTTCAACACAGCCAAAGAGCAGATCCCTCCAGTTAGGAGACCAATGCTGAAATAGCACTTGAATGAAAGAAAACTGAACATGTGATCGTACTCTCCTGTCTCCACAGAAAGACTTTGGATCACTTTGTCAACATTCTTAACCAAGTTTGTACTGTACTTCCAAATAGTGGTGTCATTTATAAGAGAACGAGGAGATAGCGATGGTTGAGAAGCATCTCGGCAGTGATACAGGAGTGAAATGTCCGAAGTAATTTGAACAGTTTTTGCATAAGCCTTGAGAACCGAGTGAACGGATGTCTGGACCACCTTCCTCGGATTAATAATCATTTTTCGGTTATTGAAGGCGTTTTTCTGTATCGGCTCTCTGTAAACATGTTGCAGTATATTATCTCCAGGTAGGGAACGCCATGATGTAACATTAAACAAAGGATCAAACACAGTCCTGGGAAAGACGTGATTTTCAAACTGGAACACACTAGCATCTGGGTAATTGGTTTCAAGGGCGTCCATCATTGATGTCCAGTCTGGGTATTTAACGGGCAAAATAATTTCATCAATATCATTGAGTAACACAAACTTGCTGCTGTACATATTTCTGTAAACACAGTCATTCAATGTTGTTAGTTGTCCATAGTAGCCAATATCTTTAGCATCCATAGAATGGTGCCATTTGGTAGATACCTGTAGATACGAATCGATTGGCCATTCCACAACCTCTACAATACCTTCGGAGACGTAATACTTCAATATGGTTTCCATCTGCTCACTGCAGCTATTTTTGTATATTGTGACCCTTTGAGCCCCGAGCAGTTTATACATCTCCATAGACTGAATGAACAACAAAACATTGTTATAATTACCAAACATGGTGGAAATGCAAACTGTAAAATTAGAAGAAATTGACTGAGATTCATGGCGTTTTATTTCAAAAACAGGAAGCTGTCCATTCTGCCGTTGAGAAGACCTGTAAAATGACACAAGGTTTGGGTTGCAAGATGGCGGCTCTGTACACAGAATGTCCGCGGTACCGTACGGGAATCCAAATCTATCAGAGTGAAAATCCACGTCTGCTTTTACTGGAACAGAATCCCGAGAAGTGCTGCAGTAAAAAGAGCAATAGAGATCAGTGACATCTTCATGGTAAACAATAGCAATGACGCGGATACGCCTGGTTTCTCTGTCGTCGTAATAGGGCGTTATAATAAAGGTCTTGTTATCACTCAATGGAGTGATGCTGCCAATTTCTAATTTCAGTTGCGTTTCCTTTGTACTGTTCTCAGATAGTCGTGTTCGGTGGTAAAACACGGAGGTAAGAGTAATCATTATTAAAAAACTGCAGACAGAGGATTTGTGCGCCATTATTTGGATTGTTTTTTTTTTTTTTTGGTTCTTTATCGAGAGCTTTACAAATCTGCAAGAAAAGAAAAATACGGCACGGTGTGTTAGCAATTTGTAGCACTTTCTATTGGCATTAAATTGCATAGACGTGTGCACTAATAGTGTAACACGGAGCAGGAAGCAAAACTAATCGCACGTTGCACTTTTTTAATGGTGCATGTTCAGTGATTCTTAATTCTGACAGAACATTGCATTACAAACCACAGAGAAAAATAATGTTACATAGTTAAAGATTGGTAATCTGAGTGAATAATGTAAATGGTAAAGAGTCACAGAACTAGCTGAGGTACAATTTGAAGCCAGAAGTTTGTGTATTCAGGGTAACCCTTTAAAACTTCACGACACTGCATCGTCAGACGTGAGCACAACACACACATATTTTGAGGGGGTTGAGGTTGTGTATAAAGATGATGTTGCCTGAAACCTTGAATCTTACCAGAGCCACAAACACACCAAGTACCCTTTCAATTTACCTGAGGGAGGAAACCAACTCCAGTGAGAAGCCAGGCAGATGGATTCCGGTGATGGCGAGGCAGAACAATGATTATACACTTTGTTTATAAAAAAATATATGCACATAGGGAAACCCTAGTTCAACCTTCAATTAAGTAGCGGTAGGTGCTCCTTTGGGATAGGTACACAGTATATGCTAAACAAATAAAAAGTAATCCCAGTCATGGCACTCATGTCCCCCAAGTACGTGGAATGGGTGTCAGATAATAAAACTTAATGATTACTAAGTAGTTATAAAGTAATATGAGTTTAGAAGCGATTTGGGAATTGCAAGCGCTGTTCATTTGCTGGCGATTGTGACTCAGCGGAAGACGTTCAGCTGTAAATGCTACTTTGTGCCCTCAATGAGGTCGGGTACGTTTCGTAAATACCCGTTAGACACGAAGAGGGTTATACATTTCCGGGTATTACCGCAATCCCTTCACGTTTGACAACTTGTTACATTTTCCAAACTTTTTGTTACTTTTTACTATAGTATAGTATTTTCTTAATATTTGACTTCCTCCGTCTTTGTTTCCGCTCTCCTGTTATGTCTTTCAAATTCTTTCTCTTCTGTCTCCCCCCCTACAGACCCAAACGTACTCTTTTCAGATGGACCTAATGTCTGTTTTAAAAGAGCTTTCCCTGATTATTATTATTATTATTTTAATTATTACCTGAAACAGGGGGTCCTAGAAAGCTCATGAGTGGTCCACCAAAGTCCGGGTACCCTCCTGTTCAAGAGTGGTGAGACTGTTCACGATGGGTGTCCAGCCGGCAATTTTGAGTGAGCAGCCAATGGAACAGACATGAAGTCTTCGGGATATTACGCTGCGGCTTTCTATTGGCGACTCTGACAGCCATGTCTGTTGTTGTATTGTGTGTCAGAACCATGTGACCCTCCCCTAGTTCAGGTAGGATTTTAAAATAAAACACCCTAGGTGGAACTGCTTCTTTAGTAGTATCAGGAGTAGAGCGCAGAAACGGCCTCCATGAGTGCACTGGAGGCCTCTATGCATTTCGCGTGAATTACGCTTCGTCAGGGGGTGAAACGCGTAGAGGTATCCAGTGTGTTAATTCCTACTTACCGCCTCAAAGAAACTAATCAGGTGAGTTTGGCACGACCGTAACTTTATAAATAGTGAGGATCTGAGGCGTCCAATTTGTGTAATGTCACTTAAGGGGTTTGGCTCTGCTTCCAAATGGCCACACCTACCAACGCGTTTCACGAGATCCTAGCTCACTTTGTCAGAGTTGCTTATACTGAGACCAGCGAGGGGAGCTTTTGTAAACCCTCAAGTAAGTCAGTGATAGATTGAAAACTTCAGGCCTGCAAAAAAGAATCTCATTAATAGCTTGCAATATATACTTTTGGATGGAGGGGCTCCACCAATGTGTCATAGGCTTATTAATACTTATACAATATGCCAGTGGTAAATACAAACACATGAAGGAGTGGCTCAGTGAATATAGGCACTGACTGAAAGTATTAACACAGAATTTCAAGCCTTTGGTTTTTTTATTGTGATATTCAAGGAAATGGGTGGTTAGTCCATGTTTAAGATACCCATTTTCAATGTTCCTTTTGTGCTCCACAAATCGGCACTTTAACGTCCTTTTAGTGCGGCCCACGTATTGCTTCCAACAGGGGCACTCCCAGGACTACATAGGTGGTATTGCAGTTATTGAATCGTTTGATCTTATATTGAAAACCTGTTTTTCAAGGGATTACATTTCTACTTTGACCAAGAAAACTCACAGAGGAAACCAGCTGGAATGTGCTGGTAATACTATCTCCCTTTACACTTGCTAAGTGCGAGTACTGTACATGTTTTATACTTTTGGTCCATTTGTACGTGATAAGTGGTTGATCAGGAAGGATGTTGTTCAGGCACCTACCTTCTTTTAATATATATTGCCAATTAATTTACATGCTCCTTCATTGAAGTTCATAATAAATCTGATTGTTATTCTGGTTTATGACTCGAGTTTTTTTTTTCTTGAGTAGAGTCTGTTGGTCAGTTCATCTTGCTTGAACTAGGGACTTCTAAATACATTTTGGATTATAAAAGAGATTTTTCATAATTTCACTTTTTTTGTCCAAAGTTTTCTCTTTTAGTGCAGTTACATAGTTACATATGTAGCGAGGTACCCCACCCTTACCTCCGGTGAGGCGGAACTGCTCCATTGCTCCGTGGGACAGGGGGAGAGTTGCGGCGACCATTTTGGGCATCGCGGGACTACAACTCCCAGAAGCCTCGGGAGAAATTTGCGGTGGCCATCTTGCAATGGCTCCGCATGTACGGAAGCGGGACTACGACTCCCAGAATCCTCGGGGGGGGATAGAGCACATGGGCTGTCCCAGCCAATGGGATGATGCAGCCCTTTGGAGCAGGATATCCTCTGCTGGGCTCAAGGTGAACGTGGCAGTCCTGACAGGCAGCAAGGGAAGAGGTAGTGTCCAGGGAGCTAGTAAGCCCCTGGACTAGACCACACTTCCCCTGCTGGCCCCAGTTAGCTTCCCCTGCACAGTAGAGGAGTGTTGTAGGGTCTGTCCTAGCTCAGTGATCCCTTGTAGTGTTAGGCTGCAGCGGAGCAGGACGCGAGACAGCGTGGAGTTCCTCCGGACGGAGACTCCCCGCGTGCGCCAGCCTACAGGACAGACATAATCCGGGACTATAAGGTGTGAGGGGATTTATGTTGGAGGCCCCGCTGCTTGGGACCTGATCCAGCATCCTCCTCTCCTTATTCCCTGGTCTGACCTGTGACCAGGAATTTACCAACGTGCACCTACACATCACAGGGGGGTAGCACTACCTCACACTTGGGTGGGATTGCTTGTGCGGACACCATGGTTATAGGTGCCCCAGGCACCCTCAATACTTTGGGGGAACCACTCAGCCTGTTATATTATTGTATGTTATTGTATTGGGGTATTATACTGTGTGTGTGATTTATGGTTATATTGTATTTCGATTCAGAGGAAGGCAAACCAAAAAAACCCCAGTGAAACATCATCCAATGCTGTCACATAAGTAGAAAAATACATTAGATTTCTCACTGGATCACCAACCTTCCCAATTGCTATGTAATCTTTGCAACTAACCAAAATAAATATTCCCTATCCTGTTTGGAAGATGCCTACTTTCTGCATCCAGATACATGTTGCAGTCTACAGTTTTTCTAAATGTAGACTGCACAGAATAGGTATCTGTGTAGAATAGTTCCACATCAAGAAATGCAATTCTTTATTGATGTTTGAGCTGACATTTAGATCCATATAATTATTATTGATGTAATTATTGAAATTGTTAAGTTCTTCCATTTTTGCAACACTTCCTTCTCTGACATTATTTTTAAACCTAAATTGTCTCTTGTACATCTGATCCAAATTGCTTTGAACTAGGAAAAATGTACCTTGCACCTGGACTCAAGTGATAGCCAATCCAGTTCTTCGAGCATTTCGCAGTGGTGTGTTGTAGTTACATTGTAGGACAAAGTGGCATATTGAGTTACTTAGTTACATAGTAGATGAGGTTGAAAAAAGACGTACGTCCATCAAGTTCAATCTATGCTTAATTTAGGCAACAGATACTTTATCCTATATCTTTACTTACTTATTGATCCAGAGGAAGGCAAACAAAAACCCCATTAAGGGGGAAAATAAATTTCTTCCTGACTCCAAGAATTGGCAATCGGATTAATCCCTGGATCAACATTCTTCCCATGTTTACTTATTTGGTATATCCCTGTATACCTTTCCTTTCTAAAAAGATGTATAACCTTTTTTTGAAGATATCTATTGTATCTGCCCTCACAGTTTCCATGGGTAATGAATTCCACATTTTAACTGCCCTTACTGTAAAGAACCCTTTCCTTTGTTGCTGGTGAAATCTCCTTTCCTGCAACCTAAAGGGATGCCCCCAAGTCCTTTGTACTGCCCTTGGGATGAATAGTTCATTTGAAAGCTCCTTGTACTGTCCCCGAGTTGTAGAAGGTGTCTAGTTTGCTACGGTGAGTTTGGGATGCTTTGCCATATACTATGTCCCCATAGTCTATAATTTCCATCTGCTATACGATGCGCTTTCTGACCAGCGGTATTCTTTTATGTTGTATGTAGTTCTCCAAAGTTTAAATCACAATTATTTATTGAGTAAACACTAAAATATGTTCCCAGCAGTCAAAAATGACAAGTGGAATAGGTGATAGGTGTGGAATAAGCCAAACTAATTTAATTAGGAAAATAGAACACAAAACCCAGAGGGGTGTGTGTAGCACTTGTCATTTTTGAGTGCTGGGAACATATTTTAGTGTTTACTGATTGTGTGGCGGAAACAGGGTTCCTCCTTGTTCCACGTTGCACCATCTGGCCTCTTGTTGTAGCCCTACTGAGCGCTGTCTACCTTGTATAAAATCTTGTATCAAAAATGCCATATTTCAGACATACTCTTATAGTAGAGCTTTTCTTTATAGACAGTGAGTGCTGGGACACCTTTGTATTTTATATATGATTTAGGGGAATTAGGGTCCCCTAGGTCCCATTGCACCCTGCATGCACATTATTCATCTCTCTTGAGTGCTGTCTATCACTTGTTTTATTGCTGTCTGTCTTGTGTTTGTTACCAATGATTTATTTGTTCTGAGTAATATTTTGGGCTGATTACACAGTAGGCTGCACCACCAGCTGGAAGGAATACATGCAACAAAAAGCAGTATTGCTGGTGCGCTGCGTGTGCGTCTCAATATACCAAAAAGGGGGGACAAGTAGCTCTAGAAATTTAGCATGAAACAAAATATAGTATCAAAAAATCCCCAAAGAGAGTAGAAAAAGGGGTAAAGTAATGAATATATAGGTGGGCACAGATAAAAAGAATAAGTTCTAAATACCGTGACATGCCCTATACCTCCCAACCGTGTGCACCTCTGGCACACTATTGTTTGGTCCAGCTGCAACGCCTACAGAGCCTACAGAGCTTACAGAACTGCTAAGCCCCTGTAGCACACTTCACTGCTGCACATTAAGCTCTGCAACCATCCTCTGTGAGCCGACAGAACACAGATACTTCCGGAGGGGGAACATTTGGGGTTCTACACATGCATCATTCATTTGGTTATTACATTTGTTACAGATCAAGTATATGTGAAGCCCTCTGGTCCAAAATACTAATGATTTTGTTAAAAAAAAAAAAAAAAAAAAACATTTAGGAACTAACTACTTATACCTAAGTCACATCCACAAGATTCATTTACTCCATTTATATTACTTAACATAGCTAACTGGACAGCAGAAAGTTGTACCCTTTAGGTAGAAGAGGTTAGAAATTTAATATTTAAGTTTTGGGCAGAGTTAACATTGGAGTTGAGATTGGAGGTGAAAATTGAGGAAGATCTGCACTCCACACAACAACTTTGCAACTGTGAGAACTTTACTTTCTAAATGCTGTGATTACTTGTACTCTTCCTATCCTCCAGTACCTGGGAAGTCTCTCCTCCTGCATCTCACTATGCCCTCCTTTTCTGTTTACTGTTTCCTCACTCCTTTGTGAATGTCTCTGTTCTCTCCAACTTCCCCACTCCCCACTGTGCCATTATTTATACACCTGTCTCCCAACAACTTCTTTACCCCTCAATAAAAAACACCCACACAAATCCTCTATTCACACCCTTTATCTAATCCTTGCTGCTGCTCCCTGAAGCCAGACATACACACGTGCTATCATTCATGCCTCACTGCCATCTCCTCCCATGCAAATGGTGTCAACCTTTTCAGTTAATACTGACTAACCTTAAAACTCGCCCCACAAATTAAGCATCACAATAGCCCGCAATCATGGCTATTGTCCCACACCCAGTCACTCCTACCACCCATTGTGGCCAAGCACATCCATCTACAGCACTTATTCCCTCACCTGTTGTCTCTGTAAATTCCCCTGAAACCTTAGATTGTAAGCTCTTCGGGGCAGGGATTTCCTTTCTTATTGTCTGATTTTGCTGCAATTATTGTATTATTATTCCCTGTACTGTATTCTTTGTGAAGCGATGAGTACACTTTTGGCACTATATAAATAAAGACATACAATTCAATACAATACAAAAATGCTATATAGTAATCCCCATAGACACGGCCATTATTTCCCAGGCTGAAGGAGTCACAAGGGGCCTTTAACACAACCGGGCAATAATGGACAGGTGATCTTAGGTGTCACTTTATCTCCTTAAAGAAAAGAGATTGTAAGCTATACGGGGTAGAGACTCAAGCCTGTAAAAAATTATATTTACAGAACTGCGTACACTGTTAGCGCTATACAAGAAAAAGTAAAGCATTGTATTCCCCTGTCCTAAGAGAATTATTACTTTTATAGGCTAATTATCGCCTATATGCCCCCACCACATGAACAACCCACTCTATGCCCCCCACCACATGAATGACCCACTCTATGCCCCCACCACATGAACAACCTCTCTCTATGCACCCACCGCATGAACAACCTCTCTCTATGCCCCCACCGCATGAACAACCTCTCTCTATGCCCCCATTGCATGAACAACCCACTCTATGCCCCCTACCACATGAAAAAACAACCTTATGCCCCCCACCACATGAACGACCCACTCTATGCTCCCCACCACATGAACAACCCACTCTATGCTCCCCACCACATGAACAACCCACTCTATGCCCCCCACCATATGAACAACCCACTCTATGCTCCCCACCACATGAACAACCCACTCTATGCCCCCCACCACATGAACAACCCAATCTATGCCCCCCACCACATTAACAACCCACTCTATGCTCCCCACCACATGAACAACCTACTCTATGCCCCCCACCATATGAACAGCCTACTCTATGCCCCCCACCACATGAATGAGCCACTCTATGCCCCCACCACATGAACGACCCACTCTATGCCCACCACCACATGAATGACCCACTCTATGCCCCCCCCCCACTGCATGAACAACCCACTCTATGCCCCCTACCACATGAACAACACACTCTATGCCCCCTACCACATGAACAACACACTCTATGCCCCCTACCACATGAACAACCCACACTATGCCCCCTACCACATGAACAACCCACACTATACCCCCTACCACATGAACAACCCACACTATACCCCCTACTACATGAACAACCCACACTATGCCCCCTACCACATGAACAACCCACACTATGCCCCCTACCACATGAACAACCCACTCTATGCCCCCACCACATGAACGACCCACTCTATGCCCCCCACCACATGAATGACCCACTCTATGCCCCCCACTGTATGAACAACCCACTCTATGCCCTCACTGTCAAATGAACAACCCACTCTATGCCCACCCACCAACTGAATGACACACTCTATGACCCCCCCAATACATGAATGACTCACTCTATCTCCCCCCCCTCACCACCACATGAAAATGATCCACTCACTCTTCAGATGTTATAAGCATTTGAAATATTAACTATCAGGAAGGTTACAATCCTGTTCCCTGGTAACCTCAGCAGATAGAGAATATAAAAAAAATCAAGTTTCTTTTAACACTAGAACAGCATTTTTTTTAAAGTTTTAAAGAAGAGCAGGACCTGCTCGGGGGGCGAGATACTAACAGTACATGAGTTAAACTCATAGAGGCTTCTTGGGGAGATTATCGATTTAAGTGCATGGCAATAATGTTTTTCTTTTTCATTAAGTGCTACAGCATCATGGTTTTTAAACTAAGCTGCCAAACTATACAGGCAGTCCTCGGTTATCCGACACAATGCGTTACTCAAAATGGCGTTGGATAGCGAAACGTTGTAAAGCGAAACACGTTTTCCCATATGAACACTGTTTAAATGAAAGGTTCTGTTCCTGAAGGCATTTTTAACACTAAAATACCCCAAATATTTTACGCAGACAATAAAATATGCAGCACACACATAAATTATATAGTGCATATACTGTATTATATATATAATATAACATAATATATAATATAATATAAAAATATAATATATTATATACACATAAACAACTTTGCAAAATGTCGTAAGAGCGTTGGATAAGCCGTTTTGGCGTTGTAAAAATGAATATAGGTATGCATTGCATAGCGTTGGATAAGCCATTCGTTGTAAAACGAAGCGTTGTAAAACGAGGACTGCCTGTACATTATATATATATATATATATTTATAATCACAGACAAGTAGTTGTATCTGCTATCCATATTTTGTTTGAAGTTGTGAAATAATCTATCACTACAAAACGTTATGTTACTTACCGATATTTAGAAACGCATAGTCCCACCGATTCTCAGTCGTGTTCTTGTGTCGAGCTTTGGTTTGCCAAGTTGTGTTCATGCCAGTCTACAGTCTCGTCATGAACATTAATGGGCTGTCTTTCTTCACTGTCTCCACCTTGATTTCTTTTCTGGATGGTTGTTTTTCTTTCTTTCTAAATCAGGGTGTTACTGTTTCCCACCTCAGAAGGTATCCATTGTTTATTTCAAGTATGCCTTACGCACTTATGGTGAGTAAAAAAAGTGACAAAAGTTAAACCCTCCACCCAGGGCCACCGACAGCTTTCCCAGGGCCCGGGACTAGAGTTCACTGTGACGGGAGCCTTGCGACCTCCCCTTCAACAACCCTCTTTCACACTTCTTTGCTCTAACCCCTCTCCCCCTCTATCCCCTCCTCACCCCATGTATTTCTCACCACCCCCCCTTCGTGTCTCTCACTCCTCCTCTCTATTCCTCACTCACTTCCCCACCTCCCCCCTCTATCGCTACCCCATCTCCCCCCATCTCCCCCTCTCTCACTCTTCTTCACTCTCTCACTTACACCCCCTCTCTCTTTTCACCATCTGCTTTCACTCAATTACCATCCTATCATTCAATCCCACTCCCTCATTACCCCCCTCCTCACACTCATTAACCCCTACCCACACTCATTAACCCCTACCCCCATGGCCACACACACACACACGCATTTCCCCCCAACCCCCACATACACAATTCCACACAATCGCCCCAATACCCATACAATTCCCCCCACAATAATTACCCCACACCACAAAATACATACAATAATACCCCCCCTCCCCCCCACACACACACGGACAGTACACACAGACAGACAGACGTACCTTGGGAGTGGTTTCAGGCCTTTGGTGCAGCTCTGGTCTGAATTCTGGGTGGGCCAAGTTTCCAGTACGCACTGGCGGGAGAGCGTGGCCCACAGCAGCTGGTGAGAGCTTGGGCCTGACGGCAATCAGAGGCCCGGCAGCCTGACTAAGAAGTTGTGCTTGACCTGTGGCCAGGCCTACCTATCAGCTCCGGCCAGCTAGGCCTCCTGTAGCCACCTGGCCCTGGACTGTTGTCCCGGCTTTCCCCCAACTGTCGGCGGCCCTGCCTCCACTGAACAGACCACAGTAATAGTGCGCCACATTAGAAATCTACTTTAAAGTGGCTATGAAGCAAAACGTGACCCACTAAAGTGCTCATTTGTCATTACCCAGAATCCCTGGCGGTGATGGAAACACTGTACAGTATGTTGTGTGATTATGGGAAAGTGATTAGCCATGGCATTTAAAGCTGTCTCTCGTCACTTATCTATCTCTGTCTCCCTTTCTCTCTCTTTCTCTCTCTCCCTTTCTTTATCTTTCTCTCTCTCCCTTTCTATCTCTCTCTAACTTTCTTTCTCTCTCTACTAGTGTTGTACCGAGTCCCCTAAATTGACGAATACCGGATACCGGGTACCAGGGGGAAATGAGAAATTTTGCCATACCAGGTACCCGGCCAGGTAGCATTGAATTACCTGCAGCCAGTAGCGGAGGGTGAGGAAGACCGCTGTGGAGGATGAGGAGGACCACAGCCACATCGTGGAGCAGCGGCAGATACCCCGGTGGCGGTGGCAGCAGAGGACGTCCTTGTTGAGCCGGTGGGAGCAGTGGAACACATCATATCACAGCACGGCGGCATCGTGGAAGCAGCGACAGATACCCCGGTGGCGGTGGCAGCAGAGGACGTCCTTGTTGAGTTGGTGGGAGCAGCGGAACATATCACAGCTGATGTCGGTGGAAGCCGGGGAACATGTGACTAGAGCAGGAGCGTCAATAGTAATGCTCTCTCCACCTCTCTCTCTCTCTCTCTCTCCACCTCTCTCTCTCTCTCTCCACCTCTCTCTCTCTCTCCACCTCTCTCTCTCTCTCTCCACCTCTCTCTCTCTCCACCTCTCTCTCTATCTCCATCTCTCTCTCTCTCCCTTTCTTTATCTCTCTCTCTTCCCCTTTTTCTCTCTCCCCCTTCACTCCCCCCCTTTCTCTCTCTCCCTCGCCTTTCTCTCTCCCCCTCTCTTCCCCTTTTTCTCTCCTTATCTCTCTCTCTTCCCCTCTCTCTGTCCCCCTCCCCCCTTTCTCTATCTCCATTTCCCGCTGTCACAGCAGACCAGGACTATCACACAAGGGGTCAATTCACCAGACAAAACAACAGAGTTGATCAAATTGAATTTATTGGAAAAAAAGTATCCACAACTGTAAGTACAGAGAACACTTAAACTCCTACCTGGGGTAATTCCCTGTTCTGCTGCTTCCACGCAGTGTTTAGTCAAGCACCGCTTCCGAGACCCCAACAGCTTCACAGGTTTCTAGAACTCTGGGTCCTGTAACTGCCACTGGCTTTGACTCTGGCTGGAATTCTCCCTAGAAATCTGAACCGGGATTTCTCAGCCATAGAACTAACTTTTTTCTCTCTCTCCCTCCCCCCTTTGTCTCCCTCCCTCCCTCCCCCCTTTGTCTCCCTCCCTCCCTCCCCCCTTTGTCTCCCTCCCTCCCCCCTTTGTCTCCCTCCCTCCCCCTTTGTCTCCCTCCCTCCCCCTTTGTCTCCCTCCCTCCCCCAATCCCTTTCAATAATTGTGTGGTTCAAACAACTGAGCTATGAGCTACTATTGCAAATAGACATCATCTCATTATCACACTGATTATAAACTGTGGTAGGACCATCCCATCCCATCACCAATGTCACTTGTCACTGGGTTGCAACACTATATTGTTATAAAAATAAATATAATAAACAGGTGATCTTTTTCCCCACCACTCCCATGGTTGTCTCTACCTGTTAATGCACCCACAAGGTATGCGTTGTATATGGAATGCAACATCGCCCTGCAACTAAACACGCTATACAGTCTATGTCTAAAATTCTCATGGTTGTATATATCGGGGAAAAACCAGATCAGGAAACAGCATTACATTGCAGGTTACTTGACCTCTGCTGTGCATTAGCCAAATAGAACTTGGGGGGCCCATCTATAAAGCGTATGACATAAAGGTGACACTCAAAGAGTAAGAAATGAAAGCGTCTTTGGGGGCCAATTTCTAAAAACGATTTCGATGTGTTGGGCATCACTCAAAAAAAATGCCACTGCAGATAGAGGCGGAGTTTGGCTGTTGTTGGTGGCGCCCATTTGCAAATAATATGTAATAATAAATTCCAAGCATGTGCCACTTTACTGCTCCAAAAAAAGCATCAAAATAGTCAAAAGACAAAAATACCCAATGTACATCCAATGTGACAAAATACATAAAGTAGGGCCCCACTTATACTGCGGGTTCCGTTCTAGGCCCCGCGGCTAAGCGAAAATCACCAGAAAGTGGAACCGGTGATTTTCAGCGTCTCCTGCAGGTCATCAGACCACGCATGCTCAGACCTGCAGTCCCCCCTTCTGCGCACGCGCAAACTCCTTTCTGCGCATTCGCAACCTCGGCAGCCCCTGTTCTGCGCATGCACAGACATGGCAGCCCCGTCTTGGTACCGCCGTATTGGCGGATCGCCAAGAAGCGAAACGCCGAGAAGCGGGGCCCTACTGTAGTTAAATACTGTACTTCAATGTTAGTATTCTCATGAGTAAAGGTCATTTAGTTAAACCCTTTGGCCAATGCGTTATAAGCCTGCAGCCACTTTATGGCATGACCAGTATGCAGGTCCTAACACTGCCTGTGAAAATTCTCATTTACCTCTACATTGGGTATTTTTATCTTTTGTTATATACATTTGGCCACGCTCAGTATATATATGATGTGGTGGGTTCTGGGGTTAGAGCTTGCTGGGATTGTGTGTTTATTAATTTTAATTTTCAACTAGTATCAGTTGTTTGGAGGTTGGTGGCCTCTCCTCCCAGCTTGCCCCTTCCCATTTATTAAGTGACAGTGTGACAGGGTGAAGTCATTCATTGATGATTATGCCTGGGAAACATGTCTCTGACTGCTGAAACCAGCAGTCAGAGGGTTAACCCAGTCAGAGCTACCTGACATCAGGGCTGAGTTAAGGCAGCTGTCATGTAGCTGTATAAAGCCTGATGGACACAGCTGTGTCTACTAGGGACCAGCCTTCCAACCCTGCAGGGGGAATTAAAATTAAAGCTACTGTTGCAGTATCATTACATTTGGCCACGCTCAGGAGCACTCCTTTGGATTAAAAAAAAAAATGTAAAAAAAAAATATATATATATAAAATCACATTTTAAGTTATGGTGGGTGAAAAAGGCAACAATAAACCTCCACCATATTGCATATAGCAAATTAAAAAAATCACTTGTGAGCACATTCACATGTCTTAGGTGCCTCGGAGAAGGTAACGCCGGTACCTTCGCATGAAAGGGGGGGAAGGGACTGTAAAAGGGGAGCTGTGATATTGCGGTTTAGGACATTTGTTCACGGCTGTGTTGCAATGACATTTTGCAGCCACTCGACTCGCCGCAGGGACATCTCGCCACCCATACACTTATCCTAAAAACTCCTAATCTTAACCCCTAATACTGACGCTACCTCTACCCTGAAAAACATAACCCCTTACCCTAAAATCCCTTGCCCTAAAATCCATTACAAAAAAATCCCTTACCCTAAAACCCCTTACCCTAAAACCCTTACCCTAAAATCCCTTATCCTAAAACCCCTTAGCCTTAAACCCTGTACCCTAAAATCCCTTACCCTAAAACCCTGTACCCTAAAATCCCTTACCCTTAAACTCCTTACCCTAAAACCCCGCAGGGGTAATTTGGGGGGGAGGGGGAAGGGTTCTGAGAGCTTGCTGGGTACCTGTGTGTTTGTTAACTTTGTCCAGCTGGTCTCAGCTGTTTTGGAGGTTAGTGGCTTGTCCCACCCAGGGTTTAAAGCTCGCCCCTCCCCATGGGCGTCCGCAGAAATTTTTTCAGGGGGGGGCATAATTTTAACGGCCAGTGCCCGGCGTGAAAGTGGTGGTGAGTGCACCGTGGCGAGCGAGCACGACCAGCATAAGGGGGGTTTCTCCCCCCCCCCTTACCCCTCCCCCCCCGAGAAAATTTTGAAAAAAAAGTGGGCAAATGGTGCATTTTCAAGCAAATTTGAGAAAGCTTGAAGGTTAATAAAGCAATATTAAATATTAAAAAAACACCATTGCATGCAGTTGCACCACATTATTCATACACACACTCTCCCCCCCTCTGCATCTCCCATCTCTCTCCCCCCCTGCATCTCCCATCTCTCTCCCCCCCCTCTGCATCTCCCATCTCTCCCCTCCCCTGCATCTCCCATCTCTCCCCCCCCCCTGCATCTCCCATCTCTCCCATCTCTCCCCCCCTCTGCATCTCCCATCTCTCTCCCCCCCTGCATCTCCCATCTCTCTCCCCCCCTCTGCATCTCCCATCTCTCTCCCCCCCCCGCATCTCCCACCTCTCCCCCCCCTCTGCATCTCCCATCTCTCTCCCCCCCTGCATCTCCCATCTCTCCCCCCCCTGCATCTCCCATCTCTCCCCCCCTCTGCATCTCCCATCTCTCTCCCCCCTGCATCTCCCATCTCACCCCCCCCCCCTGCATCTCCCATCTCTCCCCCCCTGCATCTCCCATCTCTCTCCCCCCCCTGCATCTCCCATCTCACTCCCCCCCTGCATCTCCCATCTCTCCCCCCTCTGCATCTCCCATCTCTCCCCCCCGTCATCTCCCATCTCTCTCCCCCCCTGCATCTCACATCTCTCTCCCCCCCGTCATCTCCCATCTCTCCCCCCCCCCTGCATCTCACATCTCTCCCCCCCTCTGCATCTCCCATCTCTCTCCCCCCGTCATCTCCCATCTCTCCCCCCCTGCATCTCCCATCTCTCCCCCCCCCTGCATCTCACATCTCTCCCCCCTCTGCATCTCCCATCTCTCCCCCCCTGCATCTCACATCTCTCCCCACCCCTCTGCATCTCCCATCTCTCCCCACCCCTCTGCATCTCCCATCTCTCTCCCCCCGTCATCTCCCATCTCTCCCCCCCCCCTGCATCTCACATCTCTCTCCCCCCCCCCGTCATCTCACATCTCTCCCCCCCCTGCATCTCACATCTCTCCCCCCCCTCTGCATCTCCCATCTCTCCCCCCCTGCATCTCCCATCTCTCCCCCCCCTCTGCATCTCCCATCTCTCCCCCCCCTCTGCATCTCCCATCTCTCCCCCCTCTCTGCATCTCCCATCTCTCCCCCCCCCTGCATCTCCCATCTCTCCCCCCCTGCATCTCCCATCTCTCCCCCCGGCCCCCCCCTGCATCTCCCATCTCTCCCCCCCCCTGCATCTCCCATCTCTCCCCCCCTGCATCTCCCCATCTCTCCCCCCCCTGCATCTCCCATCTCTCCCCCCCCTCTGCATCTCCCATCTCTCCCCCCCTGCATCTCCCATCTCTCCCCCCCCATGCATCTCCCATCTCACCCCCCCTGCATCTCCCATCTCTCAATCTCCCTCGCCCCCCCCCCAAGCTTCTTTGCCCCCCCAACCTCCCCCCACCCCCAAACTCCCTCGCCCCCCCCCCAAGCTTCTTTGCCAAATTGGCCCCCCAATCTCATGCCTCTCCATGCCATCTCTCCCCCGCATCTCCATGCCATCTCTCCCTGGTCCCACGTGTCCCACTCCCTACCTTATGCGATAATGCGGCCACACTGCCGTCTGACGGGGTGCAGGAGGGAGCAGGGCCAGAGGGAGAGTCTGGGTGCCGGTCCGGATGGGGAGTTACAGCGGTCAGCGCGGGAGAGCACGTGGCGGCCCCCACCCCTGCGTGACTGCTGCAGCTAGCCCCGCCTCCCATCCAATCCCGGGCCGCGGCTCAGCTGCCTCTTCCTCCCTCAGCATATTTTATTAAATTAATGCTGCGACTGCGAGGATCCAGGGGGGGGCAAGCGCCCCCCCTTGCCCCCCCCTGCGGACGCCCATGCCCCTCCCCACTGTACAGGTAAGCAGGTTTCCTTATCATGCAGCTGGTTGTGACAGGTTCAATGCCAGGACCATCCTTCCTCTAATTATAGAGGTAAATAAGGATTTTAATCAGTTAGTGTTAGGACCTGCGATATTGTGGTCATGCCTTGAAAGTGGCTCGCAGGCTTACATGCTTTGGCCAAAAGATTAACTAAATGACCCCTTTTCAATGTTGCTCTGGACTTCTTTGTTTCTTGTTTCAGGGGGACTCAACTCCAGTTTTCGAGCCCCCCCCCCAACAGGTCAGGTTTTCAGGATATCCCTGCTTCAGCACAGGTGGCTCATTTAGTCCCTGCTCCAGCACAGGTGGCTCAATCAGAAGCTCACTCTTTGACTGAGCCTCTGATTGATCCACCTCTGCTGAAGCTGGGATATTCTGAAAACCTGACCTGTTGGGGGGGTGGGGGGGACTTGAGGGCTGGAGTTGAACAACACTGGACTATGAAGTATGCTGCTAAGAGGGACCAGAAGGGACCCTCTGTGTTTGCTAACCCTGTTTGGTGATGTTAAAAGATTATAGCCTACAACTATCATTGTGAGAACAAACTTCAACGTTGGCCATAGATGGAATGTGTATCTGCAAAACAGGTATAGTTGCTGTGTATAGACATAGACAGTGTTTGACAAACCTATACATTTGCACGCCCCGGGCGAGTGGATTTAACATTGTGGCGAGCTCCTATTGGCCCAAGCAGCACACGTGTGGTACTAGGTGGCGAGTAGATTTTTTTGTTTGGCGAGTAGATTTTTTGGTGATTTGTCGACCACTAGACATAGAAGACACACTTGAGTATTTGCAGTACCACACAGAAGCATTTCCGTATATACCATTGATTGGAGCAAGTATATTATAAAAATCAAGGTCTGAAGCTAATATTTATTATAATTACATTTTATTTCTGTCACCAGTCGAGTATACATCTTTTGACGTTTGTATGTATGTGCATGTGCTTTTTCTATATTTGCAGCCGGATGGTAATCCTGAGTGCATTTGTTGTTTTTTTTTTTAATACTAATATTTTATTGGTTTTACAAGGAATTCAATAATCATACAAAAATGAGATTACAGGGGGACATAGGGGAAGGGGTGGGGCATACAGAAAAAAGGGGTTCGGGTACAAGGGTGTCTAGCTCAAGTCAGTGATACAGTTACATATTGGTGCATTGAATCAAGATAATAAGGTTACAAAGTTACACAGATGCAATTCAGGTGAATGCAGGTGAATGCCGGTAAATACAGGTGAATGCAGGTAAATACAGGTGAATGCAGGTAAATACAGGTAAATACAGGTGAATACAGGTGAATACAGGTGAATGCAGGTAAATACCGGTAAATACAGGTAAATACAGGTGAATGCAGGTGAATGCCGGTAAATACAGGTAAATACAGGTGAATGCAGGTAAATACAGGTGAATACAGAGTCGGAATCGGAGGTATTCTGCATCAGGGAAGGGGGAGATCTCTAGGACTCAGACACTGGGGACCTGTGACCTGGTCAGAGACCATCAGTTCCATGACATAGGGAAAGGGGCGGTACGGCAGAGCCATGGCAGTTTTGTTGGAAGTTAGAGTAGGGCTGAGGAGCTGTCTAGTGCCTGGAAATCCGAGCCTCTGATGCTGCAATATATCAGCCACGGCTGCCACATCCTATGGAACGTGAATCCCTCGGGAAGATCGTCATTCTCTCCGTTTGAAAGATCGACCATATTTTATTTTTTATATACCAAAAGACAAGAAGTCCCAGTGCTACATCCAACTTGACAAATTATATAGTTAAATACTTATCTGTTTATCTTCTCATAAGTAAGGGTTATTTAGTTTACTGTAATTGTTTGGTCAAAGTAGTTTAAGCTTACAACCACTTCATGGTATGACCCAGTGGAGTGGCCCAGTGAGTAAAGACACTGACTGGCACTGAGTGTGAAGCAGGGGAACCTGGTTCAATTCTGGGTGTCTGTGATGATAGAGAGGATTTGGCCCGGGATTAATGGGGTTACAACCTTATTTGTCCACCCTCTACTCTCATCAGGGAAGCAAGGGGTTAACTGAACTGAGGTCCAGTAATGTGTTTTGCCTTGCTTCAATATCGAAATGGTTATTCCCCTGTGTAAATGTATCGTGTTATGCCAGTGTTTGCATCACCTACATGCTGGGATCCATCCGGGAGGGCAAGGGTTAATATTTCTTTAGTGATTATAGCCCTCTGTGTAATTTTCCTGCCTTTTCAGGCACCATTTTGCAGAGTCCCATAGGCCGCCATTAGAGCTCAATGCATTTCAATGGCGGATCTTGCTGTTTTGGACCTGTTTCCCGTGAAGACCAGCAGATGGTGTCCGAGAGGAGGAGCGGCGGTTTCCCATTGTAAGTCAATGGGCTCATTGACTTCAATGGAGATTCCTTGACGGCGCTTTCCAGGAACGAGTTGGCTGCCGTCCAAACCGCAAAACCGCAAAGCGGATACAATGTCCTTTAAAAGAGTTAAATCAATATAGTCAAGTTCAATGATAAGTGGCGTGGGAATCTACAGTTCTAGAGCACCTAGAAATAAAATTCTTTTTGCCCCTAGTTCCTAGGCCTCCCCCCACTCGACCACCACCGGGTCCCTGAATCCTGGACCCCCGAGAAGGGTCGTGCCGAGAGAGCGGGTCGCGCCATAGGTTCCAATGGCGGCGGCAGAAACAGCTCAGGATTTCGACTAAGGGGCCAATGCAGAGAGCAGCGAGGCGCGGTATATCGCCAGGCTGCAGGGAAATTTGGCAACAGAAATTCATGAACTGGCGCGAAAGAGGGGAAAAGAGAGAAAAGCGCCAATTTATTTTTTTTGTTTTAAAAACGCGCCGCGCGGTTGGCGCGAACCTCTATTTCTGCAGTATTTCAAACCGCCGTATGCAGGAAGGGCCGATCATCATTTCGCGGCTCATGTCGCCAAAATCATGGAGAGATGTTCTCCAAGTATGCACGCCAACAAAAGTTGGCAAGAAGGTGCATGTGAGCGGCGATAGGGAACAGTAACAAAATAAGCAGCCCTTTTGTCCTGCCGCCGATGGATGCAGGGGGGCTCCAGATTACATAACCAGCAATATCCGTTTTTTTCTAAGCAGTTTTCTACCGCGCTAATCACGCCGTTTTCAACTCTACATATTCCTGCATGTTAATATTGGCACTTATCCTACCTTTCTGCATACGGAGATACATTCGCGCCATTATATGGTAAAGTGTTTCAAATCTCCAATTTTTTTAACCGCTGCTCTCTGCATAGGCCCCTCAGTGTGAAAAGCTGAAAATCATGAGTCCATATCTCCGGTTCCGGAGGGTCCAGAGGGCCAGGGTTTGGGGCACCTGTAGGCACTGCTCCGGCATGGCTGCAGAACCATCCTTGACCCTCTTGGACCAACCCGACGGAGTATGGACCCCCTTGAAAGTTCGTGACCTTTGCCATTGATTCCAATGGGGGAAAAGCCGCGTGGCGGAAAAATGACTAAGTGTAAAATGTTGAAACGTGTAAGTCCATAGCTCCGGTTCTGGAATGCCCAGAGGGATGGGATTTGGGTGGCATGTAGCCAAGGTTCCGGCTTTAATGCATGCCCCTTCCCAGCCCCCTCAGACCAACCAGACGGAGTGTGGACGAATGTAAAGATTTGTGGATTTTCTCATAGAGTTCAATGGCGGCGGTTCTCCCATTGAAAGTCTATGGCAGGAAACTCCATTGGCTACAACGGCGGAGTTGCTCCATTGAAACTCACGGCGGCGGAGCCCGTTGTTTCCAATGGGGATTTAGTGAAACGCTGAGATTTCTTTTTAGCGGAGATTTTTATAATAAAATATGAAACGGTTTATGTGATATTTGTGTAACTCTGGTTCCCAAGGTCCTAGCGGGCTGAAACTTGGACCATATGGTGTCCCAGTTCCGGCATTAAGATCTGGAAAGTTTGGACCCGCTGGACCTACCAGAACCGGGTACTTTAGTATGTGTATGTATTAAAATGTATATGTGGTTTGGGTCTGTTCTGGAAACTGCAGACTCCGTCTGTTATGCTAATAGGCAGGAAGAACATCCTGCAAAGAATTAACATAGCCCGGTGATCAAAGGCTAACTGCCTAATTGTTTATGCTGGGCCCAGGAACCAAGGAACTGAGTGGTTTTTAAGTGTGATACTTCACACTAACAATGGAAGTCAAAAATCTGCTTCAAAGAGCTTCAAAGGGTTTTTTTACTAGACAACTCGGCGCCTTGAGTGTAAGAGAAGGGGTAAAATGGTATATAAGTCAGAGTCAACCCTTACTCAATTGTCTTCATTCATGATCTGCATGTATTGCTGTGATGTCAACTGAATTATGGAAGAAATGGCCCATCCTGTATCCTGATGGCTTTCTTGTCCTTACCTTTAAGTAAGTGTCCATATTTTGCCTGTTATTTGTATATCTCGTGTGTTCACCTTTATCAAGGAATAAATTATATTTTATCATATCTAAGTCTCATACCAGTTCAACCCAGTATATTTGGGTGTAAATTACAGCCTGTCATAAGTTACCGTGACAGTGTCCACTCCTTCTGACCTTGGACAAGTCACTTTATCTCCCTGTGCCTCAGGCAAAAAAAAATAGATTGTAAGCTCCACGGGGCAGGGACCTGTGTCTGTAAAATGTCTCTGTAAAGCGCTACGTAAAACTAGCAGCGCTATACCAGAACATGTTATTGTTATTATTATTTTAACTTCTCTAATGGAGGGAGAGCTGTCTTTAATACTGTAGACTGGTCGTTTACAGGTGCTTATCAAGAACGGCAATTAAAAAGGTAGGATGGGCGAGCTTGAAATCAGAGGGGAGGGCTCACTAATCTGAAAGTTGCTTTTCATAGTGAAATTTGCAAACACACAGAGCCCCTGTAAACTCAGAATCCAAACCCACCACATTATATATTTGTGTCAATATAGGAGCTACTAGAGTTGTGACCTCATGTGTAGAGCAAAAAAGCAAAAAGTCCCAATGCCACAGCCAAGTTGACAAGCACTTGGATGTAGCACTGGGGCTTTTTGTCTTTTGTTCTATACAAGAGGTCCCAATCCTAGTAGCACTGCTTTTGGCACAAATATATATGATGTGGTGGATTTGGGATCTGAGCTTGCAGGAGCTGTGTGTATTTTTGATATTCACTAAGGAAGGGATGGTCTGGTTTTTTTTCATTGTAGGGTCATGGCACATCTGGCTTCCGTCATAATATTTGAGATTAGTTTATTAGCATGTTTATCAAGATCTTGCAAGGGCAAATTTAGTAACCAAGACCAGGGGTCCAGTCTCCTTGAGACCGAAGACACTCTGAGACAATCGGTGCCTGGGTCCAGAGAAGTGCCGCCTTGCGGCAGGACCACCATAGTGGAGGAAATCAGCCCGTTGCCGAATCCCTTCGGACAGATAGGAGAAGACCTGTGGAACATCTTCGAGAGCCGCACTGGGGATAAATACCACCAGTATAGGACCGTATAAGCGTTTTCCTTAATAGTCGCACAAATACATGCTTTGTAGGCTGCCTCGAATATGTCCCACCCATTCCTCAGGGTGCAGCACCCTATCAAGGTCCGGTTCTTACTCATTAATAAACTTGCTAGCCTCCTGCGGGCATAGAAGAAATATGGAGGAATAAAATAAATACATATTTGACTGGTTAGGGAAGTTGTTGTCAGTGGACAGAGACTCAAAGACTGGTTCAGCACCGGATCTTCATTTAGTGTTTAAAAGGGTGTGAAGTGTCTAGATCAGCGTTTCCCAAACGGTGGGTCGCGACCCGACACCGGGCCACGGCACCAAAATTGCCGGGTCGCAGCGAGGCTGGCCGCGCGGTGTCTCCCGTCCCCCCTGCTCAATTTTAAAAAAATGCCGGCGATTTCCCCCTGCGGTCCCGCGCGCTTGCGCAGGGCAAGCAGGGCCTGCTCCCTTCCTCCCCCCCCGCTCCCAACGTGGGACGGAGGAGGAAGTACCAGCTCCTCTGCGTCCCGCACGTTACGTGGGACGGAGGGGGAAGTTCAAGCTCCTACTGCGGCCCGCTTCCCCCCGCGGCCAGCTTCCCCCCGCAGCCAGCTTCCCGAGCTCACCTCCCGTGGCACCCCCTCCCGAGCCCACCTCCCGTCCCCCCAAGCCCACCTCCCGTCCCGGGCAGCAGGGGATATCGGGGGCAGCAGGGGAAAGCGTCCGGCGGCAAGGTAAGTCACCCCACCCAGTCACTGCCTCCCACCCAAGTGCCCCTGGTCCCCCTCCCACCCACCCAAGTGCCCCTGGTCCCCCTCCCACCCACCCAAATGCCCCTGGTCCCCCTCCCACCCACCCAAGTGCCCCTGGTCCCCCTCCCACCCACCCAAGTGCCCCTGGTCCCCCTCCCACCCACCCAAGTGCCCCTGGTCCCCCTCCCACCCACCCAAGTGCCCCTGGTCCCCCTCCCACCCACCCAAGTGCCCCTGGTCCCCCTCCCACCCACCCAAGTGCCCCTGGTCCCCCTCCCACCCACCCAAGTGCCCCTGGTCCCCCTCCCACCCACCCAAGTGCCCCTGGTCCCCCTCCCACCCACCCAAGTGCCCCTGGTCCCCCTCCCACCCACCCAAGTGCCCCTGGTCCCCCTCCCACCCACCCAAGTGCCCCTGGTCCCCCTCCCACCCACCCAAGTGCCCCTGGTCCCCCTCCCACCCACCCAAGTGCCCCATGTCCCCCTCCCACCCACCCAAGTGCCCCATGTCCCCCTCCCACCCACCCAAGTGCCCCATGTCCCCCTCCCACCCACCCAAGTGCCCCATGTCCCCCTCCCACCCTCCCACCCAAGTGCTCCTGGTCCTCCTCCCATCCTCCCACCCAAGTGCCCCTGGTCCCCCTAGTGCCCCTGGTCCCCCTCCCACCCTCCCACCCAAGTGCCCCTGGTCCCCCTCCCACCCTCCCACCCAAGTGCCCCTGGTCCCCCTCCCACCCTCCCACCCAAGTGCCCCTGGTCCCCCTCCCACCCTCCCACCCAAGTGCCCCTGGTCCCCCTCCCACCCTCCCACCCAAGTGCCCCTGGTCCCCCTCCCACTCTCCCACCCAAGTGTCCCTGGTCCCCCTCCCACCCTCCCACCCAAGTGCCCCTGGCCCCCTCCCTCCCACCCAAGTGCCCCTGGCCCCCTCCCTCCCTCCCACCCAAGTGCCCCTGGCCCCCTCTCCAGTCACTCACATCCGTCGTTGCCTGTAATTCACTGTTTGTGTCTGTGTGGGTATAGGGGAGAGCGAGTGTGTGTGGGTATAGGGGAGAGCGAGTGTGTGTGTGTGTGTATCTGTGTGGCTGCGTGTGTGTCAGTGGCTGCGTGTGTGTCAGTGGCTGCGTGTGTGTGTGTCAGTGGCTGCGTGTGTGTGTGTCAGTGGCTGCGTGTTTGTGTCAGTGGCTGCGTGTGTGTGTCAGTGGCTGCGTGTGTGTGTATCAGAGGCTGTGTGTATGTATCAGTGTGTGTGTCAGTGGCTGCGTGTCTGTCAGTGGCTGTGTGTGTATCAGTGGCTGTGTGTGTGTGTATCAGTGGCTGTGTGTGTGTCTGTGCAGGCCCTATAGGCGATAAAATTTTTAGTGGGTCACGAAGGAGAAGTTCAAAAAATAACCGGGTCACGGAAAAAAAAGTTTGGGAAACCCTGGTCTAGATAGATGGTTGATATAACACAGCAATGCAAAAAAGGACATGTACAGTAAATAGGTCAGGGGTTAGTGCAAGGGTGGGCAACTCCAGTCCTCATGGGTCACCAACAGGTCAGGTTTTAAGGATATTCCTGCTTCAGTAGAGGTGGCTCAGTCTTCAGCTGAGCCATTAATTGAGCTACCTCTGCTGAAGCAGGGATATGTTTGTGGCCATTGTGCTGGAGCTGCCCACCCCTGGGTTAGAGTGAAGATGTGATGTGTAAAGAGCAGGAGTTTATACAAGTACATTCAGTAATTACCAAAGTATATTGTATTTATATTTCAGTAATAAAGTAATGGTAGAATTCCTACTGGTGCCATATTTTTTTTTGCTTTTTATTCCAGGTGACTGCAGCATTAAATAAACACAAAGGTGTACTGTACTTGGCAGTTCACACGCTCCTAATTACAGAAATGAATGAAGCTTGAATAATCCTTTAATCCGTGAATTTCAACACTGGAAACTATTATTTGATTGTTGAGTGGACAAGAAGATAATTACAAAGGC
Organism: Ascaphus truei; assembly: GCF_040206685.1. Taxonomy (NCBI): domain Eukaryota; kingdom Metazoa; phylum Chordata; class Amphibia; order Anura; family Ascaphidae; genus Ascaphus; species Ascaphus truei. Next base: position 12,747,368 of record NC_134503.1, read on the forward strand.
TTTTTTTAAATAAAGGTTACAATGCATTCCGATTACACGCCAGACGGGTTTTGAGATCACTTTTATTTCTCTATACTGTAATCTTCCAGGAATCACCCGGGCTGATTTACCTCTGAGCAAAGTTTTAGGCAGTTTAGTTTCTGTGAATCTCAGCAAACCTATGTGTCTGTGCTTTGCTTGTCATCTTCTGTACAACCCAGTGCAATTAGAAGAGCAAAGTAGAACGTAGACGAAGCACTCTGACCCCGAGCATTGGGTTACGAACAACTTACCTTGTTTCAAAACTGCACAATAAGGTGATGGAAAACTGCGCGGCTTATGTTTGGAGTAACGGTAGCTCCTGACTATACACGGATCTTAACGGCTGCTTATTGCTCACGGATATCAGGTTGTATAATACTCTATTGGGTCCTGCGTTGTTCATATTCTCCGGGGACTTGTTATTGCGCACCTTGCGGTGTGCGCTACCCGGGACATACTACTTACAACGTTGGTAGTGCTATTGTTCTCTCTGTGTCTTGACCTTACCGAGCTGTTTTAGGTCTCCATAGAGACTAAGTTACATCATACACAGAGTTTACTTATAGAGCAATTGCTGGTCACATTACTTTTGACACAGTGGTTTTCATTGAGTCCACAGTTATCTTTCCTCCACATTGCAATATCCATTTACTATTTAGAATACCTGTGTATGCAATATTGCAGCTTCATATATATAGCGTTTGTTTCACTATTTGCTATATATTTGGAACACAATTTGTTCACATAGTTACCATGACCAAACACATTTGGGGATTTTATCTATGCACTGTTGTGCATTTTTATAGTGTCTCGTCGTTTTTACAGCATAACTATTAAAGTCTTTTTTATTTTATAATGCGTGTGACCTTTTGGTAGTGTATCCTACATCAGGATTTGGTTAAATATCCAGCCAGTTTTCAGTAGACAATCTATCCATTTTGTCACCTACCTTGAGTGCAATTACAGGGGGCTGTTTATAATCTTTTGATTATTTGTGTGGTTTGTATTCCTACAGTTGTAAGGTTCGTAATTCTGGTGTGATTATATATTTAATGATGTGCCCCAATATATATTCAACGAACCCAAAACTGATCTTCTTTTTTTAAAGAGAGCATGGAAGGAACGATGACTCACAGAGTAAACTTGTGTAAGTAAACATGCCGCAGGGGTTAGATGGCGCTGGAGAATTTAGTCAAATTCTTTATTTTTAGTTACAGCAAATGAAACAATATATATATATATATATATATATATATATATATATATATATATATATATATAAAGAAGAAAAAAAGCGCAGATTCCTAGTGCATTACTGTGCAAAAAAATATTTCATTTCCCAAAAAGGCTCATAAAATGAACAGGCAGATCTGCTGGAAAATCCTAGCCCGTTTGTCATTTACATCTACCGGGTGACGTTACTTGCAGTCCCACCACATCTATCGTCCCCGGAGGGAACCAAAGTTCATCTGTTGGTGTGTGACCGGGGAGAGGAGTTGCGGTGAGCCCGACTTCGTGAGTTCCTGCTGGCGGTGAACAACGAGGGCAAGATCTGACACGGTGGAGCCACGGAGCAGTTTAGCAGTGAAGCGGCGGTTGCTGATCCTTTGGAGCATGAGTATTATCTCATAACATGCTTTTCATTCATCTATGTTTGTGAGTTCATTTTATGAGCCTTTTTGGGAAATTAAATATTTTTTTGCACAGTAATGCACTAGGAATCGGCGCTTTTTTTCTTCTTTTTTTCTATGCAGGTGGAGAGGGAGGTCGTTGCACCCTCGTTGAGAAGCTGCCTGCTTCCTGATAGTGCTTGGTTTTATTCCCCTTCATTGGACATTGTTTTTGGACTCAAAAGGACAGCTTGTATTGTGCATTCATAGGAGGTTCCACAGCACCGTATATGTATTTATTAATGTATTATGGTTTAGATATCTCTTGGTCATGCTATATTAGTGTATATATTGGATAACATATATACGGTATTTATATCAATAATACATACATTATTTATATATTTATATATTTTTTTATTTTTGATTCAACCTCGTTCTCTGACATCTCCACACAGGCGCAGATCTTTATTGTATATAATTATATATATATATATATATATATATATATATATATATATATATGTATATATATATATATATATATATATATATTTATATATATATATATATAAAACTTGATATAAAATGAGACAGACAATATACGATCCATTGTACCTTTGTAAGGTAAATAAAAAAACTATTCTGTGACCGTTTTCCAAATTTTTGAATAAATTATAACAATAGTATAATAATTAAAAATTAACAAGGCAACTGAAATTAAAGTGAATTAATTAAAATGAACTACCATATGTTTCAAATTAGAATAAGGTACATTTTAATTGGGGTTGTGACGTCGGAGGGACCGCCCAAACTATCTAGGAACTGTCCCCGCCATGGACACATTTGATACATGGAAGAAATAGGTGTGATGGGGAAGTCAAGTTCATGTCAAATGCAGAAGAGAAGGCAGCAGTCACATGGGCGTTTTTTAGGGTGTTTATTGCTTTGGATCAGCGTTGGGGCCCCACAGAGGGACATATTGAGAAAGGCCCATGTGCGGGACCAAAATGTTAACCCACGGCAGTAAACGTCCTGAAAAACATCCAGCGTTGTCTCTTTTTAACATATACAGGGTTTAATGCAGGGGTGGCCAACCCCAGTCCGCAAGGGCCACTAACAGGTATTCAGGATATCCTTGCTTCAGCACATGTAGTCCAATCAGTCTAACCCACTGATTGACCCACCTGTGCTAAAGCAGGGATATCTTTTAAACCAGCGGGGCGCAAAAGGGGGGAGCAAGATTGTTCGGGGGGGGGGTTTGCGGCGGTTGCAGAGGCCCCGTGCTCTTCCCACAAGGCATTTAAATTAATGCCGGGGGATCGCGTGAGGCCTCTGCAATGGCACTAACCTTCTCTTTGGCGACCGCCATGGCAACGCGGCATCAAATGACACTGCGGGTCATGTGACGTCACGTTGGCATGAAAACATGACGTCACGTGACCCTGCCGCATCATTTGACGCCGGAGAGAAGAGGGGGGGGCGCGGGCAGAGAGGGAAGCAGGAAGAGGGGCGCACGCTGGAAAGATTGCGCACTGCTGCATTAAACCTTACCTGTTGGTGGCCCTTGAGGACTGAAGTTGGCCAGTCCTGGTTTAGTACTTTATGTGAAAACCACTCCACGTTACAGGAGTGTCGCAAATGCATTTTCCTGCGCCTGTACCAGGTTTAATTTGTACAATTGAGAATTCTCAAGACATTATTAACATTTGTAATTAAAGAGGCATTATATTTCCATATGGTTGTGTCTTTTATCAGTGATGTAAACGGTAGGTTTGGTTGCTTAGCCTTTCTGATGTGCTGCAGACCCGCAATATTACTGGAAACCTCTAGTTTTTCTCCATAAGCTTTTAAAACAAAGTGAACTGATGTTTGAATGACTTTCCTTGGATTGACTATCATTTTATGATTATTGTAGACATTGGGCTGCTCTGGTTCATAGTAAATATGTTGCAAAATATTGTCTCCTGATATATTTGTAGGAAATGACATACGGAACGTAGAGTCTTTGATGTTTAAAGGAAAGTAGTGGTTTTCAATCAGGAAGACTTCTTTGCTTGGATATTGCTTCTTAAGACTTTCCATCATTCCTTTCCAGTCTTTGTGTTTTTTCGGCAAAATGATTTCATCAATGTCGTTGAATGCTACATATTTACTTCTGTACATGTTTCTATACATACAATCGTTCAGTGCCGCAAGTTGTCCAAAGTAGCCAATTTCATTGTTGTCGTCCATGTAATGATGCCAGGAATCCGATGTCAGCAGGTATGAATCAATGGGCCAATGTATGATCTCTACCATCCCTTCCGATATGTAATAGTCTAAAACTTTTCCCATGGCAACGCTGCAGCTGTTCTTATAGATGACGACTCGTCGTGCTCCAAGAAGTCTGTACATTTCTATTGCCTGGATAAACTGCAAAACATTGCTAGAGTTCCCAAACATAGTAGAGATGCAGACTGTGAAATCGACAGAAAGGGGCCCAGGCTCGCTATTCTTTATTTCAAACACGGGAATATGATGTCGATCTCTTGTGGTGGACCAGTGGATGGAGACATATTTTGGATCACAGTTTAGGGGTTCTCTACAGAGCAGATCTGTCGTAGCATAAGGGAATCCAAATCTGTCTGAATGCACATCTATTTGTGCCCTGACAGGCATATAGTCGTCCTTATGTGTACAGTGAAACCAACAATAAAGTTCTGTCACTTCTTGAACGTGAAGAATTGCAATGACACGAACGCTGTTTGATTCTCTGTTGTCGTAATAGGCTGATATGATAAAGGTTCTGTTATCTTCCAGTGCTGTGATGCTGCCAATGGCTGTTTTTAATGGTTTGGGCTTTTCCAAGATGGTTTGGGCTTTTAGTAGATGATGATAATAGGTAGAGATCAGGGCTATAGAAGTAAAGTAAAAAGCAGCCAGACACTTCTTATAATAAACCTTGTTGAAAAGCCTGAAGCCCAGGTCCATCTTCTCTTTCTCCTGCAAAAGAAAACAAGAAACAAATCTAATATTATTCATTTTTAACTTGATCCCTGTACTACTCCTATATAATTTGCCTATCATAAGTGACGTTGACCAAATGGACTGCTCCTGCACCGTGCTACAATCAATTTGGTAAATAGTTTCCTGTTATAATTTGTTCCACTTGCTATTGTACAGTATCTTAGATAAAGTTCACGCATGCGCGAAACACGTCAGAGGTCTCTGCTTGTTCTTTGGTTTTAGCATGTTGCTGATAGCCCAATAAATCGTTTTTCTATTTTTGAGCGATCCAGCCTCCATCGTTTTCCTTCGCAGTGGACCGCTTATTCTTTCCCCCCATGGGATACCACTTCCTGTATTGTACTACAGTATATCAACTATCGATAGTTAACAGTTCTCCAAGTGGACAGTGTTTAACAGTCGCTAATGGCTTTAGCACTCATGTTTCAGTCTCACCGGTCATTTATCAAAGTTTGCAGACTAGAAAACTAGTGAAAAAACGACATCAAATTTATGAAGTAAAAGCATTGACTGTAAATCGATGAGTAAAGAAGGGTGGGTAGTCCTGTTTGTCCTTTCTTCCATATACTGTAGTAACAAAGGGGGGAGAGAGAGTAGCGGGTATGTGTAAGAAGTCCAATTCAACGATAATTATATTGCAATGTGTGCATCCGAGTGTCAGATTATGCAGTATAATTCTTATGTTTTTTATACATATTATATCTGATTTGCAAAGGTTCTTTCTTAATTGGTATATATATTGGGATATTGTCAGTTACCATACATTGGGGATTTATATTAAGGGTACATCTGTCTCTAAAATGTCTCTATAGAGAAGCCCTGTTTAGGTTGACACTGAGTGATTATTTACAACGGTAGGTCCTAAAAATAGGTAGGTAACCTAAAATAGGTTACTAGGCAGAATATACTAACCATTCCTTGATTCTTAAACCAATCATCTTACAGATCATTAAAACCTGGTTAAAACTGGATTAACGGAGCTCTCTATAGGAACCAGGTACTTTCTGATACTAGGAATGTGGATGTAAACTACAGACACAGTCGTAAATCTACTGTGAGCAAAACACATTCAAACCACACACTCATTCTTACACACAAAATGGAGACTGAAAACATAACAGACAAAATGGAAACAGAACATCGCCTTCAATCCTTCTCCAGAGACCCCCCCAGTCCATTTCAGTAATATATTAATTTCAACAGTATACTGATTTCAGCAATATTACTTAATTAGTCCCTTCTCTAATACTTTTCGAAATCTTCAGTGAGAAATGTATAACTTTATTCTTGGAAAACACGGTATCCTTTCCTGGTAGAGGGTATTTACTTGATGTAACCCTTGGTCCGGTACCTCAATCCCTTGGAGTCTCACCCGCTCCATATCCATTCACAATTGTCTTTCCCTCTCCTGCATTTATTTGTCATTGGATCACATCAGGAGGGTATTGTTACATAAGAGCGGTTTCTGTCTGTTCTTCATATACATCTTCTTGGAGGGGCATGGAGGAAAGACTTGAGATAACAATGAATATGACAACAAAAACACATACACGTAGAATCAGTTCTTGCACCAGTTTCGCTCCCAGTGGTTCAAACCATGTGCCTAATCCCAAATCCCAAATCCCAGCTAGATGTTATTTTCAAAGAGTCTTCCAATTTTGACACAATTTTTTCCCGTAGTATATCATGGGTGACATTAGCCACATAAGTACAACACTCTTCTCCCACTATTGCACAAACATTTCTGCTCTTATAGTTACATTAGTTTTTACTGTACAGGATCCTGCCTTTCCTGGACTGGGAATAAAATCTCCTGAGCTATTGTAAAAATTCTGTAATTGCCCAATAGTATTAAAAAGATCACAATACATAGTGTAATTGCAATTGATATGCCTACATATATCATAGTCAAGTCTGGGTACCTTGACTTGAGTAACCTGAACAACCAAAATGAACCCCTCACATATATCATAACAAAATATTTCTTTGCTATTTCATTGTTAAATATATGGAAATCCTCGACGGAATAAGTATACTTTTCACACATACTATCTCTCTGATTTTACGTTTGATGTGTATATATGTACGCATCTTCTGAATAGATATACGGTACTATATTGAGGGGTCTATCTAACTGTAACTTATATAAAACCATTGCCAGTTCAGCTTTTCTATATAAATGTTATAAACACATTGAATCTTGACATAGCCTTTAATATTAATAGGTACAGTGGTCGACAAATCCGGTCACCCGATCGCCAGGGGCGAATGGATTTTGCCCGCAGGCAATTGGCCCAAGCAGCGCACATGGTTCTGTTTAATTTCCCTTCCTTTTAAATCGTGATCCTGTGTGAGCAAGTAAGAACTTTCCCATGCCCCTCCCCTGCCTCTCTGATGCCCCCCATGCCTCTCTGATGCCCCTCCTGCCTCTCTGATGCCCCCCATCCCTCTCTGATGCCCCCCATGCCTCTCTGATGCCCCTCATGCCTCTCCGATGCCCCCCCCCCCACGCCTCTTCGATGCCCCCCATACCCCTCCGATCCCCCCATGGTTCTCCGATGTCCCTATTGGGTATGGTGATCGGGACCTGAAGCGGGACTCCCAGCGCCGGTTCCGCTTAGTCTTGTGGGATTTGGAGCGCTTCCTCACCCGCTCGTTCTCCATTTCTTGTTGTGTTTGGGCCCCCCTTGTCTCCTGTGAGTGTTTGTGTGAGTTTGTGAGTGTGAGAATGTGTGAGTGAGTGAGAGGAGTGTGAGAGGAGTGTGAGGTGAGTGTATGAGAGGAGTGTGAGACTGTGTGAGAATGTGAGTGTGAGAATGTGTGAGTGTGAGAGGAGTGTGAGTGTGTGAGAGGAGTGTGAGTGTGTGAGAGGAGTGTGAGAGTGTCAATACATCCATTTAAACCCTCTGGTATTAAATTGTTTAATTTAAAAATACAAAATGTCTCTATATCACAGGGATCTAAACCTGTCACCACCTAAAAGGGACGCAGGGCTATACTCCCATCCCATGACAGTTAGACTGTCCACATTTATGTTGTGGCAGCACGATCCAGACGAGGAACAACCGGAGCACTAAGAGAACAAGTGAGAGGGGGCTACGAACCTGGTATGATTAAAATGTCCTTTATTGATCCAGCGACATCAGAGGAAAAATATGCACAGCTCGGGAGGCAGCTACCTTCAAAGTCTTTAAGTGCTTTATTACTTGAAAGGGGTGAAAAAGAATAGAAGAAGAGAGGGGGGGAGAGGAAAGGGTAAGAAGGGAGGGGGGGAGACAAGGGAAAGAGATCGTCCCCTTTATCTCCCCAGCATCGGTTCCGGTATTAGGTTTTACCTTTGGTTGAGATAGATTCCGAGGCTCTATTCTTCTAGTTCTCAGGCCATGCGTCCCAGACCTTATAATGCTGGTCTGTTTTCTGGGCTAGGAGGGCTGAGAGGAGCTCCATCATTCTAACCTCCTTAATTCTGCGGATAACCGTTTGCTTTGACGGGGCTTTCAGTTTTTTCCATGCAGCTGCTGTTGAGCTCAGCCTACTCTGGGTTAGGTACCATTGAAATAGTATTTTATATATATTTTCTATTATAGTAGTACAAATTGAAGTTTTTGCTGCCGATTCCCAGATATCCTCCCAGTCATCTTTATCTATTTCCGTATTGAGGTCCTCAGCCCATTTTTTCATATATCTGTGATTGACGGCTACTATTGGCAGTGATATTCCTGAGTAGATCTCCGATATCAGACCCTTCTTATATATACCGCTTGTACATAACTTTTCACATTTTGTTGGTTCTGTAAATTTAGTTTTTTGGGATATAGCTAATATAAAATGTCTGATCTGAAAGCTAAATAGCGGAAAGTGGTGGGGATGGAATTTCTGTTGAAGATCTTGGAATGATATTATTGAGCCTTTCTCTATTAAGTCCGCCACCTTTATTACGGGTTTTTAATATTTAAAAAAAATGTTATGTTTTATATTGGCACCATAAATCAGGATATTTACCTACGGGGGTAATTTAGATTTCTCAGATGACTTATCTGTTGGGATTACTCATGTTATGTAGAGCCACTGAGACTGCCAAGGACCTTTGGGTTTGATCTTTCATTATTTGCTATTGACCGGATTGGAACTCTTGCTGATTTTTGGACATTGAGCACTTGTGAGTTATTGCTCTGTTTTGCTGGACATCTGATTATCCATGACTGTGGGTTTGGCTGGCTAATTACTGGTTGGGGAAAGAGGGAAAAGAGAAGTACCTTACTTTTTGGACCAGAGGGAACGGGCCTGAAGAAGGGTTATCCACCTTGAAACGTTATTTACCTCGAGCTCTATTACCCAGTGTGAGACATCTCTCCAAGTTACTGCTATCTTGTGTTTACATCAAATAAAATTATTTTCAGTTTGGCTTATTCCCTGGTTATATTATATTTCTTCTAGAGTCAGTGAGTTGTTCCATATATGGTTACCATAGGTAGCTGTCTGTATAACTGACAGACTCTGTTCCAGCTGCTAAAATATGTACCAGAAAGGCAGCCACACCAGAGCCCACCTTCCCACACGGTACCCATCCTCCCACAGCCAGAACGCCTTTCCGGTACGTATTTTAGCAGCTGGAACAGTGTCTGGCAGTTATAAAGACACCCCCCCCCCTCTCTCCACTACCCCCGCTCCCAACCCCGAGCCCCCCTCCCGACTAAACCTTGGTCTCTCGGTGCCCTGCTAGAAGCCCCGATAGACCTACAGTAACATGGAAGTTGGACCTAACACAGAAGTTGGGCCCAACATCCGCAATTGCCGCCTGGGAGGAGCCTCTCTGCCGTGCACGTGCCGCATGTAAGATCCAGAGGGAGGGGATGGGGGGAATTTTTTTTAACTTGAACCAGGGCCCACAGTTCCCTAGTTCTGCCCCTGCCTCCAAGCTTGATGGGGGGATCTAACAAACGGCTGTGCTTGCTTATGCCATAGTGCGATCTCTGGACTATTTGTAATAAATCTTGTATAGCGGGGAAATGGTTAAATCACAAAGCACAGAAAAACAATGCCATGCTCGTTTTACTCACATTTCTAATAAACCTGTTCTAAAAAAAAAAAGTGGTCTGTGTGCTAAAAAAACATATTGAGTTACAATCCCATGGCCAAATTCAACTGGCTGTGAATATTCCTGGATTATGGCCAGATTGCACAAATAATTATCCCCCAATCCGTGAACTCATGTCTAGTTCAACTGCAAATATTAGGTTTTGTAGTGTTAGTGTGGTGTTAATGTAATTGTGTTTATCTGCCTGCCTATATAAATAAAAAGGAATTATACAGTATTACTTGAGTTAAGGAAGGCGTACTAGCGGTAGGGCAATCTACTTACTTTTTGAGTGGCGAAGTAGGTACCGCGATAGGAGTAGATGCCAAGCAGTACATTGCCAAATAATGAATGCTAAAAAAAAAATCTGTATGTTTGCCCACAAAGCTTAGAGCTGAATTAATAATACAGGATTTTGTCATTGACAAAAAATTACATGTTTTCTTGTTAGTCACTTTCAACTATTTGATGCTTTATTAAGTAAGGGCTGTTATATAGTGGCCGCGCGTGCTCCGCCATGCGCATGCGCGGCACTTATAATTGGCTGTTGTTTGTCAGCCTTTCTATAATGGTGCCGCGCGTGCGCACACGGCAGTGAGCGTGGAGCCGGCTGATAGGGATGAAGACAGGAAAAAGAAAGATATTGCGCCGCTACCGCCGCTGTAATGTATGTATGTTTGAGCGACAAATGGATATCTGTCCCTTATTACCTGATAGACCTCCCGTGTCTGGCCTCATTGCATTCATCTCCTTGCCTCGATTCAGAAAGCTCTGTTCCCCTGCCAAACTCATACGGGAAGTGCATCTCCCCGAGCGGTAGCACTCCTGCTCAAACACATCGAGCGGGAGATGAAAAACAGCTCCAACTCGCGTTTTTTTTATAAAATAACCCTATTCTGGTATCTGTGATGAGATCATCGAGGCACTCAGCTAGCGAGCTCCTTGCACATTTCATCTATGCCACCACAAGGGCGGCGAGATGGGATTTGCGAGTAGGATTAGAATTTTTTTATTGCATCTGATTGAAGCCGGGAGTCTTCGGAGCTGATACACATTAATGTACCAGCTCCGGAGACCCCCCGCTTCCATCCTATGTAATAGAAATACATTTACAGTCATTACCTTGATGGTGCTTGTTTTTTTTAATTGTTGTGTATTTTTGGTGCTTAAAAGAAAAGAATGGTGTATATAGCGCTAAAAATAAAATAGTAATAATGACAATATAGTGCAAAATTATAAAATTACAAACCACAATGTGAAGTGTCATATAAAATATTAACTAAATATGGTACGGCTGCCAGGAAAAAACTAACCCAAACACAGTTAGTGAAAAGCACAGAAAAAACAACAATACAGACCAGCTCCTCAATGTCCAAATGGAAAATAATGAGTCCAAAGATGTGCTGCAATGTCCAGTAAAGGTGAACTCTACCAGGAGCAGACCCCTGCAGATATTCTCAGTCTCAGACGGCAGGAGAGGCAAGTGCGGCAAGCGGCTCCGCCTAGCGGGTGACGTCATTCCGGTCACAGACGGGAGACATCGCGAGAAGTGGCCTGCAGTGACGCCCGGCCTGATAGTGATCAGAAGAGGCACCTGCGGCCATTACGGGAGCACCACGCGCTCAAGATCAGCTGCTACCGGACAGAGCCTCTTTTATACAACTGCCTGTTATCTCTGGATTCCTACTGCTGTCTAACAACTGGATCACCTTTACTGGACATTGCAGCACATCTTTGGACTCATTATTTTCCATTTGGACATTGAGGCGCCGGTCTGTATTGTTGTTTTTTCTGTATTTTTGGTGCTTGTTTTTTTTTCATTTTTGTGTATTTTTTATGCTTGTTTTCTTTAATTGTTGTGTATTTTTTATGCCTGTTTTTTTTAATTGTTGTGTATTTTTCGTGCTTGTTTTGTTTGGTTGCCCAATGACTGCCATAGTGGCAAATCATACCCATATTATATGGGCATGGTGTACTAATGTGCCAATCAATGGGTACAGGGTGGGGTAGTTGCCCTGGGGAGGGTGGTTAGGTGGGGGGAGGGGGTTAACCCCTTAATTACTGTAGCTATTACTAACCACTAAGGTGATTAAGGGTTTAGTGGCCATTCATTTGTTTTTTGATTGTACTGTTGCAGCTCACGGAGGACATGGACGCGGAGGACGGTGATGAGGACGGCCTTCATCCTGGCAGGGGTAAGTATAACTTTTATTTACTTTATGCTGGCTGGATAATGTTTTATTTGTAATGGGCAAATGAGCTATGATCCAGATCTGGATAATAGTAATTTTGCCCATTATTGTAGTGTATGTGTTGAGGGGGGTTGTTGGGGGTAGGGGAGGTGGGTAGTAGGGTTATTGTATTTTAATGTTTCTTGGGGCAGAGGGATTGGGTGAAGGGGGTTGTTGCCCCAAGGGTGGGTGGTTAAGCCTCTTTGGTGAGTAGCGGGAGTGGTTAACCCCTTAATTACAATATCGGTTACCACTGCTATGGTAGTGAAGGGGTAAACTCCTAATGCGACCTTCCCGGCAGGCCTAACCACCAACCCTGGGGCAACTACCCCCTTTATCAACCCCCTGTACCCTCAACAAACCGGGTACTCAGGTTTAACTCCTTCATTGTCTTAGCGGCTAGCCGCTAAAGTAATGAAGCTGTTTTTATTTACATTTTAATACTAGTGTTACGGGAGCAGGGCATCTCCGTTCCTGAACCACATTGATTTCCGCTCCGGAGACACCCTGCATCCCGAATTACAGGCCCCGATATGGGGTCCCCGGGGCTGAAATCAATGCGTTTCAGCTCCTGAGACCTCCTGCTACAATACACTGTTATTAAAATGTAAATAATAACACTGCGATCGCCTGTGAGAGCTCTGCAGGGAGAAGCATCTCTCTCTGTGCAGCTCTTACAGACGGGGTGTGGAAGTTAAAGGGGAGCGCAATTAATTCAGTGGTGGATATGTGGAATGAAAAATAAATACAATAGTGCAACACAGTCTCTATAGATGTATCTCCAATTTCAGTAGACTTCTATAAATTCAGAATTCACATTTTATCTGAAATAAACCAGCATGTAACCCAAACTCAAGTGGGTAATGAATGATGTAGTGTATTCGTGTAGATCCTCTCTCTCTCTGTATCTTAGGGTTCTTGGGGATATCTGGATGTCACTTAGAATGATGTGATGGCAGCCGTATATACATGAGAAAACGGAAAGCCAAACATAGGGGTCTATGCAGTAAGCAGCGGAAAAAACCATTCGCCAGTTTTTCAACAAGCCATGTTTTTGGCGTGTTAAAATCGCTGTATGCTGTAAGGGCTGAATCCCTGGCGAATGAATGCGCCACCACCATTTGATAAAATGGCGAGTAACCGGTGGCGAGATGGCTGCCTGGCGAGAAGCTGCCGAGAAGCCGTCCCCTGCCGAGATATGTCTGCAGCAGAGAGAGATCCGCCACTCTTTCTGCGCAAAGTTCGGCATATTAAAAATTATTTTATAAACCATTTTTATTCATAGTGTACATGTGCAGGGGGTCTCCGGAGCTGAACCGCATTGGTTTCAGGTCCGGGGACCCCCTGCTTCCCGAGATACAGGCCCCTTTATGAGGTGCCGGTATCCCTCTGCATTTAAAGTTCCCGATCACGTGACCATGGAATGTAAACAAAGCAGAGGGATACTGGCACCCCCTAAAGGGGTCTGTATCTCAGGAAGCAGGGGGTCCCCGGACCTAAAACCAAAGCGGTTCAGCTCCGGAGACCCTCTGCACATCTACACTATGAATAAAACACACATATCAATACACATCAGTCTATCCCTACTCTGATTGGCTCTAGTACCATGTGACAGGCTTTCAATGACGTCACATCCGTTCTTCCCCAAGCCTCTGTCACATGGTATACTAGAGCCAATCAGAGTTGGGATGAAGTTCCCATGCTCTGATTGGCTACCGTACCATGTGAGGCCGGCCATGTTTCTTTTAATGACGTCATCTTAAAGGCAATTGAAGCAAAGCCATTCTGATTGGCTGTGCTTTCATTGCCTTTAAGTGACGTCATCATTTTTTTTTTTCTCGGCCAAAACACATAATTTTCACGGCCCAATCAGGGCCGTGGGAACCATGACGAAAATGTGACGTCATAGACCTTTAAAAGCCTATGTCGTTTCATTTTGAAGGCAGACGCCGAGGAGGAAGGACCTCCTACAGAAGAAGAAGACCAGGGCGTGGCCGTAGAAGACATGAAGACCCCGGAAGAGAGCCGCAGATAGAAGAAAGAAGAATACAGATGAAGATGGATTACAAATAGAAGACCCGTGGATTGTTTTGGATTTTTATTTTAATGTTTATTATTTTATGGTTTTTTATTTTATGGGTTCCTGTGCGTGGTGGATTGGTTCGAGAGTAAGCTGTTCAACGGGAGTCTGTGAGTGGGTCAAGTAATGGTAAGTGAACTAAATAAATGTATTTTATTTAACTTGTTCTTTTTTTTTAAAGCTTTTTTACATGTGTATTTATTTATTTTTGGTATATCATTTCTTGCCACTGTATGTATTTATGTATGTATGTATGTCTAGATCGATATATACATACAGGGTAAGAAAGGATGTTGTTTTAAAAGCTTGATTTGCTGTGTTTTAAAATATTTTGGCTATGCTGCTATGCATAAATGTGTGTGTCATGTATTTTAAAATTAGATAGTTGTAATTTTTGCTATTGTATAATGTACTTTAGGTCAGGGTGAGGCTTGCTTTTGTATATTTTATTTTTTGGTGTCCTTCTATTTTGTATGATGGTAACTTGTTCTCTTTAACGGTTGCTATAATTAATTGTGTAATTGGTATTGATGCTATTTTAATTGTTTGGGGATGTAATTAATGTCTGCAAATTGATTGATGGTTACTGGATTGGTTTAAATAGTATACTTGTTTGGATGTATTGGTATTTTGTTTGGAATATGTTATTGTTAACATTCATTTGCAGAATGTATATGGTGCGTAGATTGTATGCATCATGTATACAATGTAAATGCAATGTTTTCAGTGGCATTTGTGGCTTTTGATTGGCATTTGAGGATTTTGATTGGAAGATCAGATTGGATTATTAAAGGAAATTGATTTTATTGTAGTGTGTCTGTATGGAGAAGTGGTATTTGTAGTACAGCATGTTTTTGATAACCTTTCTACATTTATTTGTATATTGGTTCATCATGTGTGTGTATATCTCTCTCTCCCTCTCTCTCTCTCTCTCTCTCTCTCTGTATTATATATATATAGTTGCATGATGAAGCCACTGTACAAATGAATGGGTGAAGGGTGGGTATCGTGCCAGTGTGGCTTAACCCCTTAATTAAGTTTGCGGTTATTATCCGATAAGGTGTTTAAGGGGTTAATTGATATCTGAATGTAATGGGCAACGAAAGACAAGGATGTTGCTGGCGACGGGGGCTTCTTATTGATAAGGTCAGTAGTACTTTATTTATTTTAATATGCTAGTTAATGTGTTTAATAATGGGCAAATAATCTATTATGCCTATCTGGATAATAGTTATTTTGCACATTATTGTACTGTAGGTGTTGGGGGGGGGATATGTATGTATTGAATGTATAGGCCAGGTTTATTTTTTTTACATTCAGGGTTTGTTCCTTGGTTCTGCATGAGACCTCTGGAGACCACCTGCGGTCTCCTCGGGTATCTCACGGGTATCAGGCTGGTGGTTCCACGGGTGACACCTGCGGGGATGAAGCGGTGGTCCCACATCTGTGGGGGCACCACGGACCCGTAGTCTGCGGGGAAGAACCGGTGGTCCCACATCCGTGGTGGCACCGCAGACCCGTAGGTGCGGGGATGAACCGGTGGTCCCACATCCGTGGGGGCACCGCGGACCCATAGTGAGCACTCGTGAGTTCCCCAGACCCCCGTGAGAAACACCCGAGGCCCCGCAGACAGCTGTGGGTCTGACCCGGGGCTCCCAGACATCCGCGGACCTACTGTGGGGACCCAATTGTGGCCCACGGTGACCCAAGGAGACGGGGGCCATGGCGCTTGGTGGGACCCACCAACAGGCCTCCGGAACCTGTGTGAAACAAGTTGCTGGTACCCTGTAGGTCTGTCAGGTGACCCGCCAGCCCGCCGGGGACTCGCGTGGGGCTGGGGTATGAACCCTGTATGTAAAAGGATAAATCATGTATTTATGGGGGGGGGCACAGGGGGTGGGTAATGTATTTAATAAATAGAATGATGTTTAATGTGGGGCTGTGTATTGTTTTTATTGTGGGTACTTGGGGTGGGGGGAGGGGGTATTGGCACCAAGGGAATGTGGGTAGGCCTCCCTTGTGGGTAGTGGGTGTGGGTGGTTAGGCCTCACGGGGTGGGGGGTTAGTGTGGGAGGGTATGTAGGCCTCCCGAGTGGTGGGTGAGGGTGGGTTAACCCCTTAATGACTGTAGCGGTTAATAACCGCTATGGTGATTAAGGGGTTAGGGGACATTACATTGGGTGTTTTTATTCTTGTTTCTGTTTTTCAGAAGCGGATGGGGCATTAGCAAGATGAAAATTAGGATGGCCTTCATCGTGGCAGCCGGACAAGGGTGAGTGCAATATGTATTTAATGTATTTATTGTTCTTTATGTATTTTAAATGGACAACTGCACTATTATCCATTTGTGGATAATAGTAATTTTGCCCATTACTGTTGTAACCCTTCTCCCCCCCCCCTAGACTCATCTGACATATCTAGGGTGTGTGAGGGCGGATTACATGTACTGGGTGGTGCGTACCTGTGTGGAACAGGAGGGCCTGAGTCTCCCGCGGTGGTGTGGGGGATAACAGGACCAGGCTTCTGGGGTAGTAGCCTCCATGGTTTCAGTGGTGGTGCAGCGCCTCCATCCTCTATACCTTCCCAGGGTATGGGGTAGGACCCGTATAGAAGAGTGACCCCTGGTCCCAGGGTGAATGCTCCAGATCACACACATTCTTTTGTAAAACAGCAGCAGCTCTCTTTATTGTACTGTGATGGATTGGATAAAATGCCTATTTCTTCATCTGTAATACTTTGCTATGATTCCTTACTCAAAATGGCTACCGCAGTTACCCCTCCCTTCAAGTAAGGAAGATGGCACCGAGGAATTCCCCTCAAATGCTGATGTGTCCAAGAAAACCTACAATAACAAGACCATAAATCATAACAACAAGACCATACAAGGACTGAGACCTAACAAAGAACCACTGAGACAGCTCTTTTGCATACAAACCCCCTCCCATACAGCCCCTGTATATGAACGCAGGCTCTGTAGGAATAAAGTCAGACATTATCATACTGAACGTGTGTCAGCGTGATTTTTTCTCAGTGCACGCATTACCTACGTAGGAAACTAATCAGGACGGGGACAGATACTCTGCAGACGATTGTTCTGATCCAAATCAGTTGGCGCCCAACGTGGGGCTCTGGGTTTTGAACCAACGGACAGCTGTGCGCAGAGGGACCGAGGTGGACCAAATGCGGACGCGGCAGGAGACTGATCACCTCTGGAGTACGGTAAGATAACATTTATTATCTACCGATACGCACTGTCTCCGCTGTTGGTCTATTTCTGTGTCTCATACGGCTCTCCGAAGGTCACCTAAAGACAGGTAGATATCTTGCCCAGAGCCCGTTTTAAACTCAAACCTGTTACCTAGACTATCTGTCACCCGGTATATGTTTACATGTTGTATGTGTTAGTCAGTGCCGCAAGTGGGAGCCCGGAGTGGAGTGGGATTTTTGTCGGCTGACTAGAGGTCGTGTCATTGTACGTTGTAAACTTGGTGGAAGGAGGGGTAAAGGGGGAGTAAGGTATAGTCGGTTCAGAGAGGAAACACGGGAATCCCGGTAGTGACTGTGCGGTTTGGTGCTTTGCGAGGGAAGGAGTGTTTAGCGCGTTACGGTTGGTAACTGCGCGGAATCCTGCCGATTTGATCCCTGAACAACCTTTCTCTCTCTCGTAATCAAGTTGTATGTTATGTCCAAAATGTGTTTGTGTATTAGTGTTGAGAATTCATGAGGACGGGTGGGGATTGTTGAGAGTAGAAGAGATAGCCCATAGGTGCTTGGGCGATAACCCCTAGACGTTAAACTGCCCGAACTCCTGTTTTTTCCACGTTAAGGTACGCTTTGCAGTAGGAAAAAGAAAGTGAATAGGAAAGAAAAGGCAAGTGAATTTGCTGATAGATAATCAAGGCATATGATTGTGTTGTGAAAGTAAGTATTGAGGGTTATTTTTATGAAAGGTTTATATGCAGGAATTGGGACACAATTAGATACTGTGTATATTATTTGGAAGGGAAATAAAGTGTTATAAGTCAAGGGAAAGAAGAGGAAAAAAAAAAAAAAAAAAAGCAGGGCATTTTTGCTAGTAATTGCAGTATAGAGAGAAAAAAAAAAAAAAAAAGGTGCAGTTTTAACATTTGAGCACAGGCAAGTAAGACAGGGAAAGGAGTCTTAGCCTGCCACCTAGTGGCCGATTGAGAGAACAGAACGGAAAAGAATGGGACAGCCCTGGTAACATTTATTTTTTGAAAGATTTGTTCGTTCTGGCCACACGAATGGGTCTTTTAAAACCAGAAAATATTCTTTTTCCTTCTGTTCTAATGGCAACTAGAAAGAGGGGTCTTTTTCTGTGGGAGGGAGAAGTTCAGGGAGCGCAGTCTTGTGTGTTTTTTGAATCCCACAGGGAAACATACCTTACGTTAGTATGAGTCAAAATAATTCTGTTGAGGGACAGAAGGGTCCCTGCTGCATTTATTTTATCATTGCCAGGACAGAAGTTAATATAATAAAGTAAAAAAAGAAAGCAAATAAGCTGTTTAAAGTATGTAGTATTACTGAAGCAGAAGGCAGGTTACAACCAGAAGTGTGGCAAAAGATATTGAAAGAAAAGAGAGGAATTTTGAATGATAAAAACCTGCTGAAGATAGCAGAAGCCTGGTTTAATGTTACCAAGGCTGTCCAGAGAAAAATGGACCGAGCAGGAGATAGAAAAGGGAGGGAAGATTGTTTTAATTGTGGTGTGACTGATTTATCTATGCTCACTCCTTTGTTACCTTCGCTCCCAGCTCCAGCAGCACCCCCACCTATACAACCCACTACCCCGCCCACGAATGACAAACCAATTTTGACTGTTTATGTAGCACAACTATATCCTGTGATGCAGGCGGACGGTTCCTATTACACCCCGACTGTGCCCCTAATGCCAGCCCTTTCACCCCAAACAATCACTGCCCCAGCGTTAGGGATTCAAGTCTACCCTGACACAACAATAGCACACACACCCAGCAGCAGTGTCCACTACAGTGCGCCCTATAGTTTTGACTCAGATAGTGAGTCACAGGCCGTTGCACAGGAGGCAAACATGACCTGGAATACTAACCCCAGACACCCCCCAGTACCTGACCGCTGCCCAAGGTTATGTGGGCAGACGCCCAAGCAGGTAGAAGGCGCCCCAATAATGTATGTCACCTCACCCCCTTCCTGGTAGACACAGGTGCAGCCAGGAGTGTAATTAGAGCTGCAGACATACCTGACCCTTCCTATTTGTCTGATATTGATGTTTTATGTGTGGGGGTAGATGGCACTCCGCGCTCTAGCCCATTAACACGACCCCTACAGATAGGTCCCTACCCTGAACTATTTGCACGATTTGTAGTTTCCTCTACTTGCCCGCTTAATCTGTTTGGCGCTGATGTTTTATCCAGGTTACAGGCCTCCATAATATTCTCCGAGGACGGCACCATTGATGTAACCTCCCTGCTCTGGGAGTCAGATGTCTCTGCCCTTTGTTCCCTTCCAAATACTTTTGGCATTAGCGGACAAACCCTCAGCTGCCAGTATACCGCCCGCTGTCATGGATAGGATCCCGTCCAAATTATGATCCACCGGCCCTGAGGATATGGGGCACCTAAGGGTACCACCCATTGTTGTACAGCTCAAATAAGGGGCCCCGCTTCCCCGTAAACTGCAATACCCCTCTTTTCCCTGTGAAGAAACGCACCGCGAAGGGTGAACCTGATAAGTATAGAATGGTTCAAGATCCTCAAGCAGTAAAAGATGCAACCATTGTACGATGTTTTAACAACAAATCTTTTCCAGATGACCCCAGAGGCTTCCAAGAATTTCACTGTTCTCAAACACTGCCTTGGGCCTCCCAGACTATGATTTACCCTTTAAGCTTTTCGTATCAGAACGAAATGGACATGCAACTGGAGTGTTAACACAGCCACACGCGGGCCGATGTCGACCTATTGGTTATTACTCCAGCCGTCTCGATGCTGTGGCTCGTGGTGGACAGTCCTGTCTTCGTGCTGTCTTTGCTGCTCAAGCACTGCTGGATAAAACTTCAGACATTGTTCTAGGGCATGACCTCATTCTTCTGGCACCACATGACATTGCTGCTATTCTCAATCAGACACCTCAGGTTGCAATGCTTGCTTCTTATTCCAGACAATGTCACCCTTCTCTGGTGCCAAGTGCTTAACCCCTCCACTCTTCTTCCACTTCCCGAGGGGGGAGATGTGCAGGGACACGAACAAGAACAAAGCACAGCTGGAGTCGACCTACCCCATGATTGCTTCGAACTCATGAAGCTAGAAACAGCTCATCTGCACACGGTGAGTGAAAAGCCGATACAGAACCCAGATCTAATCCTGTTTGTGGATGGTTCTCGATATGCTGATCAACAAGGCACCTACTATACGGGTTATGCTGTCACCACAGACACTGTGGTCCTACTGGCAAGCACACTACCGTCAACAGCATCTGCACAAGAGGCTGAACTACAAGCCCTCACTGCAGCGTGTAAACTGGCAGAAGGACAAACGGCGAACATCTACACTGACTCTAGATATGCCTTTGGTGTAGCACATGATTTTGGCGTCATTTGGCAAACCAGGGGATTTCTGACAGCAGCAGGAACATCAGTGAAACACAGCTCAGCCATACAAGCTCTGATGGACGCCCCACTCCTTCCAATCCATGTGGCCATCCTGAAGGTAAAGCCTATGGGAAACTGAACACAGAAGAAGCCAGAGGAAACCATCTGGCGGATGCTGCGGCAAAACAAGCTGCCAGCGGGATACGAGAAGTGGAAGATCGAGTGGACACGACAAGGATGGTTCCGTTAATGCAGAACCTCCCAGTAAATCGAGAATATCTGAAGAAGTTGCAAGAATCTGCAACAAAGGAAGAAAAGGAAAGCTGGAAGAAAAGAGGTGCATCGCCCCAAGAAGGAATTTATGAGTACAAAAAGAAACTTTGTCTGCCACGTGCACTGTATCCTGCTGTGGTACAATGGGCACATGGAGCAGCACATCTCTCAAAGACTTTTATGAATGCACTGATCGACAAATACTATGTGGCGCCTGGAATTACCCCAATGACTAGTAATTTCTGCAAATTATGTACAATTTGTGCAAAGTGTAACCCAGGATGTGTGAAAAAACCACCGCAGAAAAATCTTGCAAGGCCCCGCTTTCACTGCTACGTTAGCTAAAGAAATTTGGTCCGCGCTAGGGACCACCCTTGCTTTCCACACCCCATACCATCCCCAGAGTAGCGGAAAGGTAGAAGAATGAATGGCACACTGAAAACTAGAATGTTGAAAATGGCCCAGGAAACAAATATGCCCTGGCCAGATAGTCTACCCATTGTTTTGTTCAGTGTTCGATACACCCCATGAGGGGAATATGCTCTATCCCCATTTGAGATACTGTTTGGTACTGCCCCCAAACTTGGTTGTTACTACCCACAGCAGTTACAGATGCAGTCTGATGTTTTGACCAAATATGTAACTGCCCTAGCGCAAGAACTAACCAATATGCATGGTCGAGTGTTTTCTTCTATTCCAGATCCAGATCTAGATACCGGGACTCATAAACTCGTGCCCGGAGACTGGGTGCTTGTGAAGAAATTTGTAAGGAAACATTCCCTAGAGCCCAGATATGATGGTCCTTTCCAAGTTCTGTTGACCACAGCGACATCAGTCAAACTAGCTGGCAAGAACACCTGGATACACGCCTCTCATTGCAAGAAGGTTCCAGCTCCCAACGAGGACACCTCAGAAGGAAAATGATGCTATATATCCTTTGCTTGTTGGGTCTAGGGGGGGCACAAGAGATTGCTATCACCCAACATGAAGGGGTAGTCACGTTTTGGTATAATTCATCCAATACTCATGTAGCTACCTTCTCCTTTGATTATTGTAATATAGTCCGCTGCCCCTCAACACATTGGCAATGTGTTCTATACAGCAATTCCGGTTTCAGGTCTACTTATATATGCGTAACGGATTTCTACTGGGGAAAGGAATGTGATTACTGGGGAGCAGTAGGATGGAACACAGGAACAGATTGGGGATACCGACCACAAAATGGTCTAGCAAGGAAAGACGGGATAGCAAAAGATTCTTGCCCAAATAGGCATCGCAATAGTTATTATTTTTGTTTTGTTTGTGATTATTGTCTGCTGTGTTCTCCCATGTTTTAAAAAGTTCATGACCAAAGCTGTTGACAATAGCACTCCTACCTTTTTTCTGCAGTCAGATAATAATACTCCACTCTTGGAAGATGGTCCATTTACTCCGTTACAGTCCCTCCCAGTTAAGTACAATAGTATAAATCCATAGGGACAGCATCTGACTTCCTTATGTGCAAAGTCTGTGGCAAGGGGGGTCATGGACAAGCCATGACTCGTCTAACGTACAGCACAAAAGAGTTCCCAGGCACATCTGGACAGATGAGTTAGTATACATCTAGGGACAGACTCAGAAATAGACATTTCAAGGGGGGACTGTGATGGATTGGATAAAATGCCTATTTCTTCATCTGTAATACTTTGCTATGATTCCTTACTCAAAATGGCTACCGCAGTTACCCCTCCCTTCAAGTAAGGAAGATGGCACCGAGGAATTCCCCTCAAATGCTGATGTGTCCAAGAAAACCTACAATAACAAGACCATAAATCATAACAACAAGACCATACAAGGACTGAGACCTAACAAAGAACCACTGAGACAGCTCTTTTGCATACAAACCCCCTCCCATACAGCCCCTGTATATGAACGCAGGCTCTGTAGGAATAAAGTCAGACATTATCATACTGAACGTGTGTCAGCGTGATTTTTTCTCAGTGCACGCATTACCTACGTAGGAAACTAATCAGGACGGGGACAGATACTCTGCAGACGATTGTTCTGATCCAAATCAGTTGGCGCCCAACGTGGGGCTCTGGGTTTTGAACCAACGGACAGCTGTGCGCAGAGGGACCGAGGTGGACCAAATGCGGACGCGGCAGGAGACTGATCACCTCTGGAGTACGGTAAGATAACATTTATTATCTACCGATACGCACTGTCTCCGCTGTTGGTCTATTTCTGTGTCTCATACG
The DNA here is from genome assembly GCF_040206685.1 of Ascaphus truei. Taxonomy (NCBI): domain Eukaryota; kingdom Metazoa; phylum Chordata; class Amphibia; order Anura; family Ascaphidae; genus Ascaphus; species Ascaphus truei. Next base: position 12,770,495 of record NC_134503.1, read on the forward strand.
GCTCTCCGAAGGTCACCTAAAGACAGGTAGATATCTTGCCCAGAGCCCGTTTTAAACTCAAACCTGTTACCTAGACTATCTGTCACCCGGTATATGTTTACATGTTGTATGTGTTAGTCAGTGCCGCAAGTGGGAGCCCGGAGTGGAGTGGGATTTTTGTCGGCTGACTAGAGGTCGTGTCATTGTACGTTGTAAACTTGGTGGAAGGAGGGGTAAAGGGGGAGTAAGGTATAGTCGGTTCAGAGAGGAAACACGGGAATCCCGGTAGTGACTGTGCGGTTTGGCGCTTTGCGAGGGAAGGAGTGTTTAGCGCGTTACGGTTGGTAACTGCGCGGAATCCTGCCGATTTGATCCCTGAACAACCTTTCTCTCTCTCGTAATCAAGTTGTATGTTATGTCCAAAATGTGTTTGTGTATTAGTGTTGAGAATTCATGAGGACGGGTGGGGATTGTTGAGAGTAGAAGAGATAGCCCATAGGTGCTTGGGCGATAACCCCTAGACGTTAAACTGCCCGAACTCCTGTTTTTTCCACGTTAAGGTACGCTTTGCAGTAGGAAAAAGAAAGTGAATAGGAAAGAAAAGGCAAGTGAATTTGCTGATAGATAATCAAGGCATATGATTGTGTTGTGAAAGTAAGTATTGAGGGTTATTTTTATGAAAGGTTTATATGCAGGAATTGGGATACAATTAGATACTGTGTATATTATTTGGAAGGGAAATAAAGTGTTATAAGTCAAGGGAAAGAAGAGGAAAAAAAAAAAAAAAAAAAAAAAAAGCAGGGCATTTTTGCTAGTAATTGCAGTATAGAGAGAAAAAAAAAAAAAAAAAGGTGCAGTTTTAACATTTGAGCACAGGCAAGTAAGACAGGGAAAGGAGTCTTAGCCTGCCACCTAGTGGCCGATTGAGAGAACAGAACGGAAAAGAATGGGACAGCCCTGGTAACATTTATTTTTTGAAAGATTTGTTCGTTCTGGCCACACGAATGGGTCTTTTAAAACCAGAAAATATTCTTTTTCCTTCTGTTCTAATGGCAACTAGAAAGAGGGGTCTTTTTCTGTGGGAGGGAGAAGTTCAGGGAGCGCAGTCTTGTGTGTTTTTTGAATCCCACAGGGAAACATACCTTACGTTAGTATGAGTCAAAATAATTCTGTTGAGGGACAGAAGGGTCCCTGCTGCATTTATTTTATCATTGCCAGGACAGAAGCTAATATAATAAAGTAAAAAAAGAAAGCAAATAAGCTGTTTAAAGTATGTAGTATTACTGAAGCAGAAGGCAGGTTACAACCAGAAGTGTGGCAAAAGATATTGAAAGAAAAGAGAGGAATTTTGAATGATAAAAACCTGCTGAAGATAGCAGAAGCCTGGTTTAATGTTACCAAGGCTGTCCAGAGAAAAATGGACCGAGCAGGAGATAGAAAAGGGAGGGAAGATTGTTTTAATTGTGGTGTGACTGATTTATCTATGCTCACTCCTTTGTTACCTTCGCTCCCAGCTCCAGCAGCACCCCCACCTATACAACCCACTACCCCGCCCACGAATGACAAACCAATTTTGACTGTTTATGTAGCACAACTATATCCTGTGATGCAGGCGGATGGTTCCTATTACACCCCGACTGTGCCCCTAATGCCAGCCCTTTCACCCCAAACAATCACTGCCCCAGCGTTAGGGATTCAAGTCTACCCTGACACAACAATAGCACACACACCCAGCAGCAGTGTCCACTACAGTGCGCCCTATAGTTTTGACTCAGATAGTGAGTCACAGGCCGTTGCACAGGAGGCAAACATGACCTGGAATACTAACCCCAGACACCCCCCAGTACCTGACCGCTGCCCAAGGTTATGTGGGCAGACGCCCAAGCAGGTAGAAGGCGCCCCAATAATGTATGTCACCTCACCCCCTTCCTGGTAGACACAGGTGCAGCCAGGAGTGTAATTAGAGCTGCAGACATACCTGACCCTTCCTATTTGTCTGATATTGATGTTTTATGTGTGGGGGTAGATGGCACTCCGCGCTCTAGCCCATTAACACGACCCCTACAGATAGGTCCCTACCCTGAACTATTTGCACGATTTGTAGTTTCCTCTACTTGCCCGCTTAATCTGTTTGGCGCTGATGTTTTATCCAGGTTACAGGCCTCCATAATATTCTCCGAGGACGGCACCATTGATGTAACCTCCCTGCTCTGGGAGTCAGATGTCTCTGCCCTTTGTTCCCTTCCAAATACTTTTGGCATTAGCGGACAAACCCTCAGCTGCCAGTATACCGCCCGCTGTCATGGATAGGATCCCGTCCAAATTATGATCCACCGGCCCTGAGGATATGGGGCACCTAAGGGTACCACCCATTGTTGTACAGCTCAAATAAGGGGCCCCGCTTCCCCGTAAACTGCAATACCCCTCTTTTCCCTGTGAAGAAACGCACCGCGAAGGGTGAACCTGATAAGTATAGAATGGTTCAAGATCCTCAAGCAGTAAAAGATGCAACCATTGTACGATGTTTTAACAACAAATCTTTTCCAGATGACCCCAGAGGCTTCCAAGAATTTCACTGTTCTCAAACACTGCCTTGGGCCTCCCAGACTATGATTTACCCTTTAAGCTTTTCGTATCAGAACGAAATGGACATGCAACTGGAGTGTTAACACAGCCACACGCGGGCCGATGTCGACCTATTGGTTATTACTCCAGCCGTCTCGATGCTGTGGCTCGTGGTGGACAGTCCTGTCTTCGTGCTGTCTTTGCTGCTCAAGCACTGCTGGATAAAACTTCAGACATTGTTCTAGGGCATGACCTCATTCTTCTGGCACCACATGACATTGCTGCTATTCTCAATCAGACACCTCAGGTTGCAATGCTTGCTTCTTATTCCAGACAATGTCACCCTTCTCTGGTGCCAAGTGCTTAACCCCTCCACTCTTCTTCCACTTCCCGAGGGGGGAGATGTGCAGGGACACGAACAAGAACAAAGCACAGCTGGAGTCGACCTACCCCATGATTGCTTCGAACTCATGAAGCTAGAAACAGCTCATCTGCCCACGGTGAGTGAAAAGCCGATACAGAACCCAGATCTAATCCTGTTTGTGGATGGTTCTCGATATGCTGATCAACAAGGCACCTACTATACGGGTTATGCTGTCACCACAGACACTGTGGTCCTACTGGCAAGCACACTACCGTCAACAGCATCTGCACAAGAGGCTGAACTACAAGCCCTCACTGCAGCGTGTAAACTGGCAGAAGGACAAACGGCGAACATCTACACTGACTCTAGATATGCCTTTGGTGTAGCACATGATTTTGGCGTCATTTGGCAAACCAGGGGATTTCTGACAGCAGCAGGAACATCAGTGAAACACAGCTCAGCCATACAAGCTCTGATGGACGCCCCACTCCTTCCAATCCATGTGGCCATCCTGAAGGTAAAGCCTATGGGAAACTGAACACAGAAGAAGCCAGAGGAAACCATCTGGCGGATGCTGCGGCAAAACAAGCTGCCAGCGGGATACGAGAAGTGGAAGATCGAGTGGACACGACAAGGATGGTTCCGTTAATGCAGAACCTCCCAGTAAATCGAGAATATCTGAAGAAGTTGCAAGAATCTGCAACAAAGGAAGAAAAGGAAAGCTGGAAGAAAAGAGGTGCATCGCCCCAAGAAGGAATTTATGAGTACAAAAAGAAACTTTGTCTGCCACGTGCACTGTATCCTGCTGTGGTACAATGGGCACATGGAGCAGCACATCTCTCAAAGACTTTTATGAATGCACTGATCGACAAATACTATGTGGCGCCTGGAATTACCCCAATGACTAGTAATTTCTGCAAATTATGTACAATTTGTGCAAAGTGTAACCCAGGATGTGTGAAAAAACCACCGCAGAAAAATCTTGCAAGGCCCCGCTTTCACTGCTACGTTAGCTAAAGAAATTTGGTCCGCGCTAGGGACCACCCTTGCTTTCCACACCCCATACCATCCCCAGAGTAGCGGAAAGGTAGAAGAATGAATGGCACACTGAAAACTAGAATGTTGAAAATGGCCCAGGAAACAAATATGCCCTGGCCAGATAGTCTACCCATTGTTTTGTTCAGTGTTCGATACACCCCATGAGGGGAATATGCTCTATCCCCATTTGAGATACTGTTTGGTACTGCCCCCAAACTTGGTTGTTACTACCCACAGCAGTTACAGATGCAGTCTGATGTTTTGACCAAATATGTAACTGCCCTAGCGCAAGAACTAACCAATATGCATGGTCGAGTGTTTTCTTCTATTCCAGATCCAGATCTAGATACCGGGACTCATAAACTCGTGCCCGGAGACTGGGTGCTTGTGAAGAAATTTGTAAGGAAACATTCCCTAGAGCCCAGATATGATGGTCCTTTCCAAGTTCTGTTGACCACAGCGACATCAGTCAAACTAGCTGGCAAGAACACCTGGATACACGCCTCTCATTGCAAGAAGGTTCCAGCTCCCAACGAGGACACCTCAGAAGGAAAATGATGCTATATATCCTTTGCTTGTTGGGTCTAGGGGGGGCACAAGAGATTGCTATCACCCAACATGAAGGGGTAGTCACGTTTTGGTATAATTCATCCAATACTCATGTAGCTACCTTCTCCTTTGATTATTGTAATATAGTCCGCTGCCCCTCAACACATTGGCAATGTGTTCTATACAGCAATTCCGGTTTCAGGTCTACTTATATATGCGTAACGGATTTCTACTGGGGAAAGGAATGTGATTACTGGGGAGCAGTAGGATGGAACACAGGAACAGATTGGGGATACCGACCACAAAATGGTCTAGCAAGGAAAGACGGGATAGCAAAAGATTCTTGCCCAAATAGGCATCGCAATAGTTATTATTTTTGTTTTGTTTGTGATTATTGTCTGCTGTGTTCTCCCATGTTTTAAAAAGTTCATGACCAAAGCTGTTGACAATAGCACTCCTACCTTTTTTCTGCAGTCAGATAATAATACTCCACTCTTGGAAGATGGTCCATTTACTCCGTTACAGTCCCTCCCAGTTAAGTACAATAGTATAAATCCATAGGGACAGCATCTGACTTCCTTATGTGCAAAGTCTGTGGCAAGGGGGGTCATGGACAAGCCATGACTCGTCTAACGTACAGCACAAAAGAGTTCCCAGGCACATCTGGACAGATGAGTTAGTATACATCTAGGGACAGACTCAGAAATAGACATTTCAAGGGGGGACTGTGATGGATTGGATAAAATGCCTATTTCTTCATCTGTAATACTTTGCTATGATTCCTTACTCAAAATGGCTACCGCAGTTACCCCTCCCTTCAAGTAAGGAAGATGGCACCGAGGAATTCCCCTCAAATGCTGATGTGTCCAAGAAAACCTACAATAACAAGACCATAAATCATAACAACAAGACCATACAAGGACTGAGACCTAACAAAGAACCACTGAGACAGCTCTTTTGCATACAAACCCCCTCCCATACAGCCCCTGTATATGAACGCAGGCTCTGTAGGAATAAAGTCAGACATTATCATACTGAACGTGTGTCAGCGTGATTTTTTCTCAGTGCACGCATTACCTACGTAGGAAACTAATCAGGACGGGGACAGATACTCTGCAGACGATTGTTCTGATCCAAATCAGTTGGCGCCCAACGTGGGGCTCTGGGTTTTGAACCAACGGACAGCTGTGCGCAGAGGGACCGAGGTGGACCAAATGCGGACGCGGCAGGAGACTGATCACCTCTGGAGTACGGTAAGATAACATTTATTATCTACCGATACGCACTGTCTCCGCTGTTGGTCTATTTCTGTGTCTCATACGGCTCTCCGAAGGTCACCTAAAGACAGGTAGATATCTTGCCCAGAGCCCGTTTTAAACTCAAACCTGTTACCTAGACTATCTGTCACCCGGTATATGTTTACATGTTGTATGTGTTAGTCAGTGCCGCAAGTGGGAGCCCGGAGTGGAGTGGGATTTTTGTCGGCTGACTAGAGGTCGTGTCATTGTACGTTGTAAACTTGGTGGAAGGAGGGGTAAAGGGGGAGTAAGGTATAGTCGGTTCAGAGAGGAAACACGGGAATCCCGGTAGTGACTGTGCGGTTTGGCGCTTTGCGAGGGAAGGAGTGTTTAGCGCGTTACGGTTGGTAACTGCGCGGAATCCTGCCGATTTGATCCCTGAACAACCTTTCTCTCTCTCGTAATCAAGTTGTATGTTATGTCCAAAATGTGTTTGTGTATTAGTGTTGAGAATTCATGAGGACGGGTGGGGATTGTTGAGAGTAGAAGAGATAGCCCATAGGTGCTTGGGCGATAACCCCTAGACGTTAAACTGCCCGAACTCCTGTTTTTTCCACGTTAAGGTACGCTTTGCAGTAGGAAAAAGAAAGTGAATAGGAAAGAAAAGGCAAGTGAATTTGCTGATAGATAATCAAGGCATATGATTGTGTTGTGAAAGTAAGTATTGAGGGTTATTTTTATGAAAGGTTTATATGCAGGAATTGGGATACAATTAGATACTGTGTATATTATTTGGAAGGGAAATAAAGTGTTATAAGTCAAGGGAAAGAAGAGGAAAAAAAAAAAAAAAAAAAAAAAAAGCAGGGCATTTTTGCTAGTAATTGCAGTATAGAGAGAAAAAAAAAAAAAAAAAGGTGCAGTTTTAACATTTGAGCACAGGCAAGTAAGACAGGGAAAGGAGTCTTAGCCTGCCACCTAGTGGCCGATTGAGAGAACAGAACGGAAAAGAATGGGACAGCCCTGGTAACATTTATTTTTTGAAAGATTTGTTCGTTCTGGCCACACGAATGGGTCTTTTAAAACCAGAAAATATTCTTTTTCCTTCTGTTCTAATGGCAACTAGAAAGAGGGGTCTTTTTCTGTGGGAGGGAGAAGTTCAGGGAGCGCAGTCTTGTGTGTTTTTTGAATCCCACAGGGAAACATACCTTACGTTAGTATGAGTCAAAATAATTCTGTTGAGGGACAGAAGGGTCCCTGCTGCATTTATTTTATCATTGCCAGGACAGAAGCTAATATAATAAAGTAAAAAAAGAAAGCAAATAAGCTGTTTAAAGTATGTAGTATTACTGAAGCAGAAGGCAGGTTACAACCAGAAGTGTGGCAAAAGATATTGAAAGAAAAGAGAGGAATTTTGAATGATAAAAACCTGCTGAAGATAGCAGAAGCCTGGTTTAATGTTACCAAGGCTGTCCAGAGAAAAATGGACCGAGCAGGAGATAGAAAAGGGAGGGAAGATTGTTTTAATTGTGGTGTGACTGATTTATCTATGCTCACTCCTTTGTTACCTTCGCTCCCAGCTCCAGCAGCACCCCCACCTATACAACCCACTACCCCGCCCACGAATGACAAACCAATTTTGACTGTTTATGTAGCACAACTATATCCTGTGATGCAGGCGGATGGTTCCTATTACACCCCGACTGTGCCCCTAATGCCAGCCCTTTCACCCCAAACAATCACTGCCCCAGCGTTAGGGATTCAAGTCTACCCTGACACAACAATAGCACACACACCCAGCAGCAGTGTCCACTACAGTGCGCCCTATAGTTTTGACTCAGATAGTGAGTCACAGGCCGTTGCACAGGAGGCAAACATGACCTGGAATACTAACCCCAGACACCCCCCAGTACCTGACCGCTGCCCAAGGTTATGTGGGCAGACGCCCAAGCAGGTAGAAGGCGCCCCAATAATGTATGTCACCTCACCCCCTTCCTGGTAGACACAGGTGCAGCCAGGAGTGTAATTAGAGCTGCAGACATACCTGACCCTTCCTATTTGTCTGATATTGATGTTTTATGTGTGGGGGTAGATGGCACTCCGCGCTCTAGCCCATTAACACGACCCCTACAGATAGGTCCCTACCCTGAACTATTTGCACGATTTGTAGTTTCCTCTACTTGCCCGCTTAATCTGTTTGGCGCTGATGTTTTATCCAGGTTACAGGCCTCCATAATATTCTCCGAGGACGGCACCATTGATGTAACCTCCCTGCTCTGGGAGTCAGATGTCTCTGCCCTTTGTTCCCTTCCAAATACTTTTGGCATTAGCGGACAAACCCTCAGCTGCCAGTATACCGCCCGCTGTCATGGATAGGATCCCGTCCAAATTATGATCCACCGGCCCTGAGGATATGGGGCACCTAAGGGTACCACCCATTGTTGTACAGCTCAAATAAGGGGCCCCGCTTCCCCGTAAACTGCAATACCCCTCTTTTCCCTGTGAAGAAACGCACCGCGAAGGGTGAACCTGATAAGTATAGAATGGTTCAAGATCCTCAAGCAGTAAAAGATGCAACCATTGTACGATGTTTTAACAACAAATCTTTTCCAGATGACCCCAGAGGCTTCCAAGAATTTCACTGTTCTCAAACACTGCCTTGGGCCTCCCAGACTATGATTTACCCTTTAAGCTTTTCGTATCAGAACGAAATGGACATGCAACTGGAGTGTTAACACAGCCACACGCGGGCCGATGTCGACCTATTGGTTATTACTCCAGCCGTCTCGATGCTGTGGCTCGTGGTGGACAGTCCTGTCTTCGTGCTGTCTTTGCTGCTCAAGCACTGCTGGATAAAACTTCAGACATTGTTCTAGGGCATGACCTCATTCTTCTGGCACCACATGACATTGCTGCTATTCTCAATCAGACACCTCAGGTTGCAATGCTTGCTTCTTATTCCAGACAATGTCACCCTTCTCTGGTGCCAAGTGCTTAACCCCTCCACTCTTCTTCCACTTCCCGAGGGGGGAGATGTGCAGGGACACGAACAAGAACAAAGCACAGCTGGAGTCGACCTACCCCATGATTGCTTCGAACTCATGAAGCTAGAAACAGCTCATCTGCCCACGGTGAGTGAAAAGCCGATACAGAACCCAGATCTAATCCTGTTTGTGGATGGTTCTCGATATGCTGATCAACAAGGCACCTACTATACGGGTTATGCTGTCACCACAGACACTGTGGTCCTACTGGCAAGCACACTACCGTCAACAGCATCTGCACAAGAGGCTGAACTACAAGCCCTCACTGCAGCGTGTAAACTGGCAGAAGGACAAACGGCGAACATCTACACTGACTCTAGATATGCCTTTGGTGTAGCACATGATTTTGGCGTCATTTGGCAAACCAGGGGATTTCTGACAGCAGCAGGAACATCAGTGAAACACAGCTCAGCCATACAAGCTCTGATGGACGCCCCACTCCTTCCAATCCATGTGGCCATCCTGAAGGTAAAGCCTATGGGAAACTGAACACAGAAGAAGCCAGAGGAAACCATCTGGCGGATGCTGCGGCAAAACAAGCTGCCAGCGGGATACGAGAAGTGGAAGATCGAGTGGACACGACAAGGATGGTTCCGTTAATGCAGAACCTCCCAGTAAATCGAGAATATCTGAAGAAGTTGCAAGAATCTGCAACAAAGGAAGAAAAGGAAAGCTGGAAGAAAAGAGGTGCATCGCCCCAAGAAGGAATTTATGAGTACAAAAAGAAACTTTGTCTGCCACGTGCACTGTATCCTGCTGTGGTACAATGGGCACATGGAGCAGCACATCTCTCAAAGACTTTTATGAATGCACTGATCGACAAATACTATGTGGCGCCTGGAATTACCCCAATGACTAGTAATTTCTGCAAATTATGTACAATTTGTGCAAAGTGTAACCCAGGATGTGTGAAAAAACCACCGCAGAAAAATCTTGCAAGGCCCCGCTTTCACTGCTACGTTAGCTAAAGAAATTTGGTCCGCGCTAGGGACCACCCTTGCTTTCCACACCCCATACCATCCCCAGAGTAGCGGAAAGGTAGAAGAATGAATGGCACACTGAAAACTAGAATGTTGAAAATGGCCCAGGAAACAAATATGCCCTGGCCAGATAGTCTACCCATTGTTTTGTTCAGTGTTCGATACACCCCATGAGGGGAATATGCTCTATCCCCATTTGAGATACTGTTTGGTACTGCCCCCAAACTTGGTTGTTACTACCCACAGCAGTTACAGATGCAGTCTGATGTTTTGACCAAATATGTAACTGCCCTAGCGCAAGAACTAACCAATATGCATGGTCGAGTGTTTTCTTCTATTCCAGATCCAGATCTAGATACCGGGACTCATAAACTCGTGCCCGGAGACTGGGTGCTTGTGAAGAAATTTGTAAGGAAACATTCCCTAGAGCCCAGATATGATGGTCCTTTCCAAGTTCTGTTGACCACAGCGACATCAGTCAAACTAGCTGGCAAGAACACCTGGATACACGCCTCTCATTGCAAGAAGGTTCCAGCTCCCAACGAGGACACCTCAGAAGGAAAATGATGCTATATATCCTTTGCTTGTTGGGTCTAGGGGGGGCACAAGAGATTGCTATCACCCAACATGAAGGGGTAGTCACGTTTTGGTATAATTCATCCAATACTCATGTAGCTACCTTCTCCTTTGATTATTGTAATATAGTCCGCTGCCCCTCAACACATTGGCAATGTGTTCTATACAGCAATTCCGGTTTCAGGTCTACTTATATATGCGTAACGGATTTCTACTGGGGAAAGGAATGTGATTACTGGGGAGCAGTAGGATGGAACACAGGAACAGATTGGGGATACCGACCACAAAATGGTCTAGCAAGGAAAGACGGGATAGCAAAAGATTCTTGCCCAAATAGGCATCGCAATAGTTATTATTTTTGTTTTGTTTGTGATTATTGTCTGCTGTGTTCTCCCATGTTTTAAAAAGTTCATGACCAAAGCTGTTGACAATAGCACTCCTACCTTTTTTCTGCAGTCAGATAATAATACTCCACTCTTGGAAGATGGTCCATTTACTCCGTTACAGTCCCTCCCAGTTAAGTACAATAGTATAAATCCATAGGGACAGCATCTGACTTCCTTATGTGCAAAGTCTGTGGCAAGGGGGGTCATGGACAAGCCATGACTCGTCTAACGTACAGCACAAAAGAGTTCCCAGGCACATCTGGACAGATGAGTTAGTATACATCTAGGGACAGACTCAGAAATAGACATTTCAAGGGGGGACTGTGATGGATTGGATAAAATGCCTATTTCTTCATCTGTAATACTTTGCTATGATTCCTTACTCAAAATGGCTACCGCAGTTACCCCTCCCTTCAAGTAAGGAAGATGGCACCGAGGAATTCCCCTCAAATGCTGATGTGTCCAAGAAAACCTACAATAACAAGACCATAAATCATAACAACAAGACCATACAAGGACTGAGACCTAACAAAGAACCACTGAGACAGCTCTTTTGCATACAAACCCCCTCCCATACAGCCCCTGTATATGAACGCAGGCTCTGTAGGAATAAAGTCAGACATTATCATACTGAACGTGTGTCAGCGTGATTTTTTCTCAGTGCACGCATTACCTACGTAGGAAACTAATCAGGACGGGGACAGATACTCTGCAGACGATTGTTCTGATCCAAATCAGTACTCACAGATCAGTAGCAGCACACAGCAGTCAGCAGCAGCAGTAATACAGGTACAGGTCTTTTCCCTTCTTCTCCTTTCCCTCCAGACGTACACCCGCAGGATGGGCTGTCTGGATCTCTCTGTATCACTGCCACCACCCCAAGCCGCAGGCACTCAGGGTGGGGCTAGCTCTTCCCTCACCCCCTAGGCAGGGTGAGAGGCACTGGTCCACCTCTTGCTAACTAGGCCCTACTCCTCTGGAACCTAGCTAACTCACGCAGTCTGACTGTCCAGTCAGACACTCCAACACTAACTGCCACTTACAGGAATGGGCTGCTAAATAGGCTTAGCCCCACCCCTCATGATGTCAGCAGGACCTCCTCTCTGTCTCATGCCTGCAGTAGAGTCAGGGGCCTGCATCTATCACTCAGGGCAGGGCTTGAAGGGGGAAAACCCATGATCACTACTGGTGCCTGCCCTTAACAGGACTTACCACAGTAGGAGGAAGATATGTATAGCCTGTGCTGTTTACAGGGGGCTACGCTGTATTGTATGTTGTGTATTGCAATGTTTATTGGGGGCAATTGTCCCCAATAAACATGCTATTATGCGTTAACCACTTAATTGCCTTAGCGGCTATCCGCTATGGTAATGAAGCAGCATTAATGTATTTCACAATCATTCCTTTTTTTCTCGTCAAAATACATGGTTTTCACGGCCCAATCAGGGCCGTGGGAACCATGACGAAAATGTGACGTCATAGGCCTTTAAAAGCCTATGTCGTGTCATTTTGAAGGCAGACGCCGAGGAGGAAGGACCTCCTACAGAAGAAGAAGGCCAGGGCGTGGCCGTAGAAGACATGAAGACCCCGAAAGAGAGCTGCAGATAGAAGAAAGAAGAAAACAGATGAAGATGGATTACAAATAGAAGACCCGTGGATTGTTTTGGATTTTTATTTTAATGTTTATTATTTTATGGTTTTTTATTTTATGGGTTCCTGTGCGTGGTGGATTGGTTCGAGTACAGCATGTTTTTAATAACCCTTCTACATTTATTTGTATATTGGTTCAACATGTGTGTGTATCTCTCTCTCTCTCTCTCTCTCTCTCTCTCTCTCTCTCTCTCTCTCTCTCTCTCTCTCTCTCTCTCTCTCTCTCTCTCTCTCTGTATTATATATATATATAGTTGCATGATGAAGCCACTGTACAAATGAATGGGTGAAGGGTGGGTATCGGGCCAGTGTGGCTTAACTCCTTAATTACCTTTGCGGTTATTATCTGATAAGGTGTTTAAGGGGTTAATTGATATCTGAATGTAATTGCAATGTATTGGCTATGTATTGGCTATGTATTTTGTGGGCAACGAAAGACAAGGATGTTGCTGGCGATGGGGGCTTCTTATTGATGAGGTCAGTAGTACTTTATTTATTTTAATATGCTAGTTAATGTGTTTAATAATGGGCAAATAATCTATTATCCCTATCTGGATAATAGTTATTTTGCACATTATTGTACTGTAGGTGTTGGGGGGGGGGGGGAGATGTATGTATTGAATGTATATGCCAGGTTTATTTTTTTTACATTCAAGGTTTGTTCCTTGGTTCTGCGTGAGACCTCTGGAGACCACCTGCGGTCTCCTCGGGTATCAGGCTGGTGGTTCCACGGGTGACACCTGCGGGGATGAAGCGGTAGTCCCACATCTGTGGTGGCACCGCGGACCCGTAGTCTGCGGGGAAGAACCGGTGGTCCCACATCCATGTATTATTTTTTTTTTATTCTCGCCACTTTCTCGCCCCTTACTGAATAGGGGTAGGCATTTTTGGCGTGAAACTGGCGTGAAGTGCCTTTTCGCCGCTTACTGCATGAGGCCCATAGTGTGTACCGTATAAAATGACAATTTTAATCTCTAAAAAACCATATAGGTGTATGCTTACATCAATAAAACATGTACTGGGCACATAAGAAAAGCGATCTCTGCTTCCCAATTCTCACCCCCTCTGCATGAATCTCCCGTCGCGTCACTTCCGGTTTGCCGGCGTTTTCGTTTCCGGTATCGCGGCGCGGGTGAGTTCACCGAATGAAGGGGATCCCAGGTGCAGACCAGTGGAGGTGAGTGGCGTCAGCAGGGCGTTTCCGACTCAACGCGTTTTGCTGTTGTCGCTTCGTCAGATCGTACGGGAGAACTTTGAGAGTGGCTGAGATACCATCGCTGTGGTCTCCTACGGTATTGGCATTTTCCTACCTCATGGTTTGACACTTGTGGAATTGGTTTCAGATTCTTTCTGAATACCGTGATAACACAAATGACAAACCGTTCGATGGGGTTATGCCAAATCCTTCGAGGTGGCAGCAAAGTTATCGAAGCTACTAGAATAGGCCCATATCAGTCCTAAAACTAGGCCTGACCAAGGGGTAAAACATTTCTTTGTATTTTTCAAATCAAACTGTAGCTACATTAATCCCTGAAGCATCAGATTGATTAAAATACCTAATATCTCATGATGTTATCATGACACACCCTATTACAATATGTTACACGTGGTGATCTGATGAAAGGGCTGCTCTATGGGTTCGTCGCGCGGTGAGTGCTGGATCTTCCTGCAACTTCTCTGCTGTATGCTCCGCTCTGAATGAAAACTCCCACTCTACGCGTTTCAAAAGCAACTGCTTTCTTCCTCAGGAGTGTCACTAATGCAGTGTGATATGCCCGTACTTTAATGTTAGAATGTGAGTATAATATTTTATTGTTATAAAGCTATTTTATCTCGAGTGATCTGTGCTATGCCAGTTTTTCTCTCAACATTGGGGTACGTGATCCTGGGGACCCGATCCACTCTGATGACAACTGCATCATCCACTTACCTGTGACTGTTTGAGTCAACCTTGCCTATTTGACTCTTACATCTTGTAAGTAGTCAATTCATTAGAGCCAAGTCATTTGAAGGCTTTTTTCCACGTTGCCTTTTTTTGCTGCACTTAAATTTATTTTTGTTTCCTCCCCATGCTCCCCGTGGATTTTGTGTGTTTTGCTGTTACTGTGGGGGAAGAGTGAAGACTACCCCTTCCAGTGGGTTCCAGAGCAGGAGGTGAAGCTGTATTCATTTAAATTTTATCACATTATCACCTATTTAAGATTTTGATTAGTCACTTATTATTAGTGTTCACTTTTTATTTGTTTGCGCCTTATTTCACTTTACCACTACTCAATTGCCCCTATGGACTAACTTGAAATGTCTCCGTCTGGGGTATTAGCGTAAATAATGGGAATTGTGGAGTGAGTGAGAGGCTGGACACCGGAGATCCGATTAACAGAAATCGTGGTTTTATTCCCAGAAAACAATATTGTCCATCATGCGGAGGAGAAGCTAGAGAGGAGGTGAGCATGCGGGGGAGAATCTGGAGAGGAGAGCATGTGGGGAAGAAGCTGGAGAGGAGGGGACCATGTGGGGGAGTAGCTGGAGAGGAGGGGAGCATGTGGGGAAGAAGCTGGTGAGAAGGGCAGCATGCGGGGGAGAAGCTGGTGAGGAGGGGGGCATGTGGGGGAGAAGCTGGAGAAGAGGGGAGCATGTAGATGAGAAGCTGGTGAGGAGGGCAGCATGCAGAGGAGAAGCTGGTGAGGAGGGGAACATGTGGAGGAGAAGCTGGAGAGGAGGGGAGCATGTGGAGGAGAAGATAGTCAGGAGGGGAGCATGTAGAGGAGAAGCTGGTGAGGAGGGGAGCATGTGGGGGAGAAGCTGGGCAGGAGGGCAGCATGTGGGGGAGAAGCTGGTGAGGAGGGGAGCATGTGGGGGAGAAGCTGGTGAGGAGGGGAGCATGTGGAGGAGAAGCTGGAGAGGAGGGGAGCATGTGGAGGAGAAGCTGGAGAGGAAGGGAGCATGTGGGGGAGAAGCTGGAGAGGAGGGCAGCATGTGAGGGAGAAGCTGGAGAGGAGCCATGTGGAGGAGCATGTGGAGGAGAAGCTGGTGAGGAGGGGAGCATGTGGAGGAGAAGCTGGGGAGGAAATGAACATGTGCAGAAGCTGGAGAGGAGAGGAACATGTGGGGGAGAAGCTGGTGAGCAGAGGAACATGTGGGGAGAAGCTGGAGAGGAGAAGAACATGTGGGGGAGAAGCTGGTGAGGAGGGGAGCATGTAGAGGAGAAGCTGGAGAGGAGGGCAGCATGTGGGGGAGAAGCTGGAGAGGAGGGGAGCATGTGGAGGAGAAGCTGGTGAGGAGGGGAGCATGTGGAGGAGAAGCTGGGGAGGAAATGAACATGTGGAGGAGAAGCTGGAGAGGAGAGGAACATGTGGGGGAGAAGCTGGTGAGGAGTGGAACATGTGGGGAGAAGCTGGAGAGGAGAAGAACATGTGGGGAGAAGCTGGAGAAGAGGGGAGCATGTAGAGGAGAAGCTGGAGAGGAGGGGAGCATGAAGAGGAGAATCTGGAGAGGACCATGAACTTAAGAATGTCTTAAAAAGGCGACTCTTGTATGAAATAGTTCTAAGGGTGTACAGTTCAGTATAGCTGATTTTTCCTGTATTATCTATGATTGTCCAGTACTATAAAACAGAGTTCTGGTAGAATGCCTTATACTGTATTTCTTACCTGCAGGGAGCAAATGGGATTCATGCTTCCACTGTTCTTCCCGTATCCAGTCTGTGTGTGCCAGTGCAGTGCTTGGTGATGAATGGCAATAATATCCTCCCTTTGCAAGATTTAAAACACTGCAGGATATGAACCAATCTGCGACTGCTGGCATACAAAACTGTGTATACTTTCTATCCACAAGAAAGTGGGCATTAAGTAGCAGTCAGTTTGTGCAGTCGGCCGTGTTAGTGAAATCTGGCATGAGTGACCGAGTAGCAACTATTTAAACATCAATACCGAAATTGCTGTATACTTGTTACCAAAGGAACAACATTCCTCTTTTGCAAGAATTTAAACACTACAGGATATAAACCAAACTGTAAATGCTAATTAAGGTTCAGCTACTTCACTAGCACATAACCCCACCACAATTGATTTTTGGGTTGTAGTTACATTACCAATGTATGTTTTGTAGCCTCTTTTACATTAAGTTCTGTGTACCGTGTACCGTTCCAACGTTGCTTCTTGACTTCTTAGTGATTTAGTGCCCAGAGATATATTTATTACCTCTGGGTTTTAATAAATAGTAAAAATATCAATACCATACATCGGACCAATTTAAACGTGAGAAATTGGGCCAGCCTATGTTCCAAGGAATATATGATCATATTAATGACATGCTATAAGAAGTAAATGTATGGATTACATAGGGTACAAATAGAAAAAAGCGGCAAATAAGCATTTATATATATGCTAAATTTTATATGTATGTGGTTTAGGGGATTGGTCATGGAATTATAAACACCAAGTCCCTCTTTACAAAATTATTTTAGACTATTTACCAGTAAAAGGGTTTTATTTCGACTCATTTTCACTACACTGGTTACTGCGAGTGCATTCATTAGGGAACTTTTGTTTGTGTTTCTACTGCCATTCACCCCTGAACTGACGAAGCCTTTAAAGTGAAACATGTAGGGTGATTAGAGAGAGAGAGAGAGCGCCCAGCTGCAAGCTAAGGCCAGGTCGCCGCTGGCTACTGCAGCACCCGCGGGGACGCTGCAGGGACAGGAGCCGCCCCACAATGGGGCCGGACCCGCTGCGCGATGGGGGGCCGCCGCACTGCGCTGACAGTTTCTCCTGCTCTCAAGAGAATTGAGATCAGGGCTCGCGGTTCAGCCAATGAGGGCGAACCTGCCGGGTGACGTCACGGACGCACCGTGTCACTCCCCCGTCACGCCCCTCCTGTCTTTCCCCCTGCAGCTCACGGCAGGAAGGGGGTCTCGGCTGCACGCGCCACCAGCCTCGCAGGCGCGCGTGCAGCGCAGCCGTAGCCTAAGCAGGTATTACAGCTGATCAATCCAAGTAACCCAAAAGGAGACCTTCTAAGTCCTCGTCCAGGGTAGAAGCGACCGTGCTGACAGCTGAGCGCCGTTACGTCAGGCGCTCGTGCTGATCAGGCGATTCCTGGTCAGCTACTTGCATGCGTATGGGGGATGGGGGGGGGCGTGCCTGTGACGTCACGTGAGAGGTTCACCCTTATTGTCTGAACTGCGCACGTGACCAGGGCAAGCGCGACAAATACAAAAATATTTGTCTCGCCAAGCATCGCGCCTCTGCACGCTCACGCGCAGCATGGACCCCGCAATTTACATTTCATTATTTTGTTTGCTCACTATCCGCCTGGACGCGGCTCAACACTTGACGCGGAAGTGGATTCGGGCTGTGAGCCGTG
Source organism: Ascaphus truei (assembly GCF_040206685.1). NCBI lineage: Eukaryota > Metazoa > Chordata > Amphibia > Anura > Ascaphidae > Ascaphus > Ascaphus truei. Next base: position 12,788,225 of record NC_134503.1, read on the forward strand.
CACGCCGGAGCGTGTGTACTGGACAGAAGAGAGAGTGAGAAAGACATACCTCCGCCAGAGCTTAGAGTTGGGCGAACTCTCAGACCGCGCAAAACAACTTTTATATCTGTCAGTGCACTGTGCATTGGTTTTTATAATTTTTGAAGTGAAACTTCCTTAGTGGCACCTCATTCGTGATGGGGTAAAAAAGAATTGTGGAGACAGAAATGAAACGGATGTGACGTCAGTGCTGGCAGTTGAGGCCGGGCTGTGTTCTGGCTCAGCCCGACCCCAACACTGACATCACACCCGCTCCACAAATCAGATGCGGCGGCAGCGGCGATAGCCGCCGGCGCCGCTCCTAACGGCCGCCATTCCCCCCGCACATCCGCTGCCAAGCCGCGCATGCTCAGTAATCATGGGGACTGGAGGAAAGCCACGCATGCGCAGAAGCGGTTGGCAGCGGCGCCGTTCCCCGCCCGCTGCCACGGCTGTAAACATGTGTTGCCGTTCCCCGTCTGCTGCCCGGGACAGCAGAGACCGCCCGACCGGGACAGCCCCCCCCCCCCACCCTTTCCTAACCCGAATGGGACCTCCCTCCCAGCCCACCCATGTGCCCGCCTAACTTCCACTACCGCTGCCATGCCGCGCATGCGCAGAAGCAGCTGGCAGCGGCGCCATTCAGCCCTCCAGTGACGCGGGCGTTTGCGGGCCCCCCAGGAAGCGGTGGTACAAAAATCTGGGCGCAACCCGCGCGGACCCCCCCCCGGACCTCCCACACACTGACGGACCCCCCCGGACCCCCCACACACTGACGGACCCCCCCAGACCCCCACACACACTGACTGACCCCCCCTGGACCCCGCCACACACTGACAGATCCCCCCAGACCCCCACACACACTGACTGACCCCCCCAGAACCCCACACACACTGACTGACCCCCCCAGACCCCCACACACTGACTGACCCCCCCAAACCCCCACACATACTGACTGACCACCCCAGACCCCCACACACACTGACTGACGCCCCAGACCCCCAAACACACTGACTGACCACCCCAGACCCCCACACACACTGACTGACCCCCCAGAGACCCACACACACTGACTGAACCCCCAGACCCCCACACACACTGACTGACCCCCCCAGATCCCCACACACACTGACTGACCCCCCCAGACCCCCACACACACTGACTGACCCCCCCAGACCCCCACACACACTGACTGACCCCCCCAGACCCCCACACACACTGACTAACCCCCCAGACCCCCACACACACTGACTGAACCCCCAGACCCCCACACACACTGACTGAACCCCCCAGACCCCCACACACACTGACTGAACCCCCCAGACCCCCACACACACTGCCTGACCCCCCCAGACCCCCACACACACTGACTGACCCCCCCCCCAGACCCCCAAACACACTGACTGACCACCCCAGACCCCCACACACACTGACCCCCAGAGACCCACACACACTGACTGAACCCCCCAGACCCCCACACACACTGACTGACCCCCCCAGACCCCCACACACACTAACTGACACCCCCAGACCCCCCACACACTGACCCCCCAGACCCCCACACACACTCACAGTCACACGCACACTCAGTCACACTCACACGCACACTCACAGTCACACGTACACTCAGTCACACTCACACTCAGTCACACTCACAGTCAGACGCACTCAGTCACACTCACAGTCAGACGCACACGCACAGTCACACGCACACGCATAGTCACACGCACAGTCACACGCACACGCATAGTCACACGCACAGTCACACGCACACGCTCAGTCACACGCACACTCTGTCACACGCGCACTCTGTCACACGCGCACTCTGTCACACGCGCACTCTGTCACACGCGCACTCTCTGTCACACGCGCACTCTCTGTCACACGCGCACTCTCAGTCACACGCGCACTCTCAGTCACACGCGCACTCTCAGTCACACGCGCACTCTCAGTCACACGCGCACTCTCAGTCACACGCGCACTCTCAGTCACACGCGCACTCTGTCACACGTGCACTCTGTCATACGCGCACTCTCAGTCATACGCGCACTCTCAGTCACACGCGCACACTCTCAGTCACACGCGCACACTCTCAGTCACACACGCACACTCTCAGTCACACGCGCACACTCTCAGTCACACGCGCACACTCTCAGTCACACGCGCACTCTCAGTCACACGCACACTCTCAGTCACACGCACACTCTCAGTCACACGCACACTCTCAGTCACACGCACACTCTCAGTCACACGCACACTCTCAGTCACACGCGGAATTCACACTTAGTGCAAATAGCTAATACAGGGGATGTGTGCCGAGCACGCGCATTCTAAGTCAAATTTATTTGCGTTTTGTCATTGAGATTGTATTTTGATTTTTAATTAAAACATCACCAACACCAACACAAATACAATTTCTGTGACAAAAGTCAAAGAAGTTTCACTTACTATGCGCGTGCACAGCACACACAGCTTTTTTTTTTATTAAAGTGAATTACGTTTGGTTTCCACAATTCTCCATGACACATGGAAACCTAACCACGCGGGAGATCGAGCTCCAAATATAGGAAGTAGAGGATATCCCATCCTGTGGTTGTTGGTTCTCTAAGCACCTCCTTAATAATAAACCCCAAACGTATTAGCTCCCAGGCTAGTGGAAACCGGTGTCCCGGGAGTTAGGCCTACCCTAGAGGCTCTGGGGGTGGCAGATATTGACTTGCCTGGGCACAGACCGGGATCTCTGGCAGTGAGGTACCCCGTAACACGACATCATCACTTAAATTATTTTTACATTCCCACGACGTGTTTTTTATAGCTAATTTTCGTCTTTTGTCCGAATACACATACCTTTTATCCTTTGACAGCGAGTGCCCCAGGACAACTACCACCACTTATTCCTCTTCGGATATTAAATTAGGGGGTAGACTGCTTTAGCATTTGTTCTTCGCAGTATAACCAATAGGGTCGCTAGATTTTTATCCTAGACCACTCCTACAGCATCACGTTCCAGAAACCTGTTACACACGTTTTATTTGTTTGCTTTGAAAACAGAATCTCAGACAATGCGGACAAAACAGGTCAAAGGTGTTCAATGTGATTAATACTGTTATGTACACTGAAAACGCTTCTTTATCTCTCACATTGTGAAGCCGCCTAAAATGACAGGTGCAGAAGGTAACCTCCTCTATTGTGGAAAACACATTTATATGTTAATTTTGACATTCTCTGTACTGATCGCCTGTCTTACCATGCAGCAGCAATCAAGAGAACACTTCAGGTCATTAAAAAAAAATTTGCTGTTAGTTTACACTATAGGGCGTAATTGCCTTGTTGCCTAATGATTCAATTCTTTTTTTAGTTTTCAATGTGTGCTTTAAGTGCTAATAATAATAATAGCATGTTCTTGTATAGCGCTGCTAGTTTTACGCAGAGCTTTAGAGACATTTTGCAGGCACAGGTCCCTGCCCCGTGGAGCTTACAAACTATGTTTTTGGTGCCTGAGGCACAGGGAGATAAAGTGACTTGCCCAAGGTCACAAGGAGCCGACACCAGGAATTGAACCAGGTTCCCCTGCTTCAAACTCAGTGCCAGTCAGTGTCTTTACTCACTGAGCCGCTCCTTCTCTCTAAGTGCTCAACATGTGATTTTTGACCTTAGCTACCTTGTATTCCTATGAGCTATGTGTGTGATGTCCGTAGGGAAATTGTTCACCCTTAGGGTGGCCAGGTGTCCGGTTGTCAACCGAACAGGCCGGTAATTCTGATGCCTGTCCGGTAGAAAATCGGAGGTAATACCGGACACATATTTGTCCGATATTACCATGTTGCGGGCAGATGTCGGCAGCGGCGAGCGCGTAGGGGGTATTTTTTATATGTATTCGGGGGCATGGTGGTATTTTTTAGATGTGTTCGGGGGCGTGAGGGTATTTTTTAGATGTGTTTGGGGGCGTGAGGGTATTTTTTAGATGTGTTCGGGGGGCGTGGGGGTATTTTGTATATGTATTCGGGGGCATGGTGGTATTTTTTAGATGTGTTCGTGGTGTGTGGGGGTATTTTTTAGATGTGTTCGGGGGCGTGAGGGTATTTTTTAGATGTGTTCGGGGGGCGTGGGGGTATTTTGTATATGTATTCGGGGGCATGGTGGTATTTTCTGGATGTGTTCGGGGGGCGTGAGGGTATTTTTTAGATGTGTTCGGGGTGTGTGGGGGTATTTTTTAGATGTGTTTGGGGGCGTGGTGGTATTTTTTAGATGTGTTCGGGGTGTGTGGGGGTATTTTTTAGATGTGTTCAGGGTGTGTGAGGGTATTTTTTAGATGTGTTTGGGGGCGTGAGGGTATTTTTTAGATGTGTTTGGGGGCGTGGGGGTATTTTTTAGATGTGTTTGGGGGGCGTGGGGGTATTTTTTAGATGTGTTCGGGGTGAGTGGGGGTATTTTTTAGATGTGTTTGGGGGGCGTGGGGGTATTTTTTAGATGTGTTCGGGGTGTGTGAGGGTATTTTTTAGATGTGTTCGGGGTGTGTGGGGGTATTTTTTAGATGTGTTTGGGGGCGTGGGGGTATTTTTTAGATGTGTTCGGGGTGTGTGGTGGTATTTTTTAGATGTGTTCGGGGTGAGTGGGGGTATTTTTTAGATGTGTTCGGGGGGCGTGGGGGTATTTTTTAGATGTGTTCGGGGTGCGTGGGGGTATTTTTTAGATGTGTTCGGGGTGAGTGGGGGTATTTTTTAGATGTGTTCAGGGTGTGTGAGGGTATTTTTTAGATGTGTTCGGGGTGTGTGGGGGTATTTTTTAGATGTGTTTGGGGGCGTGGGGGTATTTTTTAGATGTGTTCGGGGTGTGTGGTAGTATTTTTTAGATGTGTTCGGGGTGAGTGGGGGTATTTTTTAGATGTGTTCGGGGTGAGTGGGGGTATTTTTTAGATGTGTTCAGGGTGTGTGAGGGTATTTTTTAGATGTGTTCGGGGTGTGTGGGGGTATTTTTTAGATGTGTTCGGGGGGCGTGGGGGTATTTTTTAGATGTGTTCGGGGTGTGTGGGGGTATTTTTTAGATGTGTTCGGGGTGTGTGGGGGTATTTTTTAGATGTGTTCGGGGTGTGTGGGGGTATTTTTTAGATGTGTTCGGGGTGCGTGGGGGTATTTTTTAGATGTGTTCGGGGTGCGTGAGGGTATTTTTTAGATGTGTTCGGGGTGTGTGGGGGTATTTTTTAGATGTGTTCGGGGGGCGTGGGGGTATTTTTTAGATGTGTTCGGGGTGTGTGGGGGTATTTTTTAGATGTGTTCGGGGTGCGTGGGGGTATTTTTTAGATGTGTTCGGGGTGTGTGGGGGTATTTTTTAGATGTGTTCGGGGTGCGTGGGGGTATTTTTTAGATGTGTTCGGGGGGCGTGGGGGTATTTTTTAGATGTGTTCGGGGTGTGTGGGGGTATTTTTTAGATGTGTTCGGGGGGCGTGAGGGTATTTTTTAGATGTGTTCGGGGTGTGTGGGGGTATTTTTTAGATGTGTTTGGGGGCGTGGTGGTATTTTTTAGATGTGTTCGGGGTGTGTGGGGGTATTTTTTAGATGTGTTCGGGGTGTGTGGGGGTATTTTTTAGATGTGTTCGGGGTGTGTGGGGGTATTTTTTAGATGTGTTCGGGGGGTGTGGGGGTATTTTTTAGATGTGTTCGGGGGGCGTGAGGGTATTTTTTTTAGATGTGTTTGGGGGCGTGAGGGTATTTTTTAGATGTGTTCGGGGGGCGTGGGGGTATTTTTTAGATGTGTTCGGGGGGCGTGAGGGTATTTTTTAGATGTGTTCGGGGTGAGTGGGGGTATTTTTTGATGTGTTTGGGGGGCGTGGGGGTATTTTTTAGATGTGTTCGGGGGGCGTGAGGGTATTTTTTAGATGTGTTCGGGGTGAGTGGGGGTATTTTTTAGATGTGTTCGGGGTGAGTGGGGGTATTTTTTAGATGTGTTCGGGGGGTGTGGGGGTATTTTTTAGATGTGTTCGGGGGCGTGGGGGTATTTTTTAGATGTGTTCGGGGTGCGTGGGGGTATTTTTTAGATGTGTTCGGGGTGCGTGGGGGTATTTTTTAGATGTGTTCGGGGTGCGTGGGGGTATTTTTTAGATGTGTTCGGGGTGTGTGGGGGTATTTTTTAGATGTGTTTGGGGGCGTGGGGGTATTTTTTAGATGTGTTCGGGGTGTGTGGGGGTATTTTTTAGATGTGTTCGGGGTGTGTGGGGGTATTTTTTAGATGTGTTCGGGGTGAGTGAGGGTATTTTTTAGATGTGTTCGGGGTGTGTGGGGGTATTTTTTAGATGTGTTCGGGGGGTGTGGGGGTATTTTTTAGATGTGTTCGGGGGGCGTGGGGGTATTTTTTTTAGATGTGTTTGGGGGCGTGAGGGTATTTTTTAGATGTGTTCGGGGGGCGTGGGGGTATTTTTTAGATGTGTTCGGGTCCGTGGGGGTATTTTTTAGATGTGTTCGGGGTGTGTGGGGGTATTTTTTAGATGTGTTCGGGGTGAGTGGGGGTATTTTTTAGATGTGTTCGGGGGCGTGGGGGTATTTTTTAGATGTGTTCGGGGTGCGTGGGGGTATTTTTTAGATGTGTTCGGGGTGTGTGGGGGTATTTTTTAGATGTGTTCGGGTGCGTGGGGGTATTTTTTAGATGTGTTCGGGGTGAGTGGGGGTATTTTTTATATGTGTTCGGGGGGTGTGGGGGTATTTTTTAGATGTGTTCGGGGGCGTGGGGGTATTTTTTAGATGTGTTCGGGGTGCGTGGGGGTATTTTTTAGATGTGTTCGGGGTGCGTGGGGGTATTTTTTAGATGTGTTCGGGGTGCGTGGGGGTATTTTTTAGATGTGTTCGGGGTGTGTGGGGGTATTTTTTAGATGTGTTTGGGGGCGTGGGGGTATTTTTTAGATGTGTTCGGGGTGTGTGGGGGTATTTTTTAGATGTGTTCGGGGTGTGTGGGGGTATTTTTTAGATGTGTTCGGGGTGAGTGAGGGTATTTTTTAGATGTGTTCGGGGTGTGTGGGGGTATTTTTTAGATGTGTTCGGGGGGTGTGGGGGTATTTTTTAGATGTGTTCGGGGGGCGTGGGGGTATTTTTTTTAGATGTGTTTGGGGGCGTGAGGGTATTTTTTAGATGTGTTCGGGGGGCGTGGGGGTATTTTTTAGATGTGTTCGGGTCCGTGGGGGTATTTTTTAGATGTGTTCGGGGTGTGTGGGGGTATTTTTTAGATGTGTTCGGGGTGAGTGGGGGTATTTTTTAGATGTGTTTGGGGGGCGTGGGGGTATTTTTTAGATGTGTTCGGGGGGCGTGAGGGTATTTTTTAGATGTGTTCGGGGTGAGTGGGGGTATTTTTTAGATGTGTTCGGGGGGTGTGGGGGTATTTTTTAGATGTGTTCGGGGGCGTGGGGGTATTTTTTAGATGTGTTCGGGGTGCGTGGGGGTATTTTTTAGATGTGTTCGGGGTGCGTGGGGGTATTTTTTAGATGTGTTCGGGTGCGTGGGGGTATTTTTTAGATGTGTTCGGGGTGAGTGGGGGTATTTTTTATATGTGTTCGGGGTGTGTGGGGGTATTTTTTAGATGTGTTCGGGGTGAGTGGGGGTATTTTTTAGATGTGTTTGGGGGCGTGAGGGTATTTTTTAGATGTGTTCGGGGTGTGTGGGGGTATTTTTTAGATGTGTTCGGGTCCGTGGGGGTATTTTTTAGATGTGTTCGGGGTGTGTGGGGGTATTTTTTAGATGTGTTCGGGGTGTGTGGGGGTATTTTTTAGATGTGTTTGGGGGCGTGGTGGTATTTTTTAGATGTGTTTGGGGGCGTGGGGGTATTTTTTAGATGTGTTCGGGGTGTGTGGGGGTATTTTTTAGATGTGTTTGGGGGCGTGAGGGTATTTTTTAGATGTGTTCGGGGTGTGGGGGTATTTTTTAGATGTGTTCGGGGGGCGCGAGGGTATTTTTTAGATGTGTTCGGGGTGTGTGGGGGTATTTTTTAGATGTGTTCGGGGTGAGTGGGGGTATTTTTTAGATGTGTTCGGGGTGAGTGGGGGTATTTCTTAGATGTGTTTGGGGGGCGTGAGGGTATTTTTTAGATGTGTTCGGGGGTGTGGGGGTATTTTTTAGATGTGTTCGGGGTGTGTGGGGGTATTTTTTAGATGTGTTCGGGGTGTGTGGGGGTATTTTTTAGATGTGTTCGGGGGGCGTGGGGGTATTTTTTAGATGTGTTCGGGGTGCGTGGGGGTATTTTTTAGATGTGTTCGGGGTGTGTGGGGGTATTTTTTAGATGTGTTCGGGGTGTGTGGGGGTATTTTTTTGATGTGTTCGGGTGCGTGGGGGTATTTTTTAGATGTGTTCGGGGTGAGTGGGGGTATTTTTTATATGTGTTCGGGGTGTGTGGGGGTATTTTTTAGATGTGTTCGGGGTGTGTGGGGGTATTTTTTAGATGTGTTCGGGGGGTGTGGGGGTATTTTTTAGATGTGTTCGGGGTGCGTGAGGGTATTTTTTTTAGATGTGTTTGGGGGCGTGAGGGTATTTTTTAGATGTGTTTGGGGGCGTGGGGGTATTTTTTAGATGTGTTCGGGGTGAGTGGGGGTATTTTTTAGATGTGTTCGGGGTGAGTGGGGGTATTTTTTAGATGTGTTCGGGGTGAGTGGGGGTATTTTTTAGATGTGTTCGGGGTGAGTGGGGGTATTTTTTAGATGTGTTCGGGGTGAGTGGGGGTATTTTTTAGATGTGTTCGGGGTGAGTGGGGGTATTTTTTAGATGTGTTCGGGGGGCGTGGGGGTATTTTTTAGATGTGTTCGGGGTGTGTGGGGGTATTTTTTAGATGTGTTCGGGGTGCGTGGGGGTATTTTTTAGATGTGTTCGGGGTGAGTGGGGGTATTTTTTAGATGTGTTCGGGGTGAGTGGGGGTATTTTTTAGATGTGTTCGGTGTGCGTGAGGGTATTTTTTAGATGTGTTCGGGGTGTGTGGGGGTATTTTTTAGATGTGTTCGGGGTGTGTGGGGGTATTTTTTAGATGTGTTTGGGGGCGTGGGGGTATTTTTTAGATGTGTTCGGGGTGTGTGGGGGTATTTTTTAGATGTGTTTGGGGGCGTGAGGGTATTTTTTAGATGTGTTTGGGGGCGTGAGGGTATTTTTTAGATGTGTTCGGGGTGTGTGGGGGTATTTTTTAGATGTGTTTGGGGGCGTGAGGGTATTTTTTAGATGTGTTTGGGGGCGTGAGGGTATTTTTTAGATGTGTTCGGGGTGTGTGGGGGTATTTTTTAGATGTGTTTGGGGGCGTGAGGGTATTTTTTAGATGTGTTTGGGGGCGTGAGGGTATTTTTTAGATGTGTTCGGGGTGTGTGGGGGTATTTTTTAGATGTGTTCGGGGTGAGTGGGGGTATTTTTTAGATGTGTTCGGGGTGAGTGGGGGTATTTTTTAGATGTGTTCGGGGGGCGTGAGGGTATTTTTTAGATGTGTTCGGGGTGTGTGGGGGTATTTTTTAGATGTGTTTGGGGTGTGTGGGGGTATTTTTTAGATGTGTTTGGGGGCGTGAGGGTATTTTTTGTAGATGTGTTTGGGGGCGTGAGGGTATTTTTTAGATGTGTTTGGGGGCGTGAGGGTATTTTTTAGATGTGTTTGGGGGCGTGAGGGTATTTTTTAGATGTGTTCGGGGTGTGTGGGGGTATTTTTTAGATGTGTTTGGGGGCGTGAGGGTATTTTTTAGATGTGTTCGGGGTGTGTGGGGGTATTTTTTAGATGTGTTCGGGGGGTGTGGGGGTATTTTTTAGATGTGTTCGGGGTGTGTGGGGGTATTTTTTAGATGTGTTCGGGGTGTGTGGGGGTATTTTTTAGATGTGTTCGGGGGGCGTGGGGGTATTTTTTAGATGTGTTCGGGGTGCGTGGGGGTATTTTTTAGATGTGTTCGGGGGGCGTGGGGGTATTTTTTAGATGTGTTCGGGGTGTGTGGGGGTATTTTTTAGATGTGTTCGGGGGGCGTGGGGGTATTTTTTAGATGTGTTCGGGGTGAGTGGGGGTATTTTTTAGATGTGTTCGGGGGCGTGGGGGTATTTTTTAGATGTGTTCGGGGGCGTGGGGGTATTTTTTAGATGTGTTCGGGTCCGTGGGGGTATTTTTTAGATTTGTTCGGGGGCGTGGGGGTATATTTTAGATGTGTTCGGGGTGCGTGGGGGTATATTTTAGATGTGTTCGGGGTGCGTGGGGGTATTTTTTAGATGTGTTCGGGGGGCGTGGGGGTATTTTTTAGATGTGTTCGGGGTGTGTGGGGGTATTTTTTAGATGTGTTCGGGGTGAGTGGGGGTATTTTTTAGATGTGTTCGGGGTGAGTGGGGGTATTTTTTAGATGTGTTCGGGGTGAGTGGGGGTATTTTTTAGATGTGTTCGGGGGGCGTGGGGGTATTTTTTAGATGTGTTCGGGGTGAGTGGGGGTATTTTTTAGATGTGTTTGGGGGCGTGGGGGTATTTTTTAGATGTGTTCGGGGGGCGTGGGGGTATTTTTTAGATGTGTTCGGGGTGTGTGGGGGTATTTTTTAGATGTGTTCGGGGTGTGTGGGGGTATTTTTTAGATGTGTTCGGGGTGTGTGGGGGTATTTTTTAGATGTGTTCGGGGTGAGTGGGGGTATTTTTTAGATGTGTTCGGGGTGAGTGGGGGTATTTTTTAGATGTGTTCGGGGTGAGTGGGGGTATTTTTTAGATGTGTTCGGGGTGAGTGGGGGTATTTTTTAGATGTGTTCGGGGTGAGTGGGGGTATTTTTTAGATGTGTTCGGGTGAGTGGGGGTATTTCTTAGATGTGTTCGGGGTGCGTGGGGGTATTTTTTAGATGTGTTCGGGGGGCGCGAGGGTATTTTTTAGATGTGTTTGGGGTGAGTGGGGGTATTTCTTAGATGTTTGGGTTTTCAAAACAAAATGAAAGTGGGCATTGTGTTAAAAATAATGACCTCAAATGGTTAGAAACATACAGGTATGCTGGTATGTCATTATTCCTTTTCCTATATACGGTGTCCAGTTAAATTATATGCCCATAAATATGTCACAGGTTGTAATGAAATCTAATTCAAAAGTACATAAATTATGAAGATATATATTTATTTATTTTACCATTAATCAAATGCATAGTTATATAGTTACATTTAGAGGAAGTTGAAAAAAATATACAGTATGTCTTTCAAGTCCTATGCTTAATTTAGATGACAGATACGTATCCTATATTTGTACTATGTATAATGATCCAGAGGAAGGCAAAAAAAAAAAAAAAAAACCCAGTGACACATCATCTAATGATATCTCATAAGGGGGGAAATAAATTCCTTCCTGACTCCAATATTGGCAATCTGATTACTCCCTGGATCAAAATCCTTCCCATGTTTACTTATTAGGTATAACCCTGTATACCTTTCCTTTCTAAAAAGTTGTCTAACCTTTTTTTGAAGATCTCTACTGTATCTGCCATCACAGTCTCCATGGGTAATGAATTCCACATTGTAACTGCCCTTACTGTAAACAACTGTGTTGCTGGTGAAATCTCCTTTCCTCCAACCTTAATCAATTATATACATTGGTGGCTGATAAACCGTTAACAAAGCGACTATGCTGTTGATACTTATGTATTCACCAAAAAATGTTTGCGTCTACTTCCATGTTCGCTCCAATACAAACTTAACAAACTATTTTGCTGCATTTATAGCGCACACAACAGGCGCATGCGTAGGGTGACCACCCGTCCCCCTTTTGCCGGTACAGTCCCGGTTTTTCGGGAGCTGTACCGCTTTTCTGTGTGTACCGGAAATGTCCCGGATTTTCCTCAATGTGTCCCCATTTATTTATTTTTTGTCGCCGGCGGTGCGCGAGTAAGCTGCGGTGCACTGTGCGCTGTGTGCGAGTCTGCGGCGGCGGCGCGGAGGAGGAGACTGCAGCAGCCCCGGCTGGTAAGTATTTTTTTTTTTTAATGCCAACCCCCCCTCCCCCCCTCGGCAGTTTCCTACCTTGTTGGCCAATCCCCAGCGTCCCGGCATTAAGCCCCGCCCCCCGGCATCATCCTTCACCAAGGACCGGCATGTGGAATGGATGGAAGGAAGGGTGCCTGGGGGCGGGGCTTCCGCTTCCTGCGGCAGAGCACACGTGGTGTGTGTCTCTGCCTGCGGCTCCTGGCTCTTCTGCGCGGTGTCTCCCCCCCTCTGCCCGCCCGGGGGGATAGGAGGTGGGTTTTTTATCCTTTGCCTCCTGTCCTGGCACTCCCTCCCCCCCCCTGTCCCCTTGGTTCGGGAGATGGGCGCGGGGGCTGGCAGTGGTGGCTGCGCGGTGTTCCCCCATTCTGCCCCGGGAGCCCGTGGCTGCCCTCCGGGGGAGGGGGGCAGCAGTTTACCTTTGTGTCCCGGCGCTCCTACCCCCCTCCCCCTAGGTGCGGGAGATGGGCGCGGGGGGAGGCGGAGAGCCACCTGCTCGTGGCTGCCTCTGTCTGTACTCCAGTCTGTGTGTGTGTGTGTGTGTGTGTGTGTGTGTGTGTGTGTGTGTGTGTGTACCAGTGTCTGTGTGTGTGTGTGTGTGTGTGTGTGTGTGTGTGTGTGTGTGTACCAGTGTGTGTGTGTGTGTACCAGTGTGTGTGTGTGTGTGTGTGTGTGTGTGTGTACCAGTGTGTGTGTGTACGTACCAGTGTGTGTGTGTGTGTGTGTACCAGTGTGTGTACCAGTGTGTGTGTACCAGTGTGTGTGTGTGTGTGTGTGTGTGTGTGTGTGTGTGTGTACCAGTGTGTACCAGTGTGCGTGTGTGTACCAGAGTGTGTGTGTGTGTGTGTGTGTGTGTGTGTGTGTGTACCAGTGTGTGTGTGTGTGTGTGTGTGTACCAGTGTGTGTGTGTACCAGTGTGTGTGTGTACCAGTGTGTGTGTGTGTGTGTGTGTGTACCAGTGTGTGTGTGTGTGTGTGTACCAGTGTGTGTGTGTGTGTACCAGTGTGTGTGTGTGTGTACCAGTGTGTGTGTGTGTGTGTACCAGTGTGTGTGTGTACCAGTGTGTGTGTGTGCCAGTGTGTGTGTGTGTACCCGTGTCTGTCTCCCCCTGTCCCTCTCCCTCCCCCTCTCTCTCCCCCTCTCTCCCTCACCCTCTCACCCTCCCCCTCTCTCTCTGTCCCTCTCCCTCTCTGTCCCTCTCCCTCTCTGTCCCTCTCTCTCTCTCTCTCTCTCTCTGTCTCTCTCTGTCACCTTCTCTCTGTCACCCTCTCTCTCTCTGTCACCCTCTCTCTCTCTGTCACCTTCTCTCTCTCTCTGTGTCACCCTCTCTCTCTCTGTGTCACCCTCTCTCTCTCTCTGTCACCCTCTCTCTCTCTCTCTCTCTCTCTCTCTCTCTCTCTCTCTCTCTGTGTCACCCTCTCTCTCTCTCTGTGTCACCCTCTCTCTCTCTGTGTCACCCTCTCTCTCTCTCTGTGTCACCCTCTCTCTCTCTCTGTGTCACCCTCTCTCTCTCTCTCTGTGTCACCCTCTCTCTCTCTCTGTCACCCTCTCTCTCTCTCTCTCTCTCTCTCTCTCTCTCTCTGTCACCCTCTCTCTCTCTCTGTGTCACCCTCTCTCTCTCTCTGTGTCACCCTCTCTCTCTCTGTGTGTCACCCTCTCTCTCTCTCTGTGTCACCCTCTCTCTCTCTCTGTGTGTCACCCTCTCTCTCTCTCTGTGTCACCCTCTCTCTCTCTCTGTGTCACCCTCTCTCTCTCTGTGTCACCCTCTCTCTCTCTCTCTCTCTCTGTGTCACCCTCTCTCTCTCTCTGTGTCACCCTCTCTCTCTCTGTGTCACCCTCTCTCTCTCTGTGTGTCACCCTCTCTCTCTCTCCGTGTCACCCTCTCTCTCTCTCTGTCACCCTCTCTCTCTCTGTGTGTCACCCTCTCTCTCTCTGTCACCCTCTCTCTCTCTGTGTGTCACCCTCTCTCTCTCTCTGTGTCACCCTCTCTCTCTCTCTCTCTCTCTCTCTCTCTCTCTCTCTCTCTCTCTCTCTCTGTGTCACCCTCTCTCTCTCTCTGTGTCACCCTCTCTCTCTCTCTGTGTCACCCTCTCTCTCTCTGTGTCACCCTCTCTCTCTCTCTGTGTCACCCTCTCTCTCTCTCTGTGTCACCCTCTCTCTCTCTCTCTGTGTCACCCTCTCTCTCTCTCTGTCACCCTCTCTCTCTCTCTCTCTCTCTCTCTCTCTCTGTCACCCTCTCTCTCTCTCTGTGTCACCCTCTCTCTCTCTCTGTGTCACCCTCTCTCTCTCTGTGTGTCACCCTCTCTCTCTCTCTGTGTCACCCTCTCTCTCTCTCTGTGTGTCACCCTCTCTCTCTCTCTGTGTCACCCTCTCTCTCTCTCTGTGTCACCCTCTCTCTCTCTGTGTCACCCTCTCTCTCTCTCTCTCTCTCTGTGTCACCCTCTCTCTCTCTCTGTGTCACCCTCTCTCTCTCTGTGTCACCCTCTCTCTCTCTGTGTGTCACCCTCTCTCTCTCTCCGTGTCACCCTCTCTCTCTCTCTGTCACCCTCTCTCTCTCTGTGTGTCACCCTCTCTCTCTCTGTCACCCTCTCTCTCTCTGTGTGTCACCCTCTCTCTCTCTCTGTGTCACCCTCTCTCTCTCTCTCTCTCTCTCTCTCTCTCTCTCTCTCTCTCTCTGTGTCACCCTCTCTCTCTCTCTGTGTCACCCTCTCTCTCTCTCTCTCTGTGTCACCCTCTCTCTCTCTCTGTGTCACCCCTCTCTCTCTCTCTGTGTCACCCCCTCTCTCTCTCTGTGTCACCCTCTCTCTCTCTCTGTGTGTCACCCTCTCTCTCTCTCTGTGTCACCCTCTCTCTCTCTCTGTGTCACCCTCTCTCTCTCTCTGTGTCACCCTCTCTCTCTCTCTGTGTCACCCTCTCTCTCTCTCTGTGTCACCCTCTCTCTCTCTCTGTGTCACCCTCTCTCTTTCTCTGTGTCACCCTCTCTCTCTCTCTGTGTCACCCTATCTCTCTCTCTGTGTCACCCTTTCTCTCTCTGTCACCCTCTCTCTCTCTCTGTGTCACCCTCTCTCTCTCTCTGTGTCACCCTCTCTCTCTCTCTCTGTGTCACCCTCTCTCTCTCTCTGTCACCCTCTCTCTCTCTCTCTGTCACCCTCTCTCTCTCTCTCTGTCACCCTCTCTCTCTCTGTCACCCTCTCTCTCTCTGTCACCCTCTCTCTCTCTGTCACCCTCTCTCTCTCTGTCACCCTCTCTCTCTCTGTCACCCTCTCTCTCTCTCTCTGTCACCCTCTCTCTCTCTCTCTGTCACCCTCTCTCTCACCTGTCACCTCTCGCTCTCTCTCACCTCTCGCTCTCTCTCACCTCTCGCTCTCTCTCACCTCTCGCGCTCTCTCACCTCTCGCTCTCTCTCACCTCTCGCTCTCTCTCACCCTCTGTCTCTCTCACCCTCTGTCTCTCTCACCCTCTGTCTCTGTCTCTCTCACCCTCTCTCTCTCTCTCACCCTCTCTCTCACCCTCTCTCTGTCTCTCTCCCTCTCTGTCTCTCTCACCCTCTCTCTCTCTCTGTCTCTCTCACCCTCTCTCTCTCTCTGTCTCTCTCACCCTCCCTGTCTTATTTTAACTGCCGTATACCTACACCGAAGTAACCTACCCTTCTTTCTTCCAGATCTGACTCAAGTTTCACACGGGAGACCTCTGAAGACAGGTAGGGAACACCTCCCCTCCAGTATAGTACCTTGAGGGACTGCGGATCAGGTAAGATCCCAGGCGGGATTGCTGCTTTAGAAATTGTGAAGAGGGGGCATCCAGACACTGGTTAAGGGGTTCAGAATCATTCACATCTGGTTTTTTTTGTTCGATTAGTGAGGTCAACACACACACACAAAACTATGTAACAAAGACTAATGGTCGTAAGTATAAGTGTACTACAATAAATAAACTGTTATGTAAAAAAAAAAATGTCCCGGTTTTTCATTTTCAAAATCTGGTCACCCTACGCATGCGTGTACTTTAATATGATATATTTACCTACATGCGCCTCAAACCACATCCAAACTCCTCCTCTAACTCAACCCACATAATTTTCTTCTTCACAAAAATATTAAAGGAGCAATCCAAGTCAGTGTTTTTTTCTTTGTTTTTACAGAGGATTGAAGCAGGGGGTCTCCGGAGCCAAATCCCATTCATTTCAGCTCTGGGGACTCCCTGCTTCCGGAGATACTTACCTCTCTAGTAGATGATGGTAGCCGCTCTAGCTGAGCTAGCTGGGCTTTAAAGTTTAAAGATCCTGCGTCACGTTGGCCAATAGGAAGCCAAACTTGATGACATCACGGCTTTCTATTGGCCCGCAGGGCACAGGAGCTTTGAACTGCAGCCATTACCTGCAAGCTAGCTGAGCAGAGTGGCTACCGGCACCTACTATGAAGGTAAATATCTTCGGAAGCAGAGGGTCCCCGGGGCGGAAATTAATAGAGTTCAGCTCTGGAGACGCCCGGCTTTAATCCTGGGTAACAAAAAAAAAAAAACTTTGCAAAACAAATCGCCGGCTCTAATTGTCAATTTAACGCACCACGCACCAAAACTGGTTTTATACATTAGCGCACGGAGACACATTACCCCTTTTTGGTGGCCCAAGACATAGCCCTTAAGTCATGGAGTCTGGCACTCCCGGGGCGCCGTGACGTCATGCCCTTATTGTGCCCGTTTTCTAGGGAGCGCAGAACGTGAGCTGAAACGCCGGGAGATGGAAGAGGACTTCTCTGCCCTTCCCGGGTTTAGGGTCGCCAGGAGGAGAGGTCACAAGATCGAGATTTGCCGAGGGTTAACCTCGGCGCGTCTGTTTTACAACAAAACCACTAATAGCAACTCTTTACAGAGCCCCTGCTGTTTTCAAAATGATTCAGTTGTAATGTCCTAATTTTGCTGCTGATTTGGCTGATGACCAGAAAATCTATACGTTTAAATAAAAACTGCTCGCTAATTACCTTGAAAACAGTACTCACGCTATGCATTGTATAGAGCTTAAACATATTGATCTAGTATTTCTATGCTTGGTGTTGACCTGTTTATAACAGTTGGTCATTAGTTGTCTCTAATGGTTCAAGTTGCCAAGTAACAATGGTTTAAGTTGCCAATAGCTAACAAAGTGTGTGTGTGTGCAAGGTTTTATCTCACAAAGCGGCTCCCACCCAACCCCCCCCCTCCCCCAGGAACTGCCTGAGAATGTAACCGTTTTCTTTAGGAAAATGACTAGCTACAGTGACTCTCAGATTAGCTTCAAACATCATGCTTTATCGAAGCATTCAGAATTTAGGGAGTCATTTAGTAAAGTCTCCGACCTGTAAAAGAAGAAAAGGGGTAACACTGACCATGTATGTATGTAGGTATGTCTTTATTTGTATAGCGCCATAAAATGTACATAGCGCTTCACAGTAGTAATACATGTCATATAAATAACATAATATAAATAACAGATCATGGGAATAAGTGCTTCAGACATACTGTAAAAGTAACATTAAGGAAGGAGTCCCTGCTCCGAGGAGCTTACAATCGAATTGGTAGGTAGGGAGAACGTACAGAGACAGTAGGAGGGAATACTAGTAAGTGCGTCTGCAGGGGGCCAAGCTTTGTGTCATGTGTCCATGATTATCCAGTGCTACTCATATGCTTCTTTAAGCAGATGTGTCTTAAGGTGGGTCTTAAAGGTGGATAGCGAGGGGGCTAGTCGGGTATTGAGGGGAAGGGCATTCCAGAGGTGTGGGGCAGAAAGTGAGAAAGGTTTAAGGCGGGAGAGAGCTTTAGATACAAAGGGGGTAGAAAGAAGACATCCTTGAGAAGAACGCAAGAGTCGTGATGGTGCATAGCGAGAAATTAGGGCTGAGATGTAATGAGGGGCAGAAGAATGTAAAGCTTTAAAAGTGAGCAGTAGAATTGAGTGTGAGATACGCGATTTAATCGGAAGCCAGGAGAGGGATTTCAGCAGGGGAGACGCTGAGACAGATTTAGGAAAGAGTAGAGTGATTCTGGCAGCAGTGTTTAGGATAGATTGTAGGGGAGACAGGAGAGAGGTAGGAAGGCCGGACAGCAGGAGGTTGCAGTAATCGAGACGTGAGAGAATGAGGGCCTGAGTCAGAGTTTTGGCAGTTGAGTAACAGAGGAAAGGGCGTATCTTTGTGATATTGCGGAGGAAAAAGCGACAAGTTTTAGAAACGTTTTGAATATGAGAGGAGAATGAGAGAGAGGAATCAAGTGTGACCCCCTAGGCAGCGTGCTTGGGCTACTGGGTGAATGATCGTATTTCCAATAGCAATGTGTAAGGATGTAGTAGGGCCAGGTTTGGGAGGTAGTATAAGGAGCTCTGTTTTTGCCATGTTAAGTTTCAGTCGGCGGATGGCCATCCAGGATGATATTCCAGAGAGGCATTCAGAAACTTTGGTCTGTATAGCAGGTGTAAGGTCAGGGGTTGAAAGGTAAATTTGTGTGTCGTCAGCATAGAGGTGATATTTAAACCCAAAAGATGTGATTAGGTCACCTAGAGAGAGTGTGTAGAGAGAAAAGAGAAGGGGTCCCAGGACAGAGCCCTGGGGTACCCCCACAGAGAGATCAATAGAGGAGGAGGTGTTAGCAAAAGAGACACTGAAGGTACGATGGGAGAGGTAAGAGGAGATCCAGGATAAAGCTTTGTTCCGAATACCAAGAGTATGGAGAATGTGAAGGAGAAGAGGGTGGTCCACGGTGTCGAATGCTGCAGAGAGGTCGAGTAATATGAGCAGAGTGTAATGACCTCTGTCTTTGGCAGCGTGGAGGTCGTCAGTTATTTTAGTGAGGGCTGTTTCAGTAGAGTGAGCAGTGCGGAAGCCAGATTGTAGAGGGTCTAGTACAGAATAGGTGTTGAGAAAGTGTAGCAATCGAGAGAATACAAGACGTTCAAGGAGTTTGGAGGCAAAAGGCAGGAGGGAGACAGGTCGATAGTTAGAAGGACAGGTAGGGTCAAGCTTGCTGTTTTTGAGTAATGGTATAACGGTTGCATGCTTGAAGGATGAAGGAAAGGTACCAGAGTAGAGGGAAGAGTTAAAGATCTGTGTGAGCATAGGGATTATAGAAGGAGCAAGAGGTTTTAGGAGATGGGAGGGAATGGGATCAAGAGGGCAAGTGGTAGAGGGAGAAGAGGAGATCAGCAGTGATACATCCTCCTCCGAGATAGCAGAAAAAGAGTCAAGAAAGACAGGAGGAGAGTTGGGAAGCATTGTGGGATGGGAGGAGGCAACAGATGGGATGTTCTGCCGTATGGACTCCACCATGGACCATAAAACAATGTACTGTACCAGATTTATAAAACAAGAAATTCCCATTTGTTTTAATAGGAATGTTTTTCCTGAGTGTGATAAATAACCCAAACGAGCACAAATTCCTAATGCTTTTCAGGCCTGACAGAGCTTCATCATTTTAGGAAGGAGGAAGGAGTAATGGTTGAGCTCACAGGTAATTTCACTGACTTTGGCTAAATCGGCCGATTTTCCCAATGGCACCAAAATTAGTTTGTACTACAGAGCATGGACTCCAAAGTTTGATGTACAGCACTGTCAGCGCTATATAAGAAAAAAATAATATTATAATTTATGAAGAAGCCTATGTACTAAGATCATAGATGTCATATTTTTTTGTGCGTCAAATTTTTAGTTTAAGAAAGTAGTACAGTACTAACCTTCATAAATTGTGCGTGGTTTGTGTGAAGGTCGTTGGGTGATATAGTACATGGGATGCCCGGTGCTCTGTGGTTCAGGGAAAAAACCTGTCTGGTGTAATTTCAAAGTATATGAACAAAGTGAAGGCTCCAGGGCACTACGGGTTTGTAGAAGAGAAATTTATTCTAGGTACACACAACGTTTGGAGCTGTACAAAGCTCTTTCTCAACTTGAGAAAGCTTTGTACAGCTCCAAACGTTGTGTGTGCCTAGAATAAATTTCTCTTCTACAAATCCGTAGTGCCCTGGATCCTTCACTTTGTTTTATAGCTGTACCATTACCCACTAGAACCGTTCTCGCTACGGAACCGCGGTGCTGAAACGTACAATACTATAGTACATTCACCCAGCTGGGAGAATCACTCCACTGCCATCTGAGTGCAGATGCATTATAAGGAACCCCAACCCTCTCTAATAGCGTGTCTGAGATCAGATGCATTGTAAGGAACTCCGAACCTCTCTAATAGCGTGTCTGAGGTCAGATGCATTGTAAGGAACTCCGAACCTCTCTAATAGCGCGTCTGAGATCAGGTACATGGTAAGGAACCTCAACCCTCTCTATTAGCGCATCTGAGATCAGATTCATTGTAAGGAACCCCAACCCGCTCT